>NC_139515.1:33081540-33594100 GCF_947247035.1 Vipera ursinii
ATAAGCAGTTTTTCCTAACAAATGCAAGATATAACATGGGCTATCTCCGCAAGGAGACATCAGATCTGCAGAACTCATGGTTTTTTGGTCTTCGGTGAGCCGGCGGAACATGAATATGTGTTTGTTTTTCGAATTTGAGCTCTATCTGCAAAGGGCACTTTTCATGCTATAAGCAGTTTTCCCTAACAAATGCAATATATAACATGGGCTATCTCCGCAAGGAGACATCAGATCTGTAAAACTCATGGTTTTTTGGTCTTCGGTGAGCCGGGGGAACATGAATATGTGTTCGTTTTTCGAATTTGAGCTCTATCTGCAAAGGGCACTTTTCTTGCTATAAGCAGTTTTTCCTAACAAATGCAAGATATAACATGGGCTATCTCCGCAAGGAGACATCAGATCTGCAAAACTCATGGTTTTTTCGTCTTCAGTGAGCCGGGGGAACATGAATATGTGTTTGTTTTTCGAATTTGAGCTCTATCTGCAATGAGAACTTTTCATGCTATAAACAGTTTTTACTAACAAATGCAAGATATAACATGGGCTATCTCTGCAAGGAGACATCAGAACTGCAAAACGCATGGTTTTTTGGTCTTCGGGGAGGTTGGGGAACATGAATACGTGTTTGTTTTTCGAATTTGAGCTCTATCTTTAAAGGGCACTTTTCATGCTAAAAGCAGTTTTTCCTAACAAATGCAAGTTATAACATGGGCTATCTCCGCAAGGAGACATCAGATCTGCAAAACTCATGGTTTTTTGGTCTTCGGTGAGCCGGGGGAACATGAATATGTGTTTGTTTTTCGAAATTGAGGTCTATCTGCAAAGGGCACTTTTCTTGCTAAAAGCAGTTTTTCCTAACAAATGCAAGTTATAACATGGGCTATCTCCGCAAGGAGACATCAGATCTGCAAAACTCATGGTTTTTTGGTCTTCGGTGAGCCGGGGGAACATGAATATGTGTTTGTTTTTCGAATTTGAGCTCTATCTGCAAAGGGCACTTTTCTTGCTAAAAGCAGTTTTTCCTAACAAATGCAAGATATAACATGGGCTATCTCCGCAAGGTGACATCAGATCTGCATAACTGATGGTTTTTTGGTCTTCGGTGAGCCGGGGGAACATGAATATGTGTTCGTTTTTCGAATTTGAGCTCTATCTGCTAAGGGCACTTTTCTTGCGAAAAGCAGTTTTTCCTAACAAATGCAAGATATAACATGGGCTATCTCCGCAAGGAAACATCAGATCTGCGTAACTCATGGTTTTTTGGTCTTCGGGGAGGTTGGGGAACATGAATACGTGTTTGTTTTTCGAATTTGAGCTCTATCTGCAAAGGGCACTTTTCATGCTATAAGCAGTTTTTCCTAACAAATGCAAGATATAACATGGGCTATCTCCGCAAGGAGACATCAGATCTGCATAACTGATGGTTTTTTGGTCTTCGGTGAGCCGGGGGAACATGAATATGTGTTCGTTTTTCGAATTTGAGCTCTATCTGCAAAGGGCACTTTTCTTGCTAAAAGCAGTTTTTCCTAACAAATGCAAGATATAACATGGGCTATCTCCGCAAGGAAACATCAGATCTGCATAACTCATGGTTTTTTGGTCTTCGGTGATCCGGGGGAACATGAATATGTGTTTGTTTTTCGAAATTGAGCTCTATCTGCAAAGGGCACTTTTCTTGCTAAAAGCAGTTTTTCCTAACAAATGCAAGTTATAACATGGGCTATCTCCGCAAGGAGACATCAGATCTGCATAACTGATGGTTTTTTGGTCTTCGGTGAGCCGGGGGAACATGAATATGTGTTCGTTTTTCGAATTTGAGCTCTATCTGCTAAGGGCACTTTTCTTGCGAAAAGCAGTTTTTCCTAACAAATGCAAGATATAACATGGGCTATCTCCGCAAGGAGACATCAGATCTGCAAAACTCATGGTTTTTTGGTCTTCGGTGAGCCGGGGGAACATGAATATGTGTTTGTTTTTCGAATTTGAGCTCTATCTGCAAAGGGCACTTTTCTTGCTAAAAGCAGTTTTTCCTAACAAATGCAAGATATAACATGGGCTATCTCCGCAAGGAGACATCAGATCTGCATAACTGATGGTTTTTTGGTCTTCGGTGAGCCGGGGGAACATGAATATGTGTTCGTTTTTCGAATTTGAGCTCTATCTGCAAAGGGCACTTTTCTTGCTAAAAGCAGTTTTTCCTAACAAATGCAAGATATAACATGGGCTATCTCCGCAAGGAAACATCAGATCTGCGTAACTCATGGTTTTTTTGTCTTCGGGGAGGTTGGGGAACATGAATACGTGTTTGTTTTTCGAATTTGAGCTCTATCTGCAAAGGGCACTTTTCATGCTTTAAGCAGTTTTTCCTAACAAATGCAAGATATAACATGGGCTATCTCCGCAAGGAGACATCAGATCTGCAAAACTCATGGTTTTTTGGTCTTCGGTGAGCCTGGGGAACATGAATATGTGTTTGTTTTTCGAATTTGAGCTCTATCTGCAAAGGGCACTTTTCTTGCTAAAAGCAGTTTTTCCTAACAAATGCAAGATATAACATGGGCTATCTCCGCAAGGAGACATCAGATCTGCATAACTGATGGTTTTTTGGTCTTCGGTGAGCCGGGGTAACATGAATATGTGTTCGTTTTTCGAATTTGAGCTCTATCTGCAAAGGGCACTTTTCTTGCTAAAAGCAGTTTTTCCTAACAAATGCAAGATATAACATGGGCTATCTCCGCAAGGAAACATCAGATCTGCATAACTCATGGTTTTTTGGTCTTCGGTGAGCCGGGGGAACATGAATATGTGTTCGTTTTTCGAATTTGAGCTCTATCTGCAAAGGGCACTTTTCTTGCTAAAAGCAGTTTTTCCTAACAAATGCAAGATATAACATGGGCTATCTCCGCAAGGAGACATCAGATCTGTAAAACTCATGGTTTTTTGGTCTTCGGTGAGCCGGCGGAACATGAATATGTGTTTGTTTTTCGAATTTGAGCTCTATCTGCTAAGGGCACTTTTCTTGCGAAAAGCAGTTTTTCCTAACAAATGCAAGATATAACATGGGCTATCTCCGCAAGGAGACATCAGATCTGCAAAACTCATGGTTTTTTGGTCTTCGGTGAGCCGGGGGAACATGAATATGTGTTTGTTTTTCGAATTTGAGCTCTATCTGCAAAGGGCACTTTTCTTGCTAAAAGCAGTTTTTCCTAACAAATGCAAGATATAACATGGGCTATCTCCGCAAGGAGACATCAGATCTGCATAACTGATGGTTTTTTGGTCTTCGGTGAGCCGGGGGAACATGAATATGTGTTCGTTTTTCGAATTTGAGCTCTATCTGCTAAGGGCACTTTTCTTGCGAAAAGCAGTTTTTCCTAACAAATGCAAGATATAACATGGGCTATCTCCGCAAGGAAACATCAGATCTGCGTAACTCATGGTTTTTTGGTCTTCGGGGAGGTTGGGGAACATGAATACGTGTTTGTTTTTCGAATTTGAGCTCTATCTGCAAAGGGCACTTTTCATGCTATAAGCAGTTTTTCCTAACAAATGCAAGATATAACATGGGCTATCTCCGCAAGGAGACATCAGATCTGCATAACTGATGGTTTTTTGGTCTTCGGTGAGCCGGGGGAACATGAATATGTGTTCGTTTTTCGAATTTGAGCTCTATCTGCAAAGGGCACTTTTCTTGCTAAAAGCAGTTTTTCCTAACAAATGCAAGATATAACATGGGCTATCTCCGCAAGGAGACATCAGATCTGCATAACTGATGGTTTTTTGGTCTTCGGTGAGCCGGGGGAACATGAATATGTGTTTGTTTTTCGAATTTGAGCTCTATCTGCAAAGGGCACTTTTCTTGCTAAAAGCAGTTTTTCCTAACAAATGCAAGATATAACATGGGCTATCTCCGCAAGGAGACATCAGATCTGCATAACTCATGGTTTTTTGGTCTTCGGTGAGCCGGGGGAACATGAATATGTGTTTGTTTTTCGAAATTGAGCTCTATCTGCAAAGGGCACTTTTCTTGCTAAAAGCATTTTTTCCTTACAAATGCAAGTTATAACATGGGCTATCTCCGCAAGGAGACATCAGATCTGCAAAACTTATGGTTTTTTGGTCTTCGGTGAGCCGGGGGAACATGAATATGTGTTTGTTTTTCGAATTTGAGCTCTATCTGCAAAGGGCACTTTTCATGCTATAAGCAGTTTTTCCTAACAAATGCAAGATATAACATGGGCTATCTCCGCAAGGAGACATCAGATCTGCAAAACTCATGGTTTTTTGGTCTTCGGTGAGCCTGGGGAACATGAATATGTGTTTGTTTTTCGAATTTGAGCTCTATCTGCAAAGGGCACTTTTCTTGCTATAAGCAGTTTTTCCTAACAAATGCAAGATATAACATGGGCTATCTCCGCAAGGAGACATCAGATCTGCATAACTGATGGTTTTTTGGTCTTCGGTGAGCCGGGGGAACATGAATATGTGTTCGTTTTTCGAATTTGAGCTCTATCTGCAAAGGGCACTTTTCTTGCTAAAAGCAGTTTTTCCTAACAAATGCAAGATATAACATGGGCTATCTCCGCAAGGAAACATCAGATCTGCATAACTCATGGTTTTTTGGTCTTCGGTGATCCGGGGGAACATGAATATGTGTTTGTTTTTCGAAATTGAGCTCTATCTGCAAAGGGCACTTTTCTTGCTAAAAGCAGTTTTTCCTAACAAATGCAAGTTATAACATGGGCTATCTCCGCAAGGAGACATCAGATCTGCATAACTGATGGTTTTTTGGTCTTCGGTGAGCCGGGGGAACATGAATATGTGTTCGTTTTTCGAATTTGAGCTCTATCTGCTAAGGGCACTTTTCTTGCGAAAAGCAGTTTTTCCTAACAAATGCAAGATATAACATGGGCTATCTCCGCAAGGAGACATCAGATCTGCAAAACTCATGGTTTTTTGGTCTTCGGTGAGCCGGGGGAACATGAATATGTGTTTGTTTTTCGAATTTGAGCTCTATCTGCAAAGGGCACTTTTCTTGCTAAAAGCAGTTTTTCCTAACAAATGCAAGATATAACATGGGCTATCTCCGCAAGGAGACATCAGATCTGCATAACTGATGGTTTTTTGGTCTTCGGTGAGCCGGGGGAACATGAATATGTGTTCGTTTTTCGAATTTGAGCTCTATCTGCAAAGGGCACTTTTCTTGCTAAAAGCAGTTTTTCCTAACAAATGCAAGATATAACATGGGCTATCTCCGCAAGGAAACATCAGATCTGCGTAACTCATGGTTTTTTTGTCTTCGGGGAGGTTGGGGAACATGAATACGTGTTTGTTTTTCGAATTTGAGCTCTATCTGCAAAGGGCACTTTTCATGCTTTAAGCAGTTTTTCCTAACAAATGCAAGATATAACATGGGCTATCTCCGCAAGGAGACATCAGATCTGCAAAACTCATGGTTTTTTGGTCTTCGGTGAGCCTGGGGAACATGAATATGTGTTTGTTTTTCGAATTTGAGCTCTATCTGCAAAGGGCACTTTTCTTGCTAAAAGCAGTTTTTCCTAACAAATGCAAGATATAACATGGGCTATCTCCGCAAGGAGACATCAGATCTGCATAACTGATGGTTTTTTGGTCTTCGGTGAGCC
The DNA here is from genome assembly GCF_947247035.1 of Vipera ursinii. Lineage (NCBI taxonomy): Eukaryota > Metazoa > Chordata > Lepidosauria > Squamata > Viperidae > Vipera > Vipera ursinii. The sequence continues at coordinate 33,087,186 of NC_139515.1, forward strand.
GGGGTAACATGAATATGTGTTCGTTTTTCGAATTTGAGCTCTATCTGCAAAGGGCACTTTTCTTGCTAAAAGCAGTTTTTCCTAACAAATGCAAGATATAACATGGGCTATCTCCGCAAGGAAACATCAGATCTGCATAACTCATGGTTTTTTGGTCTTCGGTGAGCCGGGGGAACATGAATATGTGTTCGTTTTTCGAATTTGAGCTCTATCTGCAAAGGGCACTTTTCTTGCTAAAAGCAGTTTTTCCTAACAAATGCAAGATATAACATGGGCTATCTCCGCAAGGAGACATCAGATCTGTAAAACTCATGGTTTTTTGGTCTTCGGTGAGCCGGCGGAACATGAATATGTGTTTGTTTTTCGAATTTGAGCTCTATCTGCTAAGGGCACTTTTCTTGCGAAAAGCAGTTTTTCCTAACAAATGCAAGATATAACATGGGCTATCTCCGCAAGGAGACATCAGATCTGCAAAACTCATGGTTTTTTGGTCTTCGGTGAGCCGGGGGAACATGAATATGTGTTTGTTTTTCGAATTTGAGCTCTATCTGCAAAGGGCACTTTTCTTGCTAAAAGCAGTTTTTCCTAACAAATGCAAGATATAACATGGGCTATCTCCGCAAGGAGACATCAGATCTGCATAACTGATGGTTTTTTGGTCTTCGGTGAGCCGGGGGAACATGAATATGTGTTCGTTTTTCGAATTTGAGCTCTATCTGCTAAGGGCACTTTTCTTGCGAAAAGCAGTTTTTCCTAACAAATGCAAGATATAACATGGGCTATCTCCGCAAGGAAACATCAGATCTGCGTAACTCATGGTTTTTTGGTCTTCGGGGAGGTTGGGGAACATGAATACGTGTTTGTTTTTCGAATTTGAGCTCTATCTGCAAAGGGCACTTTTCATGCTATAAGCAGTTTTTCCTAACAAATGCAAGATATAACATGGGCTATCTCCGCAAGGAGACATCAGATCTGCATAACTGATGGTTTTTTGGTCTTCGGTGAGCCGGGGGAACATGAATATGTGTTCGTTTTTCGAATTTGAGCTCTATCTGCAAAGGGCACTTTTCTTGCTAAAAGCAGTTTTTCCTAACAAATGCAAGATATAACATGGGCTATCTCCGCAAGGAGACATCAGATCTGCATAACTGATGGTTTTTTGGTCTTCGGTGAGCCGGGGGAACATGAATATGTGTTTGTTTTTCGAATTTGAGCTCTATCTGCAAAGGGCACTTTTCTTGCTAAAAGCAGTTTTTCCTAACAAATGCAAGATATAACATGGGCTATCTCCGCAAGGAGACATCAGATCTGCATAACTCATGGTTTTTTGGTCTTCGGTGAGCCGGGGGAACATGAATATGTGTTTGTTTTTCGAAATTGAGCTCTATCTGCAAAGGGCACTTTTCTTGCTAAAAGCATTTTTTCCTTACAAATGCAAGTTATAACATGGGCTATCTCCGCAAGGAGACATCAGATCTGCAAAACTTATGGTTTTTTGGTCTTCGGTGAGCCGGGGGAACATGAATATGTGTTTGTTTTTCGAATTTGAGCTCTATCTGCAAAGGGCACTTTTCATGCTATAAGCAGTTTTTCCTAACAAATGCAAGATATAACATGGGCTATCTCCGCAAGGAGACATCAGATCTGCAAAACTCATGGTTTTTTGGTCTTCGGTGAGCCTGGGGAACATGAATATGTGTTTGTTTTTCGAATTTGAGCTCTATCTGCAAAGGGCACTTTTCTTGCTAAAAGCAGTTTTTCCTAACAAATGCAAGATATAACATGGGCTATCTCCGCAAGGAGACATCAGATCTGCATAACTGATGGTTTTTTGGTCTTCGGTGAGCCGGGGTAACATGAATATGTGTTCGTTTTTCGAATTTGAGCTCTATCTGCAAAGGGCACTTTTCTTGCTAAAAGCAGTTTTTCCTAACAAATGCAAGATATAACATGGGCTATCTCCGCAAGGAAACATCAGATCTGCATAACTCATGGTTTTTTGGTCTTCGGTGAGCCGGGGGAACATGAATATGTGTTCGTTTTTCGAATTTGAGCTCTATCTGCAAAGGGCACTTTTCTTGCTAAAAGCAGTTTTTCCTAACAAATGCAAGATATAACATGGGCTATCTCCGCAAGGAGACATCAGATCTGTAAAACTCATGGTTTTTTGGTCTTCGGTGAGCCGGCGGAACATGAATATGTGTTTGTTTTTCGAATTTGAGCTCTATCTGCTAAGGGCACTTTTCTTGCGAAAAGCAGTTTTTCCTAACAAATGCAAGATATAACATGGGCTATCTCCGCAAGGAGACATCAGATCTGCAAAACTCATGGTTTTTTGGTCTTCGGTGAGCCGGGGGAACATGAATATGTGTTTGTTTTTCGAATTTGAGCTCTATCTGCAAAGGGCACTTTTCTTGCTAACAGCAGTTTTTCCTAACAAATGCAAGATATAACATGGGCTATCTCCGCAAGGAGACATCAGATCTGCATAACTGATGGTTTTTTGGTCTTCGGTGAGCCGGGGGAACATGAATATGTGTTCGTTTTTCGAATTTGAGCTCTATCTGCTAAGGGCACTTTTCTTGCGAAAAGCAGTTTTTCCTAACAAATGCAAGATATAACATGGGCTATCTCCGCAAGGAAACATCAGATCTGCGTAACTCATGGTTTTTTGGTCTTCGGGGAGGTTGGGGAACATGAATACGTGTTTGTTTTTCGAATTTGAGCTCTATCTGCAAAGGGCACTTTTCATGCTATAAGCAGTTTTTCCTAACAAATGCAAGATATAACATGGGCTATCTCCGCAAGGAGACATCAGATCTGCATAACTGATGGTTTTTTGGTCTTCGGTGAGCCGGGGGAACATGAATATGTGTTCGTTTTTCGAATTTGAGCTCTATCTGCAAAGGGCACTTTTCTTGCTAAAAGCAGTTTTTCCTAACAAATGCAAGATATAACATGGGCTATCTCCGCAAGGAGACATCAGATCTGCATAACTGATGGTTTTTTGGTCTTCGGTGAGCCGGGGGAACATGAATATGTGTTTGTTTTTCGAATTTGAGCTCTATCTGCAAAGGGCACTTTTCTTGCTAAAAGCAGTTTTTCCTAACAAATGCAAGATATAACATGGGCTATCTCCGCAAGGAGACATCAGATCTGCATAACTCATGGTTTTTTGGTCTTCGGTGAGCCGGGGGAACATGAATATGTGTTTGTTTTTCGAAATTGAGCTCTATCTGCAAAGGGCACTTTTCTTGCTAAAAGCATTTTTTCCTTACAAATGCAAGTTATAACATGGGCTATCTCCGCAAGGAGACATCAGATCTGCAAAACTTATGGTTTTTTGGTCTTCGGTGAGCCGGGGGAACATGAATATGTGTTTGTTTTTCGAATTTGAGCTCTATCTGCAAAGGGCACTTTTCATGCTATAAGCAGTTTTTCCTAACAAATGCAAGATATAACATGGGCTATCTCCGCAAGGAGACATCAGATCTGCAAAACTCATGGTTTTTTCGTCTTCAGTGAGCCGGGGGAACATGAATATGTGTTTGTTTTTCGAATTTGAGCTCTATCTGCAATGAGAACTTTTCATGCTATAAACAGTTTTTACTAACAAATGCAAGATATAACATGGGCTATCTCTGCAAGGAGACATCAGAACTGCAGAACGCATGGTTTTTTGGTCTTCGGGGAGGTTGGGGAACATGAATACGTGTTTGTTTTTCGAATTTGAGCTCTATCTTTAAAGGGCACTTTTCATGCTATAAGCAGTTTTTCCTAACAAATGCTAGATATAACATGGGCTATCTCCGCAAGGAAACATCAGATCTGCATAACTGATGGTTTTTTGGTCTTCGGTGAGCCGGGGGAACATGAATATGTGTTTGTTTTTCGAATTTGAGCTCTATCTGCAAAGGGCACTTTTCATGCTATAAGCAGTTTTTCCTAACAAATGCAAGATATAACATGGGCTATCTCCGCAAGGAGACATCAGATCTGCAAAACTCATGGTTTTTTGGTCTTCGGTGAGCCGGGGGAACATGAATATGTGTTTGTTTTTCGAAATTGAGGTCTATCTGCAAAGGGCACTTTTCTTGCTAAAAGCAGTTTTTCCTAACAAATGCAAGTTATAACATGGGCTATCTCCGCAAGGAGACATCAGATCTGCAAAACTCATGGTTTTTTGGTCTTCGGTGAGCCGGGGGAACATGAATATGTGTTTGTTTTTCGAATTTGAGCTCTATCTGCAAAGGGCACTTTTCTTGCTAAAAGCAGTTTTTCCTAACAAATGCAAGATATAACATGGGCTATCTCCGCAAGGAGACATCAGATCTGCATAACTGATGGTTTTTTGGTCTTCGGTGAGCCGGGGGAACATGAATATGTGTTCGTTTTTCGAATTTGAGCTCTATCTGCTAAGGGCACTTTTCTTGCGAAAAGCAGTTTTTCCTAACAAATGCAAGATATAACATGGGCTATCTCCGCAAGGAAACATCAGATCTGCGTAACTCATGGTTTTTTGGTCTTCGGGGAGGTTGGGGAACATGAATACGTGTTTGTTTTTCGAATTTGAGCTCTATCTGCAAAGGGCACTTTTCATGCTATAAGCAGTTTTTCCTAACAAATGCAAGATATAACATGGGCTATCTCCGCAAGGAGACATCAGATCTGCATAACTGATGGTTTTTTGGTCTTCGGTGAGCCGGGGGAACATGAATATGTGTTCGTTTTTCGAATTTGAGCTCTATCTGCAAAGGGCACTTTTCTTGCTAAAAGCAGTTTTTCCTAACAAATGCAAGATATAACATGGGCTATCTCCGCAAGGAAACATCAGATCTGCATAACTCATGGTTTTTTGGTCTTCGGTGATCCGGGGGAACATGAATATGTGTTTGTTTTTCGAAATTGAGCTCTATCTGCAAAGGGCACTTTTCTTGCTAAAAGCAGTTTTTCCTAACAAATGCAAGTTATAACATGGGCTATCTCCGCAAGGAGACATCAGATCTGCATAACTGATGGTTTTTTGGTCTTCGGTGAGCCGGGGGAACATGAATATGTGTTCGTTTTTCGAATTTGAGCTCTATCTGCTAAGGGCACTTTTCTTGCGAAAAGCAGTTTTTCCTAACAAATGCAAGATATAACATGGGCTATCTCCGCAAGGAGACATCAGATCTGCAAAACTCATGGTTTTTTGGTCTTCGGTGAGCCGGGGGAACATGAATATGTGTTTGTTTTTCGAATTTGAGCTCTATCTGCAAAGGGCACTTTTCTTGCTAAAAGCAGTTTTTCCTAACAAATGCAAGATATAACATGGGCTATCTCCGCAAGGAGACATCAGATCTGCATAACTGATGGTTTTTTGGTCTTCGGTGAGCCGGGGGAACATGAATATGTGTTCGTTTTTCGAATTTGAGCTCTATCTGCAAAGGGCACTTTTCTTGCTAAAAGCAGTTTTTCCTAACAAATGCAAGATATAACATGGGCTATCTCCGCAAGGAAACATCAGATCTGCGTAACTCATGGTTTTTTTGTCTTCGGGGAGGTTGGGGAACATGAATACGTGTTTGTTTTTCGAATTTGAGCTCTATCTGCAAAGGGCACTTTTCATGCTTTAAGCAGTTTTTCCTAACAAATGCAAGATATAACATGGGCTATCTCCGCAAGGAAATATCAGATCTGCATAACTCATGGTTTTTTGGTCTTCGGTGAGCCGGGGGAACATGAATATGTGTTTGTTTTTCGAAATTGAGCTCTATCTGCAAAGGGCACTTTTCTTGCTAAAAGCAGTTTTTCCTAACAAATGCAAGTTATAACATGGGCTATCTCCGCAAGGAGACATCAGATCTGCAAAACTCATGGTTTTTTGGTCTTCGGTGAGCCGGCGGAACATGAATATGTGTTTGTTTTTCGAATTTGAGCTCTATCTGCAAAGGGCACTTTTCATGCTATAAGCAGTTTTTCCTAACAAATGCAATATATAACATGGGCTATCTCCGCAAGGAGACATCAGATCTGTAAAACTCATGGTTTTTTGGTCTTCGGTGAGCCGGGGGAACATGAATATGTGTTCGTTTTTCGAATTTGAGCTCTATCTGCAAAGGGCACTTTTCTTGCTAAAAGCAGTTTTTCCTAACAAATGCAAGATATAAACATGAGCTATCTGCGCAAGGAGACATCAGATCTGCATAACTGATGGGTTTTTGGTCTTCCGTGAGCCGGGGGAACATGAATATGTGTTTGTTTTTCGAATTTGAGCTCTATCTGCAAAGGGCACTTTTCATGCTTTAAGCAGTTTTTCCTTACAAATGCAAGATATAACATGGGCTATCTCCGCAAGGAGACATCAGATCTGTAAAACTCATGTTTTTTTGGTCTTTGGTGAGCCGGCGGAACATGAATATGTGTTTGTTTTTCGAATTTGAGCTCTATCTGCAAAGGGCACTTTTCATGCTATAAGCAGTTTTTCCTAACAAATGCAAGATATAACATTGGCTATCTCCGCAAGGTGACATCAGATCTGTAAAACTCATGGTTTTTTGGTCTTCAGTGAGCCGGGGGAACATGAATATGTGTTCGTTTTTCGAATTTGAGGTCTATCTGCAAAGGGCACTTTTCTTGCTATAAGCAGTTTTTCCTAACAAATGCAAGATATAACATGGGCTATCTCCGCAAGGAGACATCAGATCTGCATAACTGATGGTTTTTTGGTCTTCGGTGAGCCGGGGGAACATGAATATGTGTTTGTTTTTCGAATTTGAGCTCTATCTGCAAAGGGCACTTTTCTTGCTAAAAGCAGTTTTTCCTAACAAATGCAAGATATAACATGGGCTATCTCCGCAAGGAGACATCAGATCTGCATAACTCATGGTTTTTTGGTCTTCGGTGAGCCGGGGGAACATGAATATGTGTTTGTTTTTCGAAATTGAGCTCTATCTGCAAAGGGCACTTTTCTTGCTAAAAGCATTTTTTCCTTACAAATGCAAGTTATAACATGGGCTATCTCCGCAAGGAGACATCAGATCTGCAAAACTTATGGTTTTTTGGTCTTCGGTGAGCCGGGGGAACATGAATATGTGTTTGTTTTTCGAATTTGAGCTCTATCTGCAAAGTGCACTTTTCATGCTATAAGCAGTTTTTCCTAACAAATGCAAGATATAACATGGGCTATCTCCGCAAGGAGACATCAGATCTGCAAAACTCATGGTTTTTTCGTCTTCAGTGAGCCGGGGGAACATGAATATGTGTTTGTTTTTCGAATTTGAGCTCTATCTGCAATGAGAACTTTTCATGCTATAAACAGTTTTTACTAACAAATGCAAGATATAACATGGGCTATCTCTGCAAGGCGACATCAGAACTGCAGAACGCATGGTTTTTTGGTCTTCGGGGAGGTTGGGGAACATGAATACGTGTTTGTTTTTCGAATTTGAGCTCTATCTTTAAAGGGCACTTTTCATGCTATAAGCAGTTTTTCCTAACAAATGCTAGATATAACATGGGCTATCTCCGCAAGGAAACATCAGATCTGCATAACTGATGGTTTTTTGGTCTTCGGTGAGCCGGGGGAACATGAATATGTGTTTGTTTTTCGAATTTGAGCTCTATCTGCAAAGGGCACTTTTCATGCTATAAGCAGTTTTTCCTAACAAATGCAAGATATAATATGGGCTATCTCCGCAAGGAGACATCAGATCTGCAAAACTCATGGTTTTTTGGTCTTCGGTGAGCCGGGGGAACATGAATATGTGTTTGTTTTTCGAAATTGAGGTCTATCTGCAAAGGGCACTTTTCTTGCTAAAAGCAGTTTTTCCTAACAAATGCAAGTTATAACATGGGCTATCTCCGCAAGGAAACATCAGATCTGCGTAACTCATGGTTTTTTGGTCTTCGGGGAGGTTGGGGAACATGAATACGTGTTTGTTTTTCGAATTTGAGCTCTATCTGCAAAGGGCACTTTTCATGCTATAAGCAGTTTTTCCTAACAAATGCAAGATATAACATGGGCTATCTCCGCAAGGAGACATCAGATCTGCATAACTGATGGTTTTTTGGTCTTCGGTGAGCCGGGGGAACATGAATATGTGTTCGTTTTTCGAATTTGAGCTCTATCTGCAAAGGGCACTTTTCTTGCTAAAAGCAGTTTTTCCTAACAAATGCAAGATATAACATGGGCTATCTCCGCAAGGAGACATCAGATCTGCATAACTGATGGTTTTTTGGTCTTCGGTGAGCCGGGGGAACATGAATATGTGTTTGTTTTTCGAATTTGAGCTCTATCTGCAAAGGGCACTTTTCTTGCTAAAAGCAGTTTTTCCTAACAAATGCAAGATATAACATGGGCTATCTCCGCAAGGAGACATCAGATCTGCAAAACTCATGGTTTTTTGGTCTTCGGTGAGCCGGGGGAACATGAATATGTGTTTGTTTTTCGAATTTGAGCTCTATCTGCAAAGGGCACTTTTCTTGCTAAAAGCAGTTTTTCCTAACAAATGCAAGATATAACATGGGCTATCTCCGCAAGGAGACATCAGATCTGCATAACTGATGGTTTTTTGGTCTTCGGTGAGCCGGGGGAACATGAATATGTGTTCGTTTTTCGAATTTGAGCTCTATCTGCAAAGGGCACTTTTCTTGCTAAAAGCAGTTTTTCCTAACAAATGCAAGATATAACATGGGCTATCTCCGCAAGGAAACATCAGATCTGCGTAACTCATGGTTTTTTTGTCTTCGGGGAGGTTGGGGAACATGAATACGTGTTTGTTTTTCGAATTTGAGCTCTATCTGCAAAGGGCACTTTTCATGCTTTAAGCAGTTTTTCCTAACAAATGCAAGATATAACATGGGCTATCTCCGCAAGGAGACATCAGATCTGCAAAACTCATGGTTTTTTGGTCTTCGGTGAGCCTGGGGAACATGAATATGTGTTTGTTTTTCGAATTTGAGCTCTATCTGCAAAGGGCACTTTTCTTGCTAAAAGCAGTTTTTCCTAACAAATGCAAGATATAACATGGGCTATCTCTGCAAGGAGACATCAGATCTGCATAACTGATGGTTTTTTGGTCTTCGGTGAGCCGGGGTAACATGAATATGTGTTCGTTTTTCGAATTTGAGCTCTATCTGCAAAGGGCACTTTTCTTGCGAAAAGCAGTTTTTCCTAACAAATGCAAGATATAACATGGGCTATCTCCGCAAGGAAACATCAGATCTGCATAACTCATGGTTTTTTGGTCTTCGGTGAGCCGGGGGAACATGAATATGTGTTTGTTTTTCGAAATTGAGCTCTATCTGCAAAGGGCACTTTTCTTGCTAAAAGCAGTTTTTCCTAACAAATGCAAGTTATAACATGGGCTATCTCCGCAAGGAGACATCAGATCTGCAAAACTCATGGTTTTTTGGTCTTCGGTGAGCCGGCGGAACATGAATATGTGTTTGTTTTTCGAATTTGAGCTCTATCTGCAAAGGGCACTTTTCATGCTATAAGCAGTTTTTCCTAACAAATGCAATATATAACATGGGCTATCTCCGCAAGGAGACATCAGATCTGTAAAACTCATGGTTTTTTGGTCTTCGGTGAGCCGGGGGAACATGAATATGTGTTCGTTTTTCGAATTTGAGCTCTATCTGCAAAGGGCACTTTTCTTGCTAAAAGCAGTTTTTCCTAACAAATGCAAGATATAAACATGAGCTATCTGCGCAAGGAGACATCAGATCTGCATAACTGATGGGTTTTTGGTCTTCCGTGAGCCGGGGGAACATGAATATGTGTTTGTTTTTCGAATTTGAGCTCTATCTGCAAAGGGCACTTTTCATGCTTTAAGCAGTTTTTCCTTACAAATGCAAGATATAACATGGGCTATCTCCGCAAGGAGACATCAGATCTGTAAAACTCATGGTTTTTTGGTCTTTGGTGAGCCGGCGGAACATGAATATGTGTTTGTTTTTCGAATTTGAGCTCTATCTGCAAAGGGCACTTTTCATGCTATAAGCAGTTTTTCCTAACAAATGCAAGATATAACATGGGCTATCTCCGCAAGGTGACATCAGATCTGTAAAACTCATGGTTTTTTGGTCTTCAGTGAGCCGGGGGAACATGAATATGTGTTCGTTTTTCGAATTTGAGGTCTATCTGCAAAGGGCACTTTTCTTGCTATAAGCAGTTTTTCCTAACAAATGCAAGATATAACATGGGCTATCTCCGCAAGGAGACATCAGATCTGCATAACTGATGGTTTTTTGGTCTTCGGTGAGCCGGGGGAACATGAATATGTGTTTGTTTTTCGAATTTGAGCTCTATCTGCAAAGGGCACTTTTCTTGCTAAAAGCAGTTTTTCCTAACAAATGCAAGATATAACATGGGCTATCTCCGCAAGGAGACATCAGATCTGCATAACTCATGGTTTTTTGGTCTTCGGTGAGCCGGGGGAACATGAATATGTGTTTGTTTTTCGAAATTGAGCTCTATCTGCAAAGGGCACTTTTCTTGCTAAAAGCATTTTTTCCTTACAAATGCAAGTTATAACATGGGCTATCTCCGCAAGGAGACATCAGATCTGCAAAACTTATGGTTTTTTGGTCTTCGGTGAGCCGGGGGAACATGAATATGTGTTTGTTTTTCGAATTTGAGCTCTATCTGCAAAGTGCACTTTTCATGCTATAAGCAGTTTTTCCTAACAAATGCAAGATATAACATGGGCTATCTCCGCAAGGAGACATCAGATCTGCAAAACTCATGGTTTTTTCGTCTTCAGTGAGCCGGGGGAACATGAATATGTGTTTGTTTTTCGAATTTGAGCTCTATCTGCAATGAGAACTTTTCATGCTATAAACAGTTTTTACTAACAAATGCAAGATATAACATGGGCTATCTCTGCAAGGCGACATCAGAACTGCAGAACGCATGGTTTTTTGGTCTTCGGGGAGGTTGGGGAACATGAATACGTGTTTGTTTTTCGAATTTGAGCTCTATCTTTAAAGGGCACTTTTCATGCTATAAGCAGTTTTTCCTAACAAATGCTAGATATAACATGGGCTATCTCCGCAAGGAAACATCAGATCTGCATAACTGATGGTTTTTTGGTCTTCGGTGAGCCGGGGGAACATGAATATGTGTTTGTTTTTCGAATTTGAGCTCTATCTGCAAAGGGCACTTTTCATGCTATAAGCAGTTTTTCCTAACAAATGCAAGATATAACATGGGCTATCTCCGCAAGGAGACATCAGATCTGCAAAACTCATGGTTTTTTGGTCTTCGGTGAGCCGGGGGAACATGAATATGTGTTTGTTTTTCGAAATTGAGGTCTATCTGCAAAGGGCACTTTTCTTGCTAAAAGCAGTTTTTCCTAACAAATGCAAGTTATAACATGGGCTATCTCCGCAAGGAAACATCAGATCTGCGTAACTCATGGTTTTTTGGTCTTCGGGGAGGTTGGGGAACATGAATACGTGTTTGTTTTTCGAATTTGAGCTCTATCTGCAAAGGGCACTTTTCATGCTATAAGCAGTTTTTCCTAACAAATGCAAGATATAACATGGGCTATCTCCGCAAGGAGACATCAGATCTGCATAACTGATGGTTTTTTGGTCTTCGGTGAGCCGGGGGAACATGAATATGTGTTCGTTTTTCGAATTTGAGCTCTATCTGCAAAGGGCACTTTTCTTGCTAAAAGCAGTTTTTCCTAACAAATGCAAGATATAACATGGGCTATCTCCGCAAGGAGACATCAGATCTGCATAACTGATGGTTTTTTGGTCTTCGGTGAGCCGGGGGAACATGAATATGTGTTTGTTTTTCGAATTTGAGCTCTATCTGCAAAGGGCACTTTTCTTGCTAAAAGCAGTTTTTCCTAACAAATGCAAGATATAACATGGGCTATCTCCGCAAGGAGACATCAGATCTGCATAACTCATGGTTTTTTGGTCTTCGGTGAGCCGGGGGAACATGAATATGTGTTTGTTTTTCGAAATTGAGCTCTATCTGCAAAGGGCACTTTTCTTGCTAAAAGCATTTTTTCCTTACAAATGCAAGTTATAACATGGGCTATCTCCGCAAGGAGACATCAGATCTGCATAACTGATGGTTTTTTGGTCTTCGGTGAGCCGGGGGAACATGAATATGTGTTTGTTTTTCGAATTTGAGCTCTATCTGCTAAGGGCACTTTTCTTGCGAAAAGCAGTTTTTCCTAACAAATGCAAGATATAACATGGGCTATCTCCGCAAGGAGACATCAGATCTGCAAAACTCATGGTTTTTTGGTCTTCGGTGAGCCGGGGGAACATGAATATGTGTTTGTTTTTCGAATTTGAGCTCTATCTGCAAAGGGCACTTTTCTTGCTAAAAGCAGTTTTTCCTAACAAATGCAAGATATAACATGGGCTATCTCCGCAAGGAGACATCAGATCTGCATAACTGATGGTTTTTTGGTCTTCGGTGAGCCGGGGGAACATGAATATGTGTTCGTTTTTCGAATTTGAGCTCTATCTGCAAAGGGCACTTTTCTTGCTAAAAGCAGTTTTTCCTAACAAATACAAGATATAACATGGGCTATCTCCGCAAGGAAACATCAGATCTGCGTAACTCATGGTTTTTTTGTCTTCGGGGAGGTTGGGGAACATGAATACGTGTTTGTTTTTCGAATTTGAGCTCTATCTGCAAAGGGCACTTTTCATGCTTTAAGCAGTTTTTCCTAACAAATGCAAGATATAACATGGGCTATCTCCGCAAGGAGACATCAGATCTGCAAAACTCATGGTTTTTTGGTCTTCGGTGAGCCTGGGGAACATGAATATGTGTTTGTTTTTCGAATTTGAGCTCTATCTGCAAAGGGCACTTTTCTTGCTAAAAGCAGTTTTTCCTAACAAATGCAAGATATAACATGGGCTATCTCCGCAAGGAGACATCAGATCTGCATAACTGATGGTTTTTTGGTCTTCGGTGAGCCGGGGTAACATGAATATGTGTTCGTTTTTCGAATTTGAGCTCTATCTGCAAAGGGCACTTTTCTTGCTAAAAGCAGTTTTTCCTAACAAATGCAAGATATAACATGGGCTATCTCCGCAAGGAAACATCAGATCTGCATAACTCATGGTTTTTTGGTCTTCGGTGAGCCGGGGGAACATGAATACGTGTTTGTTTTTCGAAATTGAGCTCTATCTGCAAAGGGCACTTTTCTTGCTATAAGCAGTTTTTCCTAACAAATGCAAGTTATAACATGGGCTATCTCCGCAAGGAGACATCAGATCTGCAAAACTCATGGTTTTTTGGTCTTCGGTGAGCCGGCGGAACATGAATATGTGTTTGTTTTTCGAATTTGAGCTCTATCTGCAAAGGGCACTTTTCATGCTATAAGCAGTTTTTCCTAACAAATGCAATATATAACATGGGCTATCTCCGCAAGGAGACATCAGATCTGTAAAACTCATGGTTTTTTGGTCTTCGGTGAGCCGGGGGAACATGAATATGTGTTCGTTTTTCGAATTTGAGCTCTATCTGCAAAGGGCACTTTTCTTGCTAAAAGCAGTTTTTCCTAACAAATGCAAGATATAAACATGAGCTATCTGCGCAAGGAGACATCAGATCTGCATAACTGATGGGTTTTTGGTCTTCCGTGAGCCGGGGGAACATGAATATGTGTTTGTTTTTCGAAATTGAGCTCTATCTGCAAAGGGCACTTTTCTTGCTAAAAGCAGTTTTTCCTAACAAATGCAAGTTATAACATGGGCTATCTCCGCAAGGAGACATCAGATCTGCAAAACTCATGGTTTTTTGGTCTTCGGTGAGCCGGCGGAACATGAATATGTGTTTGTTTTTCGAATTTGAGCTCTATCTGCAAAGGGCACTTTTCATGCTATAAGCAGTTTTTCCTAACAAATGCAATATATAACATGGGCTATCTCCGCAAGGAGACATCAGATCTGTAAAACTCATGGTTTTTTGGTCTTCGGTGAGCCGGGGGAACATGAATATGTGTTCGTTTTTCGAATTTGAGCTCTATCTGCAAAGGGCACTTTTCTTGCTAAAAGCAGTTTTTCCTAACAAATGCAAGATATAAACATGAGCTATCTGCGCAAGGAGACATCAGATCTGCATAACTGATGGGTTTTTGGTCTTCCGTGAGCCGGGGGAACATGAATATGTGTTTGTTTTTCGAATTTGAGCTCTATCTGCAAAGGGCACTTTTCATGCTTTAAGCAGTTTTTCCTTACAAATGCAAGATATAACATGGGCTATCTCCGCAAGGAGACATCAGATCTGTAAAACTCATGGTTTTTTGGTCTTCGGTGAGCCGGCGGAACATGAATATGTGTTTGTTTTTCGAATTTGAGCTCTATCTGCAAAGGGCACTTTTCATGCTATAAGCAGTTTTTCCTAACAAATGCAAGATATAACATGGGCTATCTCCGCAAGGTGACATCAGATCTGTAAAACTCATGGTTTTTTGGTCTTCAGTGAGCCGGGGGAACATGAATATGTGTTCGTTTTTCGAATTTGAGGTCTATCTGCAAAGGGCACTTTTCTTGCTATAAGCAGTTTTTCCTAACAAATGCAAGATATAACATGGGCTATCTCCGCAAGGAGACATCAGATCTGCATAACTGATGGTTTTTTGGTCTTCGGTGAGCCGGGGGAACATGAATATGTGTTTGTTTTTCGAATTTGAGCTCTATCTGCAAAGGGCACTTTTCTTGCTAAAAGCAGTTTTTCCTAACAAATGCAAGATATAACATGGGCTATCTCCGCAAGGAGACATCAGATCTGCATAACTCATGGTTTTTTGGTCTTCGGTGAGCCGGGGGAACATGAATATGTGTTTGTTTTTCGAAATTGAGCTCTATCTGCAAAGTGCACTTTTCATGCTATAAGCAGTTTTTCCTAACAAATGCAAGATATAACATGGGCTATCTCCGCAAGGAGACATCAGATCTGCAAAACTCATGGTTTTTTCGTCTTCAGTGAGCCGGGGGAACATGAATATGTGTTTGTTTTTCGAATTTGAGCTCTATCTGCAATGAGAACTTTTCATGCTATAAACAGTTTTTACTAACAAATGCAAGATATAACATGGGCTATCTCTGCAAGGAAACATCAGATCTGCATAACTGATGGTTTTTTGGTCTTCGGTGAGCCGGGGGAACATGAATATGTGTTTGTTTTTCGAATTTGAGCTCTATCTGCAAAGGGCACTTTTCATGCTATAAGCAGTTTTTCCTAACAAATGCAAGATATAACATGGGCTATCTCCGCAAGGAGACATCAGATCTGCAAAACTCATGGTTTTTTGGTCTTCGGTGAGCCGGGGGAACATGAATATGTGTTTGTTTTTCGAAATTGAGGTCTATCTGCAAAGGGCACTTTTCTTGCTAAAAGCAGTTTTTCCTAACAAATGCAAGTTATAACATGGGCTATCTCCGCAAGGAAACATCAGATCTGCGTAACTCATGGTTTTTTGGTCTTCGGGGAGGTTGGGGAACATGAATACGTGTTTGTTTTTCGAATTTGAGCTCTATCTGCAAAGGGCACTTTTCATGCTATAAGCAGTTTTTCCTAACAAATGCAAGATATAACATGGGCTATCTCCGCAAGGAGACATCAGATCTGCATAACTGATGGTTTTTTGGTCTTCGGTGAGCCGGGGGAACATGAATATGTGTTCGTTTTTCGAATTTGAGCTCTATCTGCAAAGGGCACTTTTCTTGCTAAAAGCAGTTTTTCCTAACAAATGCAAGATATAACATGGGCTATCTCCGCAAGGAGACATCAGATCTGCATAACTGATGGTTTTTTGGTCTTCGGTGAGCCGGGGGAACATGAATATGTGTTTGTTTTTCGAATTTGAGCTCTATCTGCAAAGGGCACTTTTCTTGCTAAAAGCAGTTTTTCCTAACAAATGCAAGATATAACATGGGCTATCTCCGCAAGGAGACATCAGATCTGCATAACTCATGGTTTTTTGGTCTTCGGTGAGCCGGGGGAACATGAATATGTGTTTGTTTTTCGAAATTGAGCTCTATCTGCAAAGGGCACTTTTCTTGCTAAAAGCATTTTTTCCTTACAAATGCAAGTTATAACATGGGCTATCTCCGCAAGGAGACATCAGATCTGCATAACTGATGGTTTTTTGGTCTTCGGTGAGCCGGGGGAACATGAATATGTGTTCGTTTTTCGAATTTGAGCTCTATCTGCTAAGGGCACTTTTCTTGCGAAAAGCAGTTTTTCCTAACAAATGCAAGATATAACATGGGCTATCTCCGCAAGGAGACATCAGATCTGCAAAACTCATGGTTTTTTGGTCTTCGGTGAGCCGGGGGAACATGAATATGTGTTTGTTTTTCGAATTTGAGCTCTATCTGCAAAGGGCACTTTTCTTGCTAAAAGCAGTTTTTCCTAACAAATGCAAGATATAACATGGGCTATCTCCGCAAGGAGACATCAGATCTGCATAACTGATGGTTTTTTGGTCTTCGGTGAGCCGGGGGAACATGAATATGTGTTCGTTTTTCGAATTTGAGCTCTATCTGCAAAGGGCACTTTTCTTGCTAAAAGCAGTTTTTCCTAACAAATGCAAGATATAACATGGGCTATCTCCGCAAGGAAACATCAGATCTGCATAACTCATGGTTTTTTGGTCTTCGGTGAGCCGGGGGAACATGAATATGTGTTTGTTTTTCGAAATTGAGCTCTATCTGCAAAGGGCACTTTTCTTGCTATAAGCAGTTTTTCCTAACAAATGCAAGTTATAACATGGGCTATCTCCGCAAGGAGACATCAGATCTGCAAAACTCATGGTTTTTTGGTCTTCGGTGAGCCGGCGGAACATGAATATGTGTTTGTTTTTCGAATTTGAGCTCTATCTGCAAAGGGCACTTTTCATGCTATAAGCAGTTTTTCCTAACAAATGCAATATATAACATGGGCTATCTCCGCAAGGAGACATCAGATCTGTAAAACTCA
This sequence comes from Vipera ursinii, assembly GCF_947247035.1. Classification (NCBI taxonomy): domain Eukaryota; kingdom Metazoa; phylum Chordata; class Lepidosauria; order Squamata; family Viperidae; genus Vipera; species Vipera ursinii. Next base: position 33,104,134 of record NC_139515.1, read on the forward strand.
TGGGTTTTTGGTCTTCCGTGAGCCGGGGGAACATGAATATGTGTTTGTTTTTCGAATTTGAGCTCTATCTGCAAAGGGCACTTTTCATGCTTTAAGCAGTTTTTCCTAACAAATGCAAGATATAACATGGGCTATCTCCGCAAGGAGACATCAGATCTGTAAAACTCATGGTTTTTTGGTCTTCGGTGAGCCGGCGGAACATGAATATGTGTTTGTTTTTCGAATTTGAGCTCTATCTGCAAAGGGCACTTTTCATGCTATAAGCAGTTTTTCCTAACAAATGCAAGATATAACATGGGCTATCTCCGCAAGGTGACATCAGATCTGTAAAACTCATGGTTTTTTGGTCTTCAGTGAGCCGGGGGAACATGAATATGTGTTCGTTTTTCGAATTTGAGCTCTATCTGCAAAGGGCACTTTTCTTGCTATAAGCAGTTTTTCCTAACAAATGCAAGATATAACATGGGCTATCTCCGCAAGGAGACATCAGATCTGCATAACTGATGGTTTTTTGGTCTTCGGTGAGCCGGGGGAACATGAATATGTGTTTGTTTTTCGAATTTGAGCTCTATCTGCAAAGGGCACTTTTCTTGCTAAAAGCAGTTTTTCCTAACAAATGCAAGATATAACATGGGCTATCTCCGCAAGGAGACATCAGATCTGCATAACTCATGGTTTTTTGGTCTTCGGTGAGCCGGGGGAACATGAATATGTGTTTGTTTTTCGAAATTGAGCTCTATCTGCAAAGGGCACTTTTCTTGCTAAAAGCATTTTTTCCTTACAAATGCAAGTTATAACATGGGCTATCTCCGCAAGGAGACATCAGATCTGCAAAACTTATGGTTTTTTGGTCTTCGGTGAGCCGGGGGAACATGAATATGTGTTTGTTTTTCGAATTTGAGCTCTATCTGCAAAGGGCACTTTTCATGCTATAAGCAGTTTTTCCTAACAAATGCAAGATATAACATGGGCTATCTCCGCAAGGAGACATCAGATCTGCAAAACTCATGGTTTTTTCGTCTTCAGTGAGCCGGGGGAACATGAATATGTGTTTGTTTTTCGAATTTGAGCTCTATCTGCAATGAGAACTTTTCATGCTATAAACAGTTTTTACTAACAAATGCAAGATATAACATGGGCTATCTCTGCAAGGCGACATCAGAACTGCAGAACGCATGGTTTTTTGGTCTTCGGGGAGGTTGGGGAACATGAATACGTGTTTGTTTTTCGAATTTGAGCTCTATCTTTAAAGGGCACTTTTCATGCTATAAGCAGTTTTTCCTAACAAATGCTAGATATAACATGGGCTATCTCCGCAAGGAAACATCAGATCTGCATAACTGATGGTTTTTTGGTCTTCGGTGAGCCGGGGGAACATGAATATGTGTTTGTTTTTCGAATTTGAGCTCTATCTGCAAAGGGCACTTTTCATGCTATAAGCAGTTTTTCCTAACAAATGCAAGATATAACATGGGCTATCTCCGCAAGGAGACATGATATGTGCATAACTGATGGGTTTTTGGTCTTCGGTGAGCCGGGGGAACATGAATATGTGTTTGTTTTTCGAATTTGAGCTCTATCTGCAAAGGGCACTTTTCATGCTTTAAGCAGTTTTTCCTAACAAATGCAAGATATAACATGGGCTATCTCCGCAAGGAGACATCAGATCTGCAAAACTCATGGTTTTTTGGTCTTCGGTGAGCCGGGGGAACATGAATATGTGTTTGTTTTTCGAATTTGAGCTCTATCTGCAAAGGGCACTTTTCTTGCTAAAAGCAGTTTTTCCTAACAAATGCAAGATATAACATGGGCTATCTCCGCAAGGAGACATCAGATCTGCATAACTGATGGTTTTTTGGTCTTCGGTGAGCCGGGGGAACATGAATATGTGTTCGTTTTTCGAATTTGAGCTCTATCTGCAAAGGGCACTTTTCTTGCTAAAAGCAGTTTTTCCTAACAAATGCAAGATATAACATGGGCTATCTCCGCAAGGAAACATCAGAATTGCATAACTCATGGTTTTTTGGTCTTCGGTGAGCCGGGGGAACATGAATATGTGTTTGTTTTTTGAAATTGAGCTCTATCTGCAAAGGGCACTTTTCTTGCTAAAAGCAGTTTTTCCTAACAAATGCAAGTTATAACATGGGCTATCTCCGCAAGGAGACATCAGATCTGCAAAACTCATGGTTTTTTGGTCTTCGGTGAGCCGGCGGAACATGAATATGTGTTTGTTTTTCGAATTTGAGCTCTATCTGCAAAGGGCACTTTTCATGCTATAAGCAGTTTTTCCTAACAAATGCAATATATAACATGGGCTATCTCCGCAAGGAGACATCAGATCTGTAAAACTCATGGTTTTTTGGTCTTCGGTGAGCCGGGGGAACATGAATATGTGTTCGTTTTTCGAATTTGAGCTCTATCTGCAAAGGGCACTTTTCTTGCTATAAGCAGTTTTTCCTAACAAATGCAAGATATAACATGGGCTATCTCCGCAAGGAGACATCAGATCTGCAAAACTCATGGTTTTTTCGTCTTCAGTGAGCCGGGGGAACATGAATATGTGTTTGTTTTTCGAATTTGAGCTCTATCTGCAATGAGAACTTTTCATGCTATAAACAGTTTTTACTAACAAATGCAAGATATAACATGGGCTATCTCTGCAAGGAGACATCAGAACTGCAAAACGCATGGTTTTTTGGTCTTCGGGGAGGTTGGGGAACATGAATACGTGTTTGTTTTTCGAATTTGAGCTCTATCTTTAAAGGGCACTTTTCATGCTATAAGCAGTTTTTCCTAACAAATGCAAGTTATAACATGGGCTATCTCCGCAAGGAGACATCAGATCTGCAAAACTCATGGTTTTTTGGTCTTCGGTGAGCCGGGGGAACATGAATATGTGTTTGTTTTTCGAAATTGAGGTCTATCTGCAAAGGGCACTTTTCTTGCTAAAAGCAGTTTTTCCTAACAAATGCAAGTTATAACATGGGCTATCTCCGCAAGGAGACATCAGATCTGCAAAACTCATGGTTTTTTGGTCTTCGGTGAGCCGGGGGAACATGAATATGTGTTTGTTTTTCGAATTTGAGCTCTATCTGCAAAGGGCACTTTTCTTGCTAAAAGCAGTTTTTCCTAACAAATGCAAGATATAACATGGGCTATCTCCGCAAGGAGACATCAGATCTGCATAACTGATGGTTTTTTGGTCTTCGGTGAGCCGGGGGAACATGAATATGTGTTCGTTTTTCGAATTTGAGCTCTATCTGCTAAGGGCACTTTTCTTGCGAAAAGCAGTTTTTCCTAACAAATGCAAGATATAACATGGGCTATCTCCGCAAGGAAACATCAGATCTGCGTAACTCATGGTTTTTTGGTCTTCGGGGAGGTTGGGGAACATGAATACGTGTTTGTTTTTCGAATTTGAGCTCTATCTGCAAAGGGCACTTTTCATGCTATAAGCAGTTTTTCCTAACAAATGCAAGATATAACATGGGCTATCTCCGCAAGGAGACATCAGATCTGCATAACTGATGGTTTTTTGGTCTTCGGTGAGCCGGGGGAACATGAATATGTGTTCGTTTTTCGAATTTGAGCTCTATCTGCTAAGGGCACTTTTCTTGCGAAAAGCAGTTTTTCCTAACAAATGCAAGATATAACATGGGCTATCTCCGCAAGGAGACATCAGATCTGCAAAACTCATGGTTTTTTGGTCTTCGGTGAGCCGGGGGAACATGAATATGTGTTTGTTTTTCGAATTTGAGCTCTATCTGCAAAGGGCACTTTTCTTGCTAAAAGCAGTTTTTCCTAACAAATGCAAGATATAACATGGGCTATCTCCGCAAGGAGACATCAGATCTGCATAACTGATGGTTTTTTGGTCTTCGGTGAGCCGGGGGAACATGAATATGTGTTCGTTTTTCGAATTTGAGCTCTATCTGCAAAGGGCACTTTTCATGCTATAAGCAGTTTTTCCTAACAAATGCAATATATAACATGGGCTATCTCCGCAAGGAGACATCAGATCTGTAAAACTCATGGGTTTTTGGTCTTCCGTGAGCCGGGGGAACATGAATATGTGTTTGTTTTTCGAATTTGAGCTCTATCTGCAAAGGGCACTTTTCATGCTTTAAGCAGTTTTTCCTAACAAATGCAAGATATAACATGGGCTATCTCCGCAAGGAGACATCAGATCTGTAAAACTCATGGTTTTTTGGTCTTCGGTGAGCCGGCGGAACATGAATATGTGTTTGTTTTTCGAATTTGAGCTCTATCTGCAAAGGGCACTTTTCATGCTATAAGCAGTTTTTCCTAACAAATGCAAGATATAACATGGGCTATCTCCGCAAGGTGACATCAGATCTGTAAAACTCATGGTTTTTTGGTCTTCAGTGAGCCGGGGGAACATGAATATGTGTTCGTTTTTCGAATTTGAGCTCTATCTGCAAAGGGCACTTTTCTTGCTATAAGCAGTTTTTCCTAACAAATGCAAGATATAACATGGGCTATCTCCGCAAGGAGACATCAGATCTGCATAACTGATGGTTTTTTGGTCTTCAGTGAGCCGGGGGAACATGAATATGTGTTTGTTTTTCGAATTTGAGCTCTATCTGCAAAGGGCACTTTTCTTGCTAAAAGCAGTTTTTCCTAACAAATGCAAGATATAACATGGGCTATCTCCGCAAGGAGACATCAGATCTGCATAACTCATGGTTTTTTGGTCTTCGGTGAGCCGGGGGAACATGAATATGTGTTTGTTTTTCGAAATTGAGCTCTATCTGCAAAGGGCACTTTTCTTGCTAAAAGCATTTTTTCCTTACAAATGCAAGTTATAACATGGGCTATCTCCGCAAGGAGACATCAGATCTGCAAAACTTATGGTTTTTTGGTCTTCGGTGAGCCGGGGGAACATGAATATGTGTTTGTTTTTCGAATTTGAGCTCTATCTGCAAAGGGCACTTTTCATGCTATAAGCAGTTTTTCCTAACAAATGCAAGATATAACATGGGCTATCTCCGCAAGGAGACATCAGATCTGCAAAACTCATGGTTTTTTCGTCTTCAGTGAGCCGGGGGAACATGAATATGTGTTTGTTTTTCGAATTTGAGCTCTATCTGCAATGAGAACTTTTCATGCTATAAACAGTTTTTACTAACAAATGCAAGATATAACATGGGCTATCTCTGCAAGGCGACATCAGAACTGCAGAACGCATGGTTTTTTGGTCTTCGCGGAGGTTGGGGAACATGAATACGTGTTTGTTTTTCGAATTTGAGCTCTATCTTTAAAGGGCACTTTTCATGCTATAAGCAGTTTTTCCTAACAAATGCTAGATATAACATGGGCTATCTCCGCAAGGAAACATCAGATCTGCATAACTGATGGTTTTTTGGTCTTCGGTGAGCCGGGGGAACATGAATATGTGTTTGTTTTTCGAATTTGAGCTCTATCTGCAAAGGGCACTTTTCATGCTATAAGCAGTTTTTCCTAACAAATGCAAGATATAACATGGGCTATCTCCGCAAGGAGACATGATATGTGCATAACTGATGGGTTTTTGGTCTTCGGTGAGCCGGGGGAACATGAATATGTGTTTGTTTTTCGAATTTGAGCTCTATCTGCAAAGGGCACTTTTCATGCTTTAAGCAGTTTTTCCTAACAAATGCAAGATATAACATGGGCTATCTCCGCAAGGAGACATCAGATCTGCAAAACTCATGGTTTTTTGGTCTTCGGTGAGCCGGGGGAACATGAATATGTGTTTGTTTTTCGAATTTGAGCTCTATCTGCAAAGGGCACTTTTCTTGCTAAAAGCAGTTTTTCCTAACAAATGCAAGATATAACATGGGCTATCTCCGCAAGGAGACATCAGATCTGCATAACTGATGGTTTTTTGGTCTTCGGTGAGCCGGGGGAACATGAATATGTGTTCGTTTTTCGAATTTGAGCTCTATCTGCAAAGGGCACTTTTCTTGCTAAAAGCAGTTTTTCCTAACAAATGCAAGATATAACATGGGCTATCTCCGCAAGGAGACATCAGATCTGCAAAACTCATGGTTTTTTGGTCTTCGGTGAGCCGGGGGAACATGAATATGTGTTTGTTTTTCGAATTTGAGCTCTATCTGCAAAGGGCACTTTTCTTGCTAAAAGCAGTTTTTCCTAACAAATGCAAGATATAACATGGGCTATCTCCGCAAGGAGACATCAGATCTGCATAACTGATGGTTTTTTGGTCTTCGGTGAGCCGGGGGAACATGAATATGTGTTCGTTTTTCGAATTTGAGCTCTATCTGCAAAGGGCACTTTTCATGCTATAAGCAGTTTTTCCTAACAAATGCAATATATAACATGGGCTATCTCCGCAAGGAGACATCAGATCTGTAAAACTCATGGGTTTTTGGTCTTCCGTGAGCCGGGGGAACATGAATATGTGTTTGTTTTTCGAATATGAGCTCTATCTGCAAAGGGCACTTTTCATGCTTTAAGCAGTTTTTCCTAACAAATGCAAGATATAACATGGGCTATCTCCGCAAGGAGACATCAGATCTGTAAAACTCATGGTTTTTTGGTCTTCGGTGAGCCGGCGGAACATGAATATGTGTTTGTTTTTCGAATTTGAGCTCTATCTGCAAAGGGCACTTTTCATGCTATAAGCAGTTTTTCCTAACAAATGCAAGATATAACATGGGCTATCTCCGCAAGGTGACATCAGATCTGTAAAACTCATGGTTTTTTGGTCTTCAGTGAGCCGGGGGAACATGAATATGTGTTCGTTTTTCGAATTTGAGCTCTATCTGCAAAGGGCACTTTTCTTGCTATAAGCAGTTTTTCCTAACAAATGCAAGATATAACATGGGCTATCTCCGCAAGGAGACATCAGATCTGCATAACTGATGGTTTTTTGGTCTTCGGTGAGCCGGGGGAACATGAATATGTGTTTGTTTTTCGAATTTGAGCTCTATCTGCAAAGGGCACTTTTCTTGCTAAAAGCAGTTTTTCCTAACAAATGCAAGATATAACATGGGCTATCTCCGCAAGGAGACATCAGATCTGCATAACTCATGGTTTTTTGGTCTTCGGTGAGCCGGGGGAACATGAATATGTGTTTGTTTTTCGAAATTGAGCTCTATCTGCAAAGGGCACTTTTCTTGCTAAAAGCATTTTTTCCTTACAAATGCAAGTTATAACATGGGCTATCTCCGCAAGGAGACATCAGATCTGCAAAACTTATGGTTTTTTGGTCTTCGGTGAGCCGGGGGAACATGAATATGTGTTTGTTTTTCGAATTTGAGCTCTATCTGCAAAGGGCACTTTTCATGCTATAAGCAGTTTTTCCTAACAAATGCAAGATATAACATGGGCTATCTCCGCAAGGAGACATCAGATCTGCAAAACTCATGGTTTTTTCGTCTTCAGTGAGCCGGGGGAACATGAATATGTGTTTGTTTTTCGAATTTGAGCTCTATCTGCAATGAGAACTTTTCATGCTATAAACAGTTTTTACTAACAAATGCAAGATATAACATGGGCTATCTCTGCAAGGCGACATCAGAACTGCAGAACGCATGGTTTTTTGGTCTTCGGGGAGGTTGGGGAACATGAATACGTGTTTGTTTTTCGAATTTGAGCTCTATCTTTAAAGGGCACTTTTCATGCTATAAGCAGTTTTTCCTAACAAATGCTAGATATAACATGGGCTATCTCCGCAAGGAAACATCAGATCTGCATAACTGATGGTTTTTTGGTCTTCGGTGAGCCGGGGGAACATGAATATGTGTTTGTTTTTCGAATTTGAGCTCTATCTGCAAAGGGCACTTTTCATGCTATAAGCAGTTTTTCCTAACAAATGCAAGATATAACATGGGCTATCTCCGCAAGGAGACATGATATGTGCATAACAAATGGGTTTTTGGTCTTCGGTGAGCCGGGGGAACATGAATATGTGTTTGTTTTTCGAATTTGAGCTCTATCTGCAAAGGGCACTTTTCATGCTTTAAGCAGTTTTTCCTAACAAATGCAAGATATAACATGGGCTATCTCCGCAAGGAGACATCAGATCTGCAAAACTCATGGTTTTTTGGTCTTCGGTGAGCCGGGGGAACATGAATATGTGTTTGTTTTTCGAATTTGAGCTCTATCTGCAAAGGGCACTTTTCTTGCTAAAAGCAGTTTTTCCTAACAAATGCAAGATATAACATGGGCTATCTCCGCAAGGAGACATCAGATCTGCATAACTGATGGTTTTTTGGTCTTCGGTGAGCCGGGGGAACATGAATATGTGTTCGTTTTTCGAATTTGAGCTCTATCTGCAAAGGGCACTTTTCTTGCTAAAAGCAGTTTTTCCTAACAAATGCAAGATATAACATGGGCTATCTCCGCAAGGAAACATCAGAATTGCATAACTCATGGTTTTTTGGTCTTCGGTGAGCCGGGGGAACATGAATATGTGTTTGTTTTTTGAAATTGAGCTCTATCTGCAAAGGGCACTTTTCTTGCTAAAAGCAGTTTTTCCTAACAAATGCAAGTTATAACATGGGCTATCTCCGCAAGGAGACATCAGATCTGCAAAACTCATGGTTTTTTGGTCTTCGGTGAGCCGGCGGAACATGAATATGTGTTTGTTTTTCGAATTTGAGCTCTATCTGCAAAGGGCACTTTTCATGCTATAAGCAGTTTTTCCTAACAAATGCAAGATATAACATGGGCTATCTCCGCAAGGAGACATCAGATCTGCATAACTGATGGTTTTTTGGTCTTCGGTGAGCCGGGGGAACATGAATATGTGTTCGTTTTTCGAATTTGAGCTCTATCTGCTAAGGGCACTTTTCTTGCGAAAAGCAGTTTTTCCTAACAAATGCAAGATATAACATGGGCTATCTCCGCAAGGAAACATCAGATCTGCGTAACTCATGGTTTTTTGGTCTTCGGGGAGGTTGGGGAACATGAATACGTGTTTGTTTTTCGAATTTGAGCTCTATCTGCAAAGGGCACTTTTCATGCTATAAGCAGTTTTTCCTAACAAATGCAAGATATAACATGGGCTATCTCCGCAAGGAGACATCAGATCTGCATAACTGATGGTTTTTTGGTCTTCGGTGAGCCGGGGGAACATGAATATGTGTTCGTTTTTCGAATTTGAGCTCTATCTGCTAAGGGCACTTTTCTTGCGAAAAGCAGTTTTTCCTAACAAATGCAAGATATAACATGGGCTATCTCCGCAAGGAGACATCAGATCTGCAAAACTCATGGTTTTTTGGTCTTCGGTGAGCCGGGGGAACATGAATATGTGTTTGTTTTTCGAATTTGAGCTCTATCTGCAAAGGGCACTTTTCTTGCTAAAAGCAGTTTTTCCTAACAAATGCAAGATATAACATGGGCTATCTCCGCAAGGAGACATCAGATCTGCATAACTGATGGTTTTTTGGTCTTCGGTGAGCCGGGGGAACATGAATATGTGTTCGTTTTTCGAATTTGAGCTCTATCTGCAAAGGGCACTTTTCATGCTATAAGCAGTTTTTCCTAACAAATGCAATATATAACATGGGCTATCTCCGCAAGGAGACATCAGATCTGTAAAACTCATGGGTTTTTGGTCTTCCGTGAGCCGGGGGAACATGAATATGTGTTTGTTTTTCGAATTTGAGCTCTATCTGCAAAGGGCACTTTTCATGCTTTAAGCAGTTTTTCCTAACAAATGCAAGATATAACATGGGCTATCTCCGCAAGGAGACATCAGATCTGTAAAACTCATGGTTTTTTGGTCTTCGGTGAGCCGGCGGAACATGAATATGTGTTTGTTTTTCGAATTTGAGCTCTATCTGCAAAGGGCACTTTTCATGCTATAAGCAGTTTTTCCTAACAAATGCAAGATATAACATGGGCTATCTCCGCAAGGTGACATCAGATCTGTAAAACTCATGGTTTTTTGGTCTTCAGTGAGCCGGGGGAACATGAATATGTGTTCGTTTTTCGAATTTGAGCTCTATCTGCAAAGGGCACTTTTCTTGCTATAAGCAGTTTTTCCTAACAAATGCAAGATATAACATGGGCTATCTCCGCAAGGAGACATCAGATCTGCATAACTGATGGTTTTTTGGTCTTCAGTGAGCCGGGGGAACATGAATATGTGTTTGTTTTTCGAATTTGAGCTCTATCTGCAAAGGGCACTTTTCTTGCTAAAAGCAGTTTTTCCTAACAAATGCAAGATATAACATGGGCTATCTCCGCAAGGAGACATCAGATCTGCATAACTCATGGTTTTTTGGTCTTCGGTGAGCCGGGGGAACATGAATATGTGTTTGTTTTTCGAAATTGAGCTCTATCTGCAAAGGGCACTTTTCTTGCTAAAAGCATTTTTTCCTTACAAATGCAAGTTATAACATGGGCTATCTCCGCAAGGAGACATCAGATCTGCAAAACTTATGGTTTTTTGGTCTTCGGTGAGCCGGGGGAACATGAATATGTGTTTGTTTTTCGAATTTGAGCTCTATCTGCAAAGGGCACTTTTCATGCTATAAGCAGTTTTTCCTAACAAATGCAAGATATAACATGGGCTATCTCCGCAAGGAGACATCAGATCTGCAAAACTCATGGTTTTTTCGTCTTCAGTGAGCCGGGGGAACATGAATATGTGTTTGTTTTTCGAATTTGAGCTCTATCTGCAATGAGAACTTTTCATGCTATAAACAGTTTTTACTAACAAATGCAAGATATAACATGGGCTATCTCTGCAAGGCGACATCAGAACTGCAGAACGCATGGTTTTTTGGTCTTCGGGGAGGTTGGGGAACATGAATACGTGTTTGTTTTTCGAATTTGAGCTCTATCTTTAAAGGGCACTTTTCATGCTATAAGCAGTTTTTCCTAACAAATGCTAGATATAACATGGGCTATCTCCGCAAGGAAACATCAGATCTGCATAACTGATGGTTTTTTGGTCTTCGGTGAGCCGGGGGAACATGAATATGTGTTTGTTTTTCGAATTTGAGCTCTATCTGCAAAGGGCACTTTTCATGCTATAAGCAGTTTTTCCTAACAAATGCAAGATATAACATGGGCTATCTCCGCAAGGAGACATGATATGTGCATAACTGATGGGTTTTTGGTCTTCGGTGAGCCGGGGGAACATGAATATGTGTTTGTTTTTCGAATTTGAGCTCTATCTGCAAAGGGCACTTTTCATGCTTTAAGCAGTTTTTCCTAACAAATGCAAGATATAACATGGGCTATCTCCGCAAGGAGACATCAGATCTGCAAAACTCATGGTTTTTTGGTCTTCGGTGAGCCGGGGGAACATGAATATGTGTTTGTTTTTCGAATTTGAGCTCTATCTGCAAAGGGCACTTTTCTTGCTAAAAGCAGTTTTTCCTAACAAATGCAAGATATAACATGGGCTATCTCCGCAAGGAGACATCAGATCTGCATAACTGATGGTTTTTTGGTCTTCGGTGAGCCGGGGGAACATGAATATGTGTTCGTTTTTCGAATTTGAGCTCTATCTGCAAAGGGCACTTTTCTTGCTAAAAGCAGTTTTTCCTAACAAATGCAAGATATAACATGGGCTATCTCCGCAAGGAGACATCAGATCTGCAAAACTCATGGTTTTTTGGTCTTCGGTGAGCCGGGGGAACATGAATATGTGTTTGTTTTTCGAATTTGAGCTCTATCTGCAAAGGGCACTTTTCTTGCTAAAAGCAGTTTTTCCTAACAAATGCAAGATATAACATGGGCTATCTCCGCAAGGAGACATCAGATCTGCATAACTGATGGTTTTTTGGTCTTCGGTGAGCCGGGGGAACATGAATATGTGTTCGTTTTTCGAATTTGAGCTCTATCTGCAAAGGGCACTTTTCATGCTATAAGCAGTTTTTCCTAACAAATGCAATATATAACATGGGCTATCTCCGCAAGGAGACATCAGATCTGTAAAACTCATGGGTTTTTGGTCTTCCGTGAGCCGGGGGAACATGAATATGTGTTTGTTTTTCGAATTTGAGCTCTATCTGCAAAGGGCACTTTTCATGCTTTAAGCAGTTTTTCCTAACAAATGCAAGATATAACATGGGCTATCTCCGCAAGGAGACATCAGATCTGTAAAACTCATGGTTTTTTGGTCTTCGGTGAGCCGGCGGAACATGAATATGTGTTTGTTTTTCGAATTTGAGCTCTATCTGCAAAGGGCACTTTTCATGCTATAAGCAGTTTTTCCTAACAAATGCAAGATATAACATGGGCTATCTCCGCAAGGTGACATCAGATCTGTAAAACTCATGGTTTTTTGGTCTTCAGTGAGCCGGGGGAACATGAATATGTGTTCGTTTTTCGAATTTGAGCTCTATCTGCAAAGGGCACTTTTCTTGCTATAAGCAGTTTTTCCTAACAAATGCAAGATATAACATGGGCTATCTCCGCAAGGAGACATCAGATCTGCATAACTGATGGTTTTTTGGTCTTCGGTGAGCCGGGGGAACATGAATATGTGTTTGTTTTTCGAATTTGAGCTCTATCTGCAAAGGGCACTTTTCTTGCTAAAAGCAGTTTTTCCTAACAAATGCAAGATATAACATGGGCTATCTCCGCAAGGAGACATCAGATCTGCATAACTCATGGTTTTTTGGTCTTCGGTGAGCCGGGGGAACATGAATATGTGTTTGTTTTTCGAAATTGAGCTCTATCTGCAAAGGGCACTTTTCTTGCTAAAAGCATTTTTTCCTTACAAATGCAAGTTATAACATGGGCTATCTCCGCAAGGAGACATCAGATCTGCAAAACTTATGGTTTTTTGGTCTTCGGTGAGCCGGGGGAACATGAATATGTGTTTGTTTTTCGAATTTGAGCTCTATCTGCAAAGGGCACTTTTCATGCTATAAGCAGTTTTTCCTAACAAATGCAAGATATAACATGGGCTATCTCCGCAAGGAGACATCAGATCTGCAAAACTCATGGTTTTTTCGTCTTCAGTGAGCCGGGGGAACATGAATATGTGTTTGTTTTTCGAATTTGAGCTCTATCTGCAATGAGAACTTTTCATGCTATAAACAGTTTTTACTAACAAATGCAAGATATAACATGGGCTATCTCTGCAAGGCGACATCAGAACTGCAGAACGCATGGTTTTTTGGTCTTCGGGGAGGTTGGGGAACATGAATACGTGTTTGTTTTTCGAATTTGAGCTCTATCTTTAAAGGGCACTTTTCATGCTATAAGCAGTTTTTCCTAACAAATGCTAGATATAACATGGGCTATCTCCGCAAGGAAACATCAGATCTGCATAACTGATGGTTTTTTGGTCTTCGGTGAGCCGGGGGAACATGAATATGTGTTTGTTTTTCGAATTTGAGCTCTATCTGCAAAGGGCACTTTTCATGCTATAAGCAGTTTTTCCTAACAAATGCAAGATATAACATGGGCTATCTCCGCAAGGAGACATGATATGTGCATAACTGATGGGTTTTTGGTCTTCGGTGAGCCGGGGGAACATGAATATGTGTTTGTTTTTCGAATTTGAGCTCTATCTGCAAAGGGCACTTTTCATGCTTTAAGCAGTTTTTCCTAACAAATGCAAGATATAACATGGGCTATCTCCGCAAGGAGACATCAGATCTGCAAAACTCATGGTTTTTTGGTCTTCGGTGAGCCGGGGGAACATGAATATGTGTTTGTTTTTCGAATTTGAGCTCTATCTGCAAAGGGCACTTTTCTTGCTAAAAGCAGTTTTTCCTAACAAATGCAAGATATAACATGGGCTATCTCCGCAAGGAGACATCAGATCTGCATAACTGATGGTTTTTTGGTCTTCGGTGAGCCGGGGGAACATGAATATGTGTTCGTTTTTCGAATTTGAGCTCTATCTGCAAAGGGCACTTTTCTTGCTAAAAGCAGTTTTTCCTAACAAATGCAAGATATAACATGGGCTATCTCCGCAAGGAAACATCAGAATTGCATAACTCATGGTTTTTTGGTCTTCGGTGAGCCGGGGGAACATGAATATGTGTTTGTTTTTTGAAATTGAGCTCTATCTGCAAAGGGCACTTTTCTTGCTAAAAGCAGTTTTTCCTAACAAATGCAAGTTATAACATGGGCTATCTCCGCAAGGAGACATCAGATCTGCAAAACTCATGGTTTTTTGGTCTTCGGTGAGCCGGCGGAACATGAATATGTGTTTGTTTTTCGAATTTGAGCTCTATCTGCAAAGGGCACTTTTCATGCTATAAGCAGTTTTTCCTAACAAATGCAATATATAACATGGGCTATCTCCGCAAGGAGACATCAGATCTGTAAAACTCATGGTTTTTTGGTCTTCGGTGAGCCGGGGGAACATGAATATGTGTTCGTTTTTCGAATTTGAGCTCTATCTGCAAAGGGCACTTTTCTTGCTATAAGCAGTTTTTCCTAACAAATGCAAGATATAACATGGGCTATCTCCGCAAGGAGACATCAGATCTGCAAAACTCATGGTTTTTTCGTCTTCAGTGAGCCGGGGGAACATGAATATGTGTTTGTTTTTCGAATTTGAGCTCTATCTGCAATGAGAACTTTTCATGCTATAAACAGTTTTTACTAACAAATGCAAGATATAACATGGGCTATCTCTGCAAGGAGACATCAGAACTGCAAAACGCATGGTTTTTTGGTCTTCGGGGAGGTTGGGGAACATGAATACGTGTTTGTTTTTCGAATTTGAGCTCTATCTTTAAAGGGCACTTTTCATGCTATAAGCAGTTTTTCCTAACAAATGCAAGTTATAACATGGGCTATCTCCGCAAGGAGACATCAGATCTGCAAAACTCATGGTTTTTTGGTCTTCGGTGAGCCGGGGGAACATGAATATGTGTTTGTTTTTCGAAATTGAGGTCTATCTGCAAAGGGCACTTTTCTTGCTAAAAGCAGTTTTTCCTAACAAATGCAAGTTATAACATGGGCTATCTCCGCAAGGAGACATCAGATCTGCAAAACTCATGGTTTTTTGGTCTTCGGTGAGCCGGGGGAACATGAATATGTGTTTGTTTTTCGAATTTGAGCTCTATCTGCAAAGGGCACTTTTCTTGCTAAAAGCAGTTTTTCCTAACAAATGCATGGGCTATCTCCGCAAGGAGACATCAGATCTGCATAACTGATGGTTTTTTGGTCTTCGGTGAGCCGGGGGAACATGAATATGTGTTCGTTTTTCGAATTTGAGCTCTATCTGCTAAGGGCACTTTTCTTGCGAAAAGCAGTTTTTCCTAACAAATGCAAGATATAACATGGGCTATCTCCGCAAGGAAACATCAGATCTGCGTAACTCATGGTTTTTTGGTCTTCGGGGAGGTTGGGGAACATGAATACGTGTTTGTTTTTCGAATTTGAGCTCTATCTGCAAAGGGCACTTTTCATGCTATAAGCAGTTTTTCCTAACAAATGCAAGATATAACATGGGCTATCTCCGCAAGGAGACATCAGATCTGCATAACTGATGGTTTTTTGGTCTTCGGTGAGCCGGGGGAACATGAATATGTGTTCGTTTTTCGAATTTGAGCTCTATCTGCTAAGGGCACTTTTCTTGCGAAAAGCAGTTTTTCCTAACAAATGCAAGATATAACATGGGCTATCTCCGCAAGGAGACATCAGATCTGCAAAACTCATGGTTTTTTGGTCTTCGGTGAGCCGGGGGAACATGAATATGTGTTTGTTTTTCGAATTTGAGCTCTATCTGCAAAGGGCACTTTTCTTGCTAAAAGCAGTTTTTCCTAACAAATGCAAGATATAACATGGGCTATCTCCGCAAGGAGACATCAGATCTGCATAACTGATGGTTTTTTGGTCTTCGGTGAGCCGGGGGAACATGAATATGTGTTCGTTTTTCGAATTTGAGCTCTATCTGCAAAGGGCACTTTTCTTGCTAAAAGCAGTTTTTCCTAACAAATGCAAGATATAACATGGGCTATCTCCGCAAGGAAACATCAGATCTGCGTAACTCATGGTTTTTTTGTCTTCGGGGAGGTTGGGGAACATGAATACGTGTTTGTTTTTCGAATTTGAGCTCTATCTGCAAAGGGCACTTTTCATGCTTTAAGCAGTTTTTCCTAACAAATGCAAGATATAACATGGGCTATCTCCGCAAGGAGACATCAGATCTGCAAAACTCATGGTTTTTTGGTCTTCGGTGAGCCTGGGGAACATGAATATGTGTTTGTTTTTCGAATTTGAGCTCTATCTGCAAAGGGCACTTTTCTTGCTAAAAGCAGTTTTTCCTAACAAATGCAAGATATAACATGGGCTATCTCCGCAAGGAGACATCAGATCTGCATAACTGATGGTTTTTTGGTCTTCGGTGAGCCGGGGTAACATGAATATGTGTTCGTTTTTCGAATTTGAGCTCTATCTGCAAAGGGCACTTTTCTTGCTAAAAGCAGTTTTTCCTAACAAATGCAAGATATAACATGGGCTATCTCCGCAAGGAAACATCAGATCTGCATAACTCATGGTTTTTTGGTCTTCGGTGAGCCGGGGGAACATGAATATGTGTTTGTTTTTCGAAATTGAGCTCTATCTGCAAAGGGCACTTTTCTTGCTAAAAGCAGTTTTTCCTAACAAATGCAAGTTATAACATGGGCTATCTCCGCAAGGAGACATCAGATCTGCAAAACTCATGGTTTTTTGGTCTTCGGTGAGCTGGCGGAACATGAATATGTGTTTGTTTTTCGAATTTGAGCTCTATCTGCAAAGGGCACTTTTCTTGCTAAAAGCAGTTTTTCCTAACAAATGCAAGATATAAACATGAGCTATCTGCGCAAGGAGACATCAGATCTGCATAACTGATGGGTTTTTGGTCTTCCGTGAGCCGGGGGAACATGAATATGTGTTTGTTTTTCGAATTTGAGCTCTATCTGCAAAGGGCACTTTTCATGCTTTAAGCAGTTTTTCCTAACAAATGCAAGATATAACATGGGCTATCTCCGCAAGGAGACATCAGATCTGTAAAACTCATGGTTTTTTGGTCTTCGGTGAGCCGGCGGAACATGAATATGTGTTTGTTTTTCGAATTTGAGCTCTATCTGCAAAGGGCACTTTTCATGCTATAAGCAGTTTTTCCTAACAAATGCAAGATATAACATGGGCTATCTCCGCAAGGTGACATCAGATCTGTAAAACTCATGGTTTTTTGGTCTTCAGTGAGCCGGGGGAACATGAATATGTGTTCGTTTTTCGAATTTGAGCTCTATCTGCAAAGGGCACTTTTCTTGCTATAAGCAGTTTTTCCTAACAAATGCAAGATATAACATGGGCTATCTCCGCAAGGAGACATCAGATCTGCAAAACTCATGGTTTTTTCGTCTTCAGTGAGCCGGGGGAACATGAATATGTGTTTGTTTTTCGAATTTGAGCTCTATCTGCAATGAGAACTTTTCATGCTATAAACAGTTTTTACTAACAAATGCAAGATATAACATGGGCTATCTCTGCAAGGCGACATCAGAACTGCAGAACGCATGGTTTTTTGGTCTTCGGGGAGGTTGGGGAACATGAATACGTGTTTGTTTTTCGAATTTGAGCTCTATCTTTAAAGGGCACTTTTCATGCTATAAGCAGTTTTTCCTAACAAATGCAAGATATAACATGGGCTATCTCCGCAAGGAAACATCAGATCTGCATAACTGATGGTTTTTTGGTCTTCGGTGAGCCGGCGGAACATGAATATGTGTTTGTTTTTCGAATTTGAGCTCTATCTGCAAAGGGCACTTTTCTTGCTAAAAGCAGTTTTTCCTAACAAATGCAAGATATAAACATGAGCTATCTGCGCAAGGAGACATCAGATCTGCATAACTGATGGGTTTTTGGTCTTCCGTGAGCCGGGGGAACATGAATATGTGTTCGTTTTTCGAATTTGAGCTCTATCTGCAAAGGGCACTTTTCTTGCTATAAGCAGTTTTTCCTAACAAATGCAAGATATAACATGGGCTATCTCCGCAAGGAGACATCAGATCTGCAAAACTCATGGTTTTTTCGTCTTCAGTGAGCCGGGGGAACATGAATATGTGTTTGTTTTTCGAATTTGAGCTCTATCTGCAATGAGAACTTTTCATGCTATAAACAGTTTTTACTAACAAATGCAAGATATAACATGGGCTATCTCTGCAAGGCGACATCAGAACTGCAGAACGCATGGTTTTTTGGTCTTCGGGGAGGTTGGGGAACATGAATACGTGTTTGTTTTTCGAATTTGAGCTCTATCTTTAAAGGGCACTTTTCATGCTATAAGCAGTTTTTCCTAACAAATGCAAGATATAACATGGGCTATCTCCGCAAGGAAACATCAGATCTGCATAACTGATGGTTTTTTGGTCTTCGGTGAGCCGGGGGAACATGAATATGTGTTCGTTTTTCGAATTTGAGCTCTATCTGCTAAGGGCACTTTTCTTGCGAAAAGCAGTTTTTCCTAACAAATGCAAGATATAACATGGGCTATCTCCGCAAGGAGACATCAGATCTGCAAAACTCATGGTTTTTTGGTCTTCGGTGAGCCGGGGGAACATGAATATGTGTTTGTTTTTCGAATTTGAGCTCTATCTGCAAAGGGCACTTTTCTTGCTAAAAGCAGTTTTTCCTAACAAATGCAAGATATAACATGGGCTATCTCCGCAAGCATACATCAGATCTGCATAACTGATGGTTTTTTGGTCTTCGGTGAGCCGGGGGAACATGAATATGTGTTTGTTTTTCGAATTTGAGCTCTATCTGCAAAGGGCACTTTTCTTGCTAAAAGCAGTTTTTCCTAACAAATGCAAGATATAACATGGGCTATCTCCGCAAGGAGACATCAGATCTGCATAACTCATGGTTTTTTGGTCTTCGGAGAGCCGGGGGAACATGAATATGTGTTTGTTTTTCGAAATTGAGCTCTATCTGCAAAGGGCACTTTTCTTGCTAAAAGCATTTTTTCCTTACAAATGCAAGTTATAACATGGGCTATCTCCGCAAGGAGACATCAGATCTGCAAAACTTATGGTTTTTTGGTCTTCGGTGAGCCGGGGGAACATGAATATGTGTTTGTTTTTCGAATTTGAGCTCTATCTGCAAAGGGCACTTTTCTTGCTAAAAGCAGTTTTTCCTAACAAATGCAAGATATAACGGGCAATCTCCGCAAGGAAACATCAGATCTGCATAACTGATGGTTTTTTGGTCTTCGGTGAGCCGGGGGAACATGAATATGTGTTCGTTTTTCGAATTTGAGCTCTATCTGCAAAGGGCACTTTTCTTGCTAAAAGCAGTTTTTCCTAACAAATGCAAGATATAACATGAGCTATCTGCGCAAGGAGACATCAGATCTGCATTACTGATGGGTTTTTGGTCTTCCGTGAGCCGGGGGAACATGAATATGTGTTTGTTTTTCGAATTTGAGCTCTATCTGCAAAGGGCACTTTTCATGCTTTAAGCAGTTTTTCCTAACAAATGCAAGATATAACATGGGCTATCTCCACAAGGAGACATCAGATCTGTAAAACTCATGGTTTTTTGGTCTTCGGTGAGCCGGCGGAACATGAATATGTGTTTGTTTTTCGAATTTGAGCTCTATCTGCAAAGGGCACTTTTCATGCTTTAAGCAGTTTTTCCTAACAAATGCAAGATATAACATGGGCTATCTCCGCAAGGAGACATCAGATCTGTAAAACTCATGGTTTTTTGGTCTTCGGTGAGCCGGGGGAACATGAATATGTGTTCGTTTTTCGAATTTGAGCTCTATCTGCAAAGGGCACTTTTCTTGCTAAAAGCAGTTTTTCCTAACAAATGCAAGATATAAACATGAGCTATCTGCGCAAGGAGACATCAGATCTGCATAACTGATGGGTTTTTGGTCTTCCGTGAGCCGGGAGAACATGAATATGTGTTTGTTTTTCGAATTTGAGCTCTATCTGCAAAGGGCACTTTTCATGCTTTAAGCAGTTTTTCCTAACAAATGCAAGATATAACATGGGCTATCTCCGCAAGGTGACATCAGATCTGTAAAACTCATGGTTTTTTGGTCTTCGGTGAGCCGGGGGAACATGAATATGTGTTTGTTTTTCGAATTTGAGCTCTATCTGCAATGAGAACTTTTCATGCTATAAACAGTTTTTACTAACAAATGCAAGATATAACATGGGCTATCTCTGCAAGGCGACATCAGAACTGCAGAACGCATGGTTTTTTGGTCTTCGGGGAGGTTGGGGAACATGAATACGTGTTTGTTTTTCGAATTTGAGCTCTATCTTTAAAGGGCACTTTTCATGCTATAAGCAGTTTTTCCTAACAAATGCAAGATATAACATGGGCTATCTCCGCAAGGAAACATCAGATCTGCATAACTGATGGTTTTTTGGTCTTCGGTGAGCCGGGGGAACATGAATATGTGTTCGTTTTTCGAATTTGAGCTCTATCTGCAAAGGGCACTTTTCTTGCTATAAGCAGTTTTTCCTAACAAATGCAAGATATAACATGGGCTATCTCCGCAAGGAGACATCAGATCTGCAAAACTCATGGTTTTTTCGTCTTCAGTGAGCCGGGGGAACATGAATATGTGTTTGTTTTTCGAATTTGAGCTCTATCTGCAATGAGAACTTTTCATGCTATAAATAGTTTTTACTAACAAATGCAAGATATAACATGGGCTATCTCTGCAAGGCGACATCAGAACTGCAGAACGCATGGTTTTTTGGTCTTCGGGGAGGTTGGGGAACATGAATACGTGTTTGTTTTTCGAATTTGAGCTCTATCTTTAAAGGGCACTTTTCATGCTATAAGCAGTTTTTCCTAACAAATGCAAGATATAACATGGGCTATCTCCGCAAGGAAACATCAGATCTGCATAACTGATGGTTTTTTGGTCTTCGGTGAGCCGGGGGAACATGAATATGTGTTCGTTTTTCGAATTTGAGCTCTATCTGCTAAGGGCACTTTTCTTGCGAAAAGCAGTTTTTCCTAACAAATGCAAGATATAACATGGGCTATCTCCGCAAGGAGACATCAGATCTGCAAAACTCATGGTTTTTTGGTCTTCGGTGAGCCGGGGGAACATGAATATGTGTTTGTTTTTCGAATTTGAGCTCTATCTGCAAAGGGCACTTTTCTTGCTAAAAGCAGTTTTTCCTAACAAATGCAAGATATAACATGGGCTATCTCCGCAAGCATACATCAGATCTGCATAACTGATGGTTTTTTGGTCTTCGGTGAGCCGGGGGAACATGAATATGTGTTTGTTTTTCGAATTTGAGCTCTATCTGCAAAGGGCACTTTTCTTGCTAAAAGCAGTTTTTCCTAACAAATGCAAGATATAACATGGGCTATCTCCGCAAGGAGACATCAGATCTGCATAACTCATGGTTTTTTGGTCTTCGGTGAGCCGGGGGAACATGAATATGTGTTTGTTTTTCGAAATTGAGCTCTATCTGCAAAGGGCACTTTTCTTGCTAAAAGCATTTTTTCCTT
Organism: Vipera ursinii; assembly: GCF_947247035.1. NCBI lineage: Eukaryota > Metazoa > Chordata > Lepidosauria > Squamata > Viperidae > Vipera > Vipera ursinii. Next base: position 33,125,569 of record NC_139515.1, read on the forward strand.
ACAAATGCAAGTTATAACATGGGCTATCTCCGCAAGGAGACATCAGATCTGCAAAACTTATGGTTTTTTGGTCTTCGGTGAGCCGGGGGAACATGAATATGTGTTTGTTTTTCGAATTTGAGCTCTATCTGCAAAGGGCACTTTTCTTGCTAAAAGCAGTTTTTCCTAACAAATGCAAGATATAACGGGCAATCTCCGCAAGGAAACATCAGATCTGCATAACTGATGGTTTTTTGGTCTTCGGTGAGCCGGCGGAACATGAATATGTGTTCGTTTTTCGAATTTGAGCTCTATCTGCAAAGGGCACTTTTCATGCTATAAGCAGTTTTTCCTAACAAATGCAAGATATAACATGAGCTATCTGCGCAAGGAGACATCAGATCTGCATTACTGATGGGTTTTTGGTCTTCCGTGAGCCGGGGGAACATGAATATGTGTTTGTTTTTCGAATTTGAGCTCTATCTGCAAAGGGCACTTTTCATGCTTTAAGCAGTTTTTCCTAACAAATGCAAGATATAACATGGGCTATCTCCGCAAGGAGACATCAGATCTGTAAAACTCATGGTTTTTTGGTCTTCGGTGAGCCGGCGGAACATGAATATGTGTTTGTTTTTCGAATTTGAGCTCTATCTGCAAAGGGCACTTTTCATGCTTTAAGCAGTTTTTCCTAACAAATGCAAGATATAACATGGGCTATCTCCGCAAGGAGACATCAGATCTGTAAAACTCATGGTTTTTTGGTCTTCGGTGAGCCGGGGGAACATGAATATGTGTTCGTTTTTCGAATTTGAGCTCTATCTGCAAAGGGCACTTTTCTTGCTAAAAGCAGTTTTTCCTAACAAATGCAAGATATAAACATGAGCTATCTGCGCAAGGAGACATCAGATCTGCATAACTGATGGGTTTTTGGTCTTCCGTGAGCCGGGAGAACATGAATATGTGTTTGTTTTTCGAATTTGAGCTCTATCTGCAAAGGGCACTTTTCATGCTTTAAGCAGTTTTTCCTAACAAATGCAAGATATAACATGGGCTATCTCCGCAAGGTGACATCAGATCTGTAAAACTCATGGTTTTTTGGTCTTCGGTGAGCCGGGGGAACATGAATATGTGTTTGTTTTTCGAATTTGAGCTCTATCTGCAATGAGAACTTTTCATGCTATAAACAGTTTTTACTAACAAATGCAAGATATAACATGGGCTATCTCTGCAAGGCGACATCAGAACTGCAGAACGCATGGTTTTTTGGTCTTCGGGGAGGTTGGGGAACATGAATACGTGTTTGTTTTTCGAATTTGAGCTCTATCTTTAAAGGGCACTTTTCATGCTATAAGCAGTTTTTCCTAACAAATGCAAGATATAACATGGGCTATCTCCGCAAGGAAACATCAGATCTGCATAACTGATGGTTTTTTGGTCTTCGGTGAGCCGGGGTAACATGAATATGTGTTCGTTTTTCGAATTTGAGCTCTATCTGCAAAGGGCACTTTTCTTGCTAAAAGCAGTTTTTCCTAACAAATGCAAGATATAACATGGGCTATCTCCGCAAGGAAACATCAGATCTGCATAACTCATGGTTTTTTGGTCTTCGGTGAGCCGGGGGAACATGAATATGTGTTTGTTTTTCGAAATTGAGCTCTATCTGCAAAGGGCACTTTTCTTGCTAAAAGCAGTTTTTCCTAACAAATGCAAGTTATAACATGGGCTATCTCCGCAAGGAGACATCAGATCTGCAAAACTCATGGTTTTTTGGTCTTCGGTGAGCTGGCGGAACATGAATATGTGTTTGTTTTTCGAATTTGAGCTCTATCTTTAAAGGGCACTTTTCATGCTATAAGCAGTTTTTCCTAACAAATGCAAGATATAACATGGGCTATCTCCGCAAGGAAACATCAGATCTGCATAACTGATGGTTTTTTGGTCTTCGGTGAGCCGGCGGAACATGAATATGTGTTTGTTTTTCGAATTTGAGCTCTATCTGCAAAGGGCACTTTTCTTGCTAAAAGCAGTTTTTCCTAACAAATGCAAGATATAAACATGAGCTATCTGCGCAAGGAGACATCAGATCTGCATAACTGATGGGTTTTTGGTCTTCCGTGAGCCGGGGGAACATGAATATGTGTTTGTTTTTCGAATTTGAGCTCTATCTGCAAAGGGCACTTTTCATGCTTTAAGCAGTTTTTCCTAACAAATGCAAGATATAACATGGTCTATCTCCGCAAGGAGACATCAGATCTGTAAAACTCATGGTTTTTTGGTCTTCGGTGAGCCGGCGGAACATGAATATGTGTTTGTTTTTCGAATTTGAGCTCTATCTGCAAAGGGCACTTTTCATGCTATAAGCAGTTTTTCCTAACAAATGCAAGATATAACATGGGCTATCTCCGCAAGGTGACATCAGATCTGTAAAACTCATGGTTTTTTGGTCTTCAGTGAGCCGGGGGAACATGAATATGTGTTCGTTTTTCGAATTTGAGCTCTATCTGCAAAGGGCACTTTTCTTGCTATAAGCAGTTTTTCCTAACAAATGCAAGATATAACATGGGCTATCTCCGCAAGGAGACATCAGATCTGCAAAACTCATGGTTTTTTCGTCTTCAGTGAGCCGGGGGAACATGAATATGTGTTTGTTTTTCGAATTTGAGCTCTATCTGCAAAGGGCACTTTTCTTGCTAAAAGCAGTTTTTCCTAACAAATGCAAGATATAACATGGGCTATCTCTGCAAGGCGACATCAGAACTGCAGAACGCATGGTTTTTTGGTCTTCGGGGAGGTTGGGGAACATGAATACGTGTTTGTTTTTCGAATTTGAGCTCTATCTGCAATGAGAACTTTTCATGCTATAAACAGTTTTTACTAACAAATGCAAGATATAACATGGGCTATCTCTGCAAGGCGACATCAGAACTGCAGAACGCATGGTTTTTTGGTCTTCGGGGAGGTTGGGGAACATGAATACGTGTTTGTTTTTCGAATTTGAGCTCTATCTTTAAAGGGCACTTTTCATGCTATAAGCAGTTTTTCCTAACAAATGCAAGATATAACATGGGCTATCTCCGCAAGGAAACATCAGATCTGCATAACTGATGGTTTTTTGGTCTTCGGTGAGCCGGGGGAACATGAATATGTGTTCGTTTTTCGAATTTGAGCTCTATCTGCTAAGGGCACTTTTCTTGCGAAAAGCAGTTTTTCCTAACAAATGCAAGATATAACATGGGCTATCTCCGCAAGGAGACATCAGATCTGCAAAACTCATGGTTTTTTGGTCTTCGGTGAGCCGGGGGAACATGAATATGTGTTTGTTTTTCGAATTTGAGCTCTATCTGCAAAGGGCACTTTTCTTGCTAAAAGCAGTTTTTCCTAACAAATGCAAGATATAACATGGGCTATCTCCGCAAGCATACATCAGATCTGCATAACTGATGGTTTTTTGGTCTTCGGTGAGCCGGGGGAACATGAATATGTGTTTGTTTTTCGAATTTGAGCTCTATCTGCAAAGGGCACTTTTCTTGCTAAAAGCAGTTTTTCCTAACAAATGCAAGATATAACATGGGCTATCTCCGCAAGGAGACATCAGATCTGCATAACTCATGGTTTTTTGGTCTTCGGTGAGCCGGGGGAACATGAATATGTGTTTGTTTTTCGAAATTGAGCTCTATCTGCAAAGGGCACTTTTCTTGCTAAAAGCATTTTTTCCTTACAAATGCAAGTTATAACATGGGCTATCTCCGCAAGGAGACATCAGATCTGCAAAACTTATGGTTTTTTGGTCTTCGGTGAGCCGGGGGAACATGAATATGTGTTTGTTTTTCGAATTTGAGCTCTATCTGCAAAGGGCACTTTTCTTGCTAAAAGCAGTTTTTCCTAACAAATGCAAGATATAACGGGCAATCTCCGCAAGGAAACATCAGATCTGCATAACTGATGGTTTTTTGGTCTTCGGTGAGCCGGGGGAACATGAATATGTGTTCGTTTTTCGAATTTGAGCTCTATCTGCAAAGGGCACTTTTCTTGCTAAAAGCAGTTTTTCCTAACAAATGCAAGATATAACATGAGCTATCTGCGCAAGGAGACATCAGATCTGCATTACTGATGGGTTTTTGGTCTTCCGTGAGCCGGGGGAACATGAATATGTGTTTGTTTTTCGAATTTGAGCTCTATCTGCAAAGGGCACTTTTCATGCTTTAAGCAGTTTTTCCTAACAAATGCAAGATATAACATGGGCTATCTCCGCAAGGAGACATCAGATCTGTAAAACTCATGGTTTTTTGGTCTTCGGTGAGCCGGCGGAACATGAATATGTGTTTGTTTTTCGAATTTGAGCTCTATCTGCAAAGGGCACTTTTCATGCTTTAAGCAGTTTTTCCTAACAAATGCAAGATATAACATGGGCTATCTCCGCAAGGAGACATCAGATCTGTAAAACTCATGGTTTTTTGGTCTTCGGTGAGCCGGGGGAACATGAATATGTGTTCGTTTTTCGAATTTGAGCTCTATCTGCAAAGGGCACTTTTCTTGCTAAAAGCAGTTTTTCCTAACAAATGCAAGATATAAACATGAGCTATCTGCGCAAGGAGACATCAGATCTGCATAACTGATGGGTTTTTGGTCTTCCGTGAGCCGGGAGAACATGAATATGTGTTTGTTTTTCGAATTTGAGCTCTATCTGCAAAGGGCACTTTTCATGCTTTAAGCAGTTTTTCCTAACAAATGCAAGATATAACATGGGCTATCTCCGCAAGGTGACATCAGATCTGTAAAACTCATGGTTTTTTGGTCTTCGGTGAGCCGGGGGAACATGAATATGTGTTTGTTTTTCGAATTTGAGCTCTATCTGCAATGAGAACTTTTCATGCTATAAACAGTTTTTACTAACAAATGCAAGATATAACATGGGCTATCTCTGCAAGGCGACATCAGAACTGCAGAACGCATGGTTTTTTGGTCTTCGGGGAGGTTGGGGAACATGAATACGTGTTTGTTTTTCGAATTTGAGCTCTATCTTTAAAGGGCACTTTTCATGCTATAAGCAGTTTTTCCTAACAAATGCAAGATATAACATGGGCTATCTCCGCAAGGAAACATCAGATCTGCATAACTGATGGTTTTTTGGTCTTCGGTGAGCCGGGGGAACATGAATATGTGTTTGCTTTTCGAAATTGAGCTCTATCTGAAAAGGGCACTTTTCATGCTATAAGCAGTTTTTCCTAACAAATGCAAGATATAACATGGGCTATCTCCGCAAGGAGACATGAGATCTGCATAACTCATGGTTTTTTCGTCTTCAGTGAGCCGGGGGAACATGAATATGTGTTTGTTTTTCGAATTTGAGCTCTATCTGCAATGAGAACTTTTCATGCTATAAACAGTTTTTACTAACAAATGCAAGATATAACATGGGCTATCTCTGCAAGGCGACATCAGAACTGCAGAACGCATGGTTTTTTGGTCTTCGGGGAGGTTGGGGAACATGAATACGTGTTTGTTTTTCGAATTTGAGCTCTATCTTTAAAGGGCACTTTTCATGCTATAAGCAGTTTTTCCTAACAAATGCAAGATATAACATGGGCTATCTCCGCAAGGAAACATCAGATCTGCATAACTGATGGTTTTTTGGTCTTCGGTGAGCCGGGGGAACATGAATATGTGTTTGTTTTTCGAAATTGAGCTCTATCTGCTAAGGGCACTTTTCTTGCGAAAAGCAGTTTTTCCTAACAAATGCAAGATATAACATGGGCTATCTCCGCAAGGAAACATCAGAACTGCAAAACACATGGTTTTTTGGTCTTCGGGGAGGTTGGGGAACATGAATACGTGTTTGTTTTTCGAATTTGAGCTCTATCTGCAAAGGGCACTTTTCATGCTATAAGCAGTTTTTCCTAACAAATGCAAGATATAACATGGGCTATCTCCGCAAGGAAACATCAGATCTGCGTAACTCATGTTTTTTTTGTCTTCGGGGAGGTTGGGGAACATGAATACGTGTTTGTTTTTCGAATTTGAGCTCTATCTGCAAAGGGCACTTTTCATGCTATAAGCAGTTTTTCCTAACAAATGCAAGATATAACATGGGCTATCTCCGCAAGGAGACATGAGATCTGCATAACTGATGGGTTTTTGGTCTTCGGTGAGCCGGGGGAACATGAATATGTGTTTGTTTTTCGAATTTGAGCTCTATCTGCAAAGGGCACTTTTCATGCTTTAAGCAGTTTTTCCTAACAAATGCAAGATATAACATGGGCTATCTCCGCAAGGAGACATCAGATCTGCAAAACTCATGGTTTTTTGGTCTTCGGTGAGCTGGGGGAACATGAATATGTGTTTGTTTTTCGAATTTGAGCTCTATCTTTAAAGGGCACTTTTCTTGCTAAAAGCAGTTTTTCCTAACAAATGCAAGATATAACATGGGCTATCTCCGCAAGGAGACATCAGATCTGCATAACTGATGGTTTTTTGGTCTTCGGTGAGCCGGGGGAACATGAATATGTGTTCGTTTTTCGAATTTGAGCTCTATCTGCAAAGGGCACTTTTCTTGCTAAAAGCAGTTTTTCCTAACAAATGCAAGATATAACATGGGCTATCTCCGCAAGGAAACATCAGAATTGCATAACTCATGGTTTTTTGGTCTTCGGTGAGCCGGGGGAACATGAATATGTGTTTGTTTTTCGAAATTGAGCTCTATCTGCAATGAGCACTTTTCTTGCTAAAAGCAGTTTTTCCTAACAAATGCAAGTTATAACATGGGCTATCTCCGCAAGGAGACATCAGATCTGCAAAACTCATGGTTTTTTGGTCTTCGGTGAGCCGGCGGAACATGAATATGTGTTTGTTTTTCGAATTTGAGCTCTATCTGCAAAGGGCACTTTTCATGCTATAAGCAGTTTTTCCTAACAAATGCAATATATAACATGGGCTATCTCCGCAAGGAGACATCAGATCTGTAAAACTCATGGTTTTTTGGTCTTCGGTGAGCCGGGGGAACATGAATATGTGTTCGTTTTTCGAATTTGAGCTCTATCTGCAAAGGGCACTTTTCTTGCTATAAGCAGTTTTTCCTAACAAATGCAAGATATAACATGGGCTATCTCCGCAAGGAGACATCAGATCTGCAAAACTCATGGTTTTTTCGTCTTCAGTGAGCCGGGGGAACATGAATATGTGTTTGTTTTTCGAATTTGAGCTCTATCTGAAATGAGAACTTTTCATGCTATAAACAGTTTTTACTAACAAATGCAAGATATAACATGGGCTATCTCTGCAAGGAGACATCAGAACTGCAAAACGCATGGTTTTTTGGTCTTCGGGGAGGTTGGGGAACATGAATACGTGTTTGTTTTTCGAATTTGAGCTCTATCTTTAAAGGGCACTTTTCATGCTATAAGCAGTTTTTCCTAACAAATGCAAGTTATAACATGGGCTATCTCCGCAAGGAGACATCAGATCTGCATAACTCATGGTTTTTTGGTCTTCGGTGAGCCGGGGGAACATGAATATGTGTTTGTTTTTCGAAATTGAGCTCTATCTGCAAAGGGCACTTTTCTTGCTAAAAGCAGTTTTTCCTAACAAATGCAAGTTATAACATGGGCTATCTCCGCAAGGAGACATCAGATCTGCAAAACTCATGGTTTTTTGGTCTTCGGTGAGCCGGGGGAACATGAATATGTGTTTGTTTTTCGAATTTGAGCTCTATCTGCAAAGGGCACTTTTCTTGCTAAAAGCAGTTTTTCCTAACAAATGCAAGATATAACATGGGCTATCTCCGCAAGGAGACATCAGATCTGCATAACTGATGGTTTTTTGGTCTTCGGTGAGCCGGCGGAACATGAATATGTGTTTGTTTTTCGAATTTGAGCTCTATCTGCAAAGGGCACTTTTCATGCTATAAGCAGTTTTTCCTAACAAATGCAATATATAACATGGGCTATCTCCGCAAGGAGACATCAGATCTGTAAAACTCATGGTTTTTTGGTCTTCGGTGAGCCGGGGGAACATGAATATGTGTTCGTTTTTCGAATTTGAGCTCTATCTGCAAAGGGCACTTTTCTTGCTATAAGCAGTTTTTCCTAACAAATGCAAGATATAACATGGGCTATCTCCGCAAGGAGACATCAGATCTGCAAAACTCATGGTTTTTTCGTCTTTAGTGAGCCGGGGGAACATGAATATGTGTTTGTTTTTCGAATTTGAGCTCTATCTGCAATGAGAACTTTTCATGCTATAAACAGTTTTTACTAACAAATGCAAGATATAACATGGGCTATCTCTGCAAGGAGACATCAGAACTGCAAAACGCATGGTTTTTTGATCTTCGGGGAGGTTGGGGAACATGAATACGTGTTTGTTTTTCGAATTTGAGCTCTATCTTTAAAGGGCACTTTTCATGCTATAAGCAGTTTTTCCTAACAAATGCAAGATATAACATGGGCTATCTCCGCAAGGAAACATCAGATCTGCATAACTGATGGTTTTTTGGTCTTCGGTGAGCCGGGGGAACATGAATATGTGTTTGTTTTTCGAAATTGAGCTCTATCTGCAAAGGGCACTTTTCTTGCTAAAAGCAGTTTTTCCTAACAAATGCAAGTTATAACATGGGCTATCTCCGCAAGGAGACATCAGATCTGCAAAACTCATGGTTTTTTGGTCTTCGGTGAGCCGGGGGAACATGAATATGTGTTTGTTTTTCGAAATTGAGCTCTATCTGCAAAGGGCACTTTTCATGCTTTAAGCAGTTTTTCCTAACAAATGCAAGATATAACATGGGCTATCTCCGCAAGGAGACATCAGATCTGTAAAACTCATGGTTTTTTGGTCTTCGGTGAGCCGGGGGAACATGAATATGTGTTTGTTTTTCGAAATTGAGCTCTATCTGCAATGGGCACTTTTCATGCTATAAACAGTTTTTACTAACTAATGCAAGATATAACATGGGCTATCTCCGCAAGGAGACATCAGAACTGCAAAACGCATGGTTTTTTGGTCTTTGGGGAGGTTGGGGAACAAGAATACGTGTTTGTTTTTCGAATTTGAGCTCTATCTGCAAAGGGCACTTTTCATGCTATAAGCATTTTTTCCTTACAAATGCAAGTTATAACATGGGCTATCTCCGCAAGGAGACATCAGATCTGCAAAACTTATGGTTTTTTGGTCTTCGGTGAGCCGGGGGAACATGAATATGTGTTTGTTTTTCGAATTTGAGCTCTATCTGCAAAGGGCACTTTTCTTGCTAAAAGCAGTTTTTCCTAACAAATACAAGATATAACGGGCAATCTCCGCAAGGAGACATCAGATCTGCATAACTGATGGTTTTTTGGTCTTCGGTGAGCCGGGGGAACATGAATATGTGTTCGTTTTTCGAATTTGAGCTCTATCTGCAAAGGGCACTTTTCTTGCTAAAAGCAGTTTTTCCTAACAAATGCAAGATATAACATGGGCGATCTCCGCAAGGAGACATCAGATCTGCAAAACTCATGGTTTTTTGGTCTTCGGTGAGCCGGGGGAACATGAATATGTGTTTGTTTTTCGAAATTGAGCTCTATCTGCAAAGGGCACTTTTCATGCTTTAAGCAGTTTTTCCTAACAAATGCAAGATATAACATGGGCTATCTCCGCAAGGAAACATCAGATCTGCGTAACTCATGGTTTTTTTGTCTTCGGGGAGGTTGGGGAACATGAATACGTGTTTGTTTTTCGAATTTGAGCTCTATCTGCAAAGGGCACTTTTCATGCTATAAGCAGTTTTTCCTAACAAATGCAAGATATAACATGGGCTATCTCCGCAAGGAGACATGAGATCTGCATAACTGATGGGTTTTTGGTCTTCGGTGAGCCGGGGGAACATGAATATGTGTTTGTTTTTCGAATTTGAGCTCTATCTGCAAAGGGCACTTTTCATGCTTTAAGCAGTTTTTCCTAACAAATGCAAGATATAACATGGGCTATCTCCGCAAGGAGACATCAGATCTGCAAAACTCATGGTTTTTTGGTCTTCGGTGAGCCGGGGGAACATGAATATGTGTTTGTTTTTCGAATTTGAGCTCTATCTGCAAAGGGCACTTTTCTTGCTAAAAGCAGTTTTTCCTAACAAATGCAAGATATAACATGGGCTATCTCCGCAAGGAGACATCAGATCTGCATAACTGATGGTTTTTTGGTCTTCGGTGAGCCGGGGGAACATGAATATGTGTTCGTTTTTCGAATTTGAGCTCTATCTGCAAAGGGCACTTTTCTTGCTAAAAGCAGTTTTTCCTAACAAATGCAAGATATAAACATGAGCTATCTGCGCAAGGAGACATCAGATCTGCATAACTGATGGGTTTTTGGTCTTCCGTGAGCCGGGAGAACATGAATATGTGTTTGTTTTTCGAATTTGAGCTCTATCTGCAAAGGGCACTTTTCATGCTTTAAGCAGTTTTTCCTAACAAATGCAAGATATAACATGGGCTATCTCCGCAAGGTGACATCAGATCTGTAAAACTCATGGTTTTTTGGTCTTCGGTGAGCCGGGGGAACATGAATATGTGTTTGTTTTTCGAATTTGAGCTCTATCTGCAATGAGAACTTTTCATGCTATAAACAGTTTTTACTAACAAATGCAAGATATAACATGGGCTATCTCTGCAAGGCGACATCAGAACTGCAGAACGCATGGTTTTTTGGTCTTCGGGGAGGTTGGGGAACATGAATACGTGTTTGTTTTTCGAATTTGAGCTCTATCTTTAAAGGGCACTTTTCATGCTATAAGCAGTTTTTCCTAACAAATGCAAGATATAACATGGGCTATCTCCGCAAGGAAACATCAGATCTGCATAACTGATGGTTTTTTGGTCTTCGGTGAGCCGGGGGAACATGAATATGTGTTCGTTTTTCGAATTTGAGCTCTATCTGCAAAGGGCACTTTTCTTGCTATAAGCAGTTTTTCCTAACAAATGCAAGATATAACATGGGCTATCTCCGCAAGGAGACATCAGATCTGCAAAACTCATGGTTTTTTCGTCTTCAGTGAGCCGGGGGAACATGAATATGTGTTTGTTTTTCGAATTTGAGCTCTATCTGCAATGAGAACTTTTCATGCTATAAATAGTTTTTACTAACAAATGCAAGATATAACATGGGCTATCTCTGCAAGGCGACATCAGAACTGCAGAACGCATGGTTTTTTGGTCTTCGGGGAGGTTGGGGAACATGAATACGTGTTTGTTTTTCGAATTTGAGCTCTATCTTTAAAGGGCACTTTTCATGCTATAAGCAGTTTTTCCTAACAAATGCAAGATATAACATGGGCTATCTCCGCAAGGAAACATCAGATCTGCATAACTGATGGTTTTTTGGTCTTCGGTGAGCCGGGGGAACATGAATATGTGTTCGTTTTTCGAATTTGAGCTCTATCTGCTAAGGGCACTTTTCTTGCGAAAAGCAGTTTTTCCTAACAAATGCAAGATATAACATGGGCTATCTCCGCAAGGAGACATCAGATCTGCAAAACTCATGGTTTTTTGGTCTTCGGTGAGCCGGGGGAACATGAATATGTGTTTGTTTTTCGAATTTGAGCTCTATCTGCAAAGGGCACTTTTCTTGCTAAAAGCAGTTTTTCCTAACAAATGCAAGATATAACATGGGCTATCTCCGCAAGCATACATCAGATCTGCATAACTGATGGTTTTTTGGTCTTCGGTGAGCCGGGGGAACATGAATATGTGTTTGTTTTTCGAATTTGAGCTCTATCTGCAAAGGGCACTTTTCTTGCTAAAAGCAGTTTTTCCTAACAAATGCAAGATATAACATGGGCTATCTCCGCAAGGAGACATCAGATCTGCATAACTCATGGTTTTTTGGTCTTCGGTGAGCCGGGGGAACATGAATATGTGTTTGTTTTTCGAAATTGAGCTCTATCTGCAAAGGGCACTTTTCTTGCTAAAAGCATTTTTTCCTTACAAATGCAAGTTATAACATGGGCTATCTCCGCAAGGAGACATCAGATCTGCAAAACTTATGGTTTTTTGGTCTTCGGTGAGCCGGGGGAACATGAATATGTGTTTGTTTTTCGAATTTGAGCTCTATCTGCAAAGGGCACTTTTCTTGCTAAAAGCAGTTTTTCCTAACAAATGCAAGATATAACGGGCAATCTCCGCAAGGAAACATCAGATCTGCATAACTGATGGTTTTTTGGTCTTCGGTGAGCCGGGGGAACATGAATATGTGTTCGTTTTTCGAATTTGAGCTCTATCTGCAAAGGGCACTTTTCTTGCTAAAAGCAGTTTTTCCTAACAAATGCAAGATATAACATGAGCTATCTGCGCAAGGAGACATCAGATCTGCATTACTGATGGGTTTTTGGTCTTCCGTGAGCCGGGGGAACATGAATATGTGTTTGTTTTTCGAATTTGAGCTCTATCTGCAAAGGGCACTTTTCATGCTTTAAGCAGTTTTTCCTAACAAATGCAAGATATAACATGGGCTATCTCCGCAAGGAGACATCAGATCTGTAAAACTCATGGTTTTTTGGTCTTCGGTGAGCCGGCGGAACATGAATATGTGTTTGTTTTTCGAATTTGAGCTCTATCTGCAAAGGGCACTTTTCATGCTTTAAGCAGTTTTTCCTAACAAATGCAAGATATAACATGGGCTATCTCCGCAAGGAGACATCAGATCTGTAAAACTCATGGTTTTTTGGTCTTCGGTGAGCCGGGGGAACATGAATATGTGTTCGTTTTTCGAATTTGAGCTCTATCTGCAAAGGGCACTTTTCTTGCTAAAAGCAGTTTTTCCTAACAAATGCAAGATATAAACATGAGCTATCTGCGCAAGGAGACATCAGATCTGCATAACTGATGGGTTTTTGGTCTTCCGTGAGCCGGGAGAACATGAATATGTGTTTGTTTTTCGAATTTGAGCTCTATCTGCAAAGGGCACTTTTCATGCTTTAAGCAGTTTTTCCTAACAAATGCAAGATATAACATGGGCTATCTCCGCAAGGTGACATCAGATCTGTAAAACTCATGGTTTTTTGGTCTTCGGTGAGCCGGGGGAACATGAATATGTGTTTGTTTTTCGAATTTGAGCTCTATCTGCAATGAGAACTTTTCATGCTATAGTTTTTACTAACAAATGCAAGATATAACATGGGCTATCTCTGCAAGGCGACATCAGAACTGCAGAACGCATGGTTTTTTGGTCTTCGGGGAGGTTGGGGAACATGAATACGTGTTTGTTTTTCGAATTTGAGCTCTATCTTTAAAGGGCACTTTTCATGCTATAAGCAGTTTTTCCTAACAAATGCAAGATATAACATGGGCTATCTCCGCAAGGAAACATCAGATCTGCATAACTGATGGTTTTTTGGTCTTCGGTGAGCCGGGGTAACATGAATATGTGTTCGTTTTTCGAATTTGAGCTCTATCTGCAAAGGGCACTTTTCTTGCTAAAAGCAGTTTTTCCTAACAAATGCAAGATATAACATGGGCTATCTCCGCAAGGAAACATCAGATCTGCATAACTCATGGTTTTTTGGTCTTCGGTGAGCCGGGGGAACATGAATATGTGTTTGTTTTTCGAAATTGAGCTCTATCTGCAAAGGGCACTTTTCTTGCTAAAAGCAGTTTTTCCTAACAAATGCAAGTTATAACATGGGCTATCTCCGCAAGGAGACATCAGATCTGCAAAACTCATGGTTTTTTGGTCTTCGGTGAGCTGGCGGAACATGAATATGTGTTTGTTTTTCGAATTTGAGCTCTATCTGCAAAGGGCACTTTTCTTGCTAAAAGCAGTTTTTCCTAACAAATGCAAGATATAAACATGAGCTATCTGCGCAAGGAGACATCAGATCTGCATAACTGATGGGTTTTTGGTCTTCCGTGAGCCGGGGGAACATGAATATGTGTTTGTTTTTCGAATTTGAGCTCTATCTGCAAAGGGCACTTTTCATGCTTTAAGCAGTTTTTCCTAACAAATGCAAGATATAACATGGGCTATCTCCGCAAGGAGACATCAGATCTGTAAAACTCATGGTTTTTTGGTCTTCGGTGAGCCGGCGGAACATGAATATGTGTTTGTTTTTCGAATTTGAGCTCTATCTGCAAAGGGCACTTTTCATGCTATAAGCAGTTTTTCCTAACAAATGCAAGATATAACATGGGCTATCTCCGCAAGGTGACATCAGATCTGTAAAACTCATGGTTTTTTGGTCTTCAGTGAGCCGGGGGAACATGAATATGTGTTCGTTTTTCGAATTTGAGCTCTATCTGCAAAGGGCACTTTTCTTGCTATAAGCAGTTTTTCCTAACAAATGCAAGATATAACATGGGCTATCTCCGCAAGGAGACATCAGATCTGCAAAACTCATGGTTTTTTCGTCTTCAGTGAGCCGGGGGAACATGAATATGTGTTTGTTTTTCGAATTTGAGCTCTATCTGCAATGAGAACTTTTCATGCTATAAACAGTTTTTACTAACAAATGCAAGATATAACATGGGCTATCTCTGCAAGGCGACATCAGAACTGCAGAACGCATGGTTTTTTGGTCTTCGGGGAGGTTGGGGAACATGAATACGTGTTTGTTTTTCGAATTTGAGCTCTATCTTTAAAGGGCACTTTTCATGCTATAAGCAGTTTTTCCTAACAAATGCAAGATATAACATGGGCTATCTCCGCAAGGAAACATCAGATCTGCATAACTGATGGTTTTTTGGTCTTCGGTGAGCCGGCGGAACATGAATATGTGTTTGTTTTTCGAATTTGAGCTCTATCTGCAAAGGGCACTTTTCTTGCTAAAAGCAGTTTTTCCTAACAAATGCAAGATATAAACATGAGCTATCTGCGCAAGGAGACATCAGATCTGCATAACTGATGGGTTTTTGGTCTTCCGTGAGCCGGGGGAACATGAATATGTGTTTGTTTTTCGAATTTGAGCTCTATCTGCAAAGGGCACTTTTCATGCTTTAAGCAGTTTTTCCTAACAAATGCAAGATATAACATGGTCTATCTCCGCAAGGAGACATCAGATCTGTAAAACTCATGGTTTTTTGGTCTTCGGTGAGCCGGCGGAACATGAATATGTGTTTGTTTTTCGAATTTGAGCTCTATCTGCAAAGGGCACTTTTCATGCTATAAGCAGTTTTTCCTAACAAATGCAAGATATAACATGGGCTATCTCCGCAAGGTGACATCAGATCTGTAAAACTCATGGTTTTTTGGTCTTCAGTGAGCCGGGGGAACATGAATATGTGTTCGTTTTTCGAATTTGAGCTCTATCTGCAAAGGGCACTTTTCTTGCTATAAGCAGTTTTTCCTAACAAATGCAAGATATAACATGGGCTATCTCCGCAAGGAGACATCAGATCTGCAAAACTCATGGTTTTTTCGTCTTCAGTGAGCCGGGGGAACATGAATATGTGTTTGTTTTTCGAATTTGAGCTCTATCTGCAATGAGAACTTTTCATGCTATAAACAGTTTTTACTAACAAATGCAAGATATAACATGGGCTATCTCTGCAAGGCGACATCAGAACTGCAGAACGCATGGTTTTTTGGTCTTCGGGGAGGTTGGGGAACATGAATACGTGTTTGTTTTTCGAATTTGAGCTCTATCTTTAACGGGCACTTTTCATGCTATAAGCAGTTTTTCCTAACAAATGCAAGATATAACATGGGCTATCTCCGCAAGGAAACATCAGATCTGCATAACTGATGGTTTTTTGGTCTTCGGTGAGCCGGGGGAACATGAATATGTGTTCGTTTTTCGAATTTGAGCTCTATCTGCTAAGGGCACTTTTCTTGCGAAAAGCAGTTTTTCCTAACAAATGCAAGATATAACATGGGCTATCTCCGCAAGGAGACATCAGATCTGCAAAACTCATGGTTTTTTGGTCTTCGGTGAGCCGGGGGAACATGAATATGTGTTTGTTTTTCGAATTTGAGCTCTATCTGCAAAGGGCACTTTTCTTGCTAAAAGCAGTTTTTCCTAACAAATGCAAGATATAACATGGGCTATCTCCGCAAGCATACATCAGATCTGCATAACTGATGGTTTTTTGGTCTTCGGTGAGCCGGGGGAACATGAATATGTGTTTGTTTTTCGAATTTGAGCTCTATCTGCAAAGGGCACTTTTCTTGCTAAAAGCAGTTTTTCCTAACAAATGCAAGATATAACATGGGCTATCTCCGCAAGGAGACATCAGATCTGCATAACTCATGGTTTTTTGGTCTTCGGTGAGCCGGGGGAACATGAATATGTGTTTGTTTTTCGAAATTGAGCTCTATCTGCAAAGGGCACTTTTCTTGCTAAAAGCATTTTTTCCTTACAAATGCAAGTTATAACATGGGCTATCTCCGCAAGGAGACATCAGATCTGCAAAACTTATGGTTTTTTGGTCTTCGGTGAGCCGGGGGAACATGAATATGTGTTTGTTTTTCGAATTTGAGCTCTATCTGCAAAGGGCACTTTTCTTGCTAAAAGCAGTTTTTCCTAACAAATGCAAGATATAACGGGCAATCTCCGCAAGGAAACATCAGATCTGCATAACTGATGGTTTTTTGGTCTTCGGTGAGCTGGGGGAACATGAATATGTGTTCGTTTTTCGAATTTGAGCTCTATCTGCAAAGGGCACTTTTCTTGCTAAAAGCAGTTTTTCCTAACAAATGCAAGATATAACATGAGCTATCTGCGCAAGGAGACATCAGATCTGCATTACTGATGGGTTTTTGGTCTTCCGTGAGCCGGGGGAACATGAATATGTGTTTGTTTTTCGAATTTGAGCTCTATCTGCAAAGGGCACTTTTCATGCTTTAAGCAGTTTTTCCTAACAAATGCAAGATATAACATGGGCTATCTCCGCAAGGAGACATCAGATCTGTAAAACTCATGGTTTTTTGGTCTTCGGTGAGCCGGCGGAACATGAATATGTGTTTGTTTTTCGAATTTGAGCTCTATCTGCAAAGGGCACTTTTCATGCTTTAAGCAGTTTTTCCTAACAAATGCAAGATATAACATGGGCTATCTCCGCAAGGAGACATCAGATATGTAAAACTCATGGTTTTTTGGTCTTCGGTGAGCCGGGGGAACATGAATATGTGTTCGTTTTTCGAATTTGAGCTCTATCTGCAAAGGGCACTTTTCTTGCTAAAAGCAGTTTTTCCTAACAAATGCAAGATATAAACATGAGCTATCTGCGCAAGGAGACATCAGATCTGCATAACTGATGGGTTTTTGGTCTTCCGTGAGCCGGGAGAACATGAATATGTGTTTGTTTTTCGAATTTGAGCTCTATCTGCAAAGGGCACTTTTCATGCTTTAAGCAGTTTTTCCTAACAAATGCAAGATATAACATGGGCTATCTCCGCAAGGTGACATCAGATCTGTAAAACTCATGGTTTTTTGGTCTTCGGTGAGCCGGGGGAACATGAATATGTGTTTGTTTTTCGAATTTGAGCTCTATCTGCAATGAGAACTTTTCATGCTATAAACAGTTTTTACTAACAAATGCAAGATATAACATGGGCTATCTCTGCAAGGCGACATCAGAACTGCAGAACGCATGGTTTTTTGGTCTTCGGGGAGGTTGGGGAACATGAATACGTGTTTGTTTTTCGAATTTGAGCTCTATCTGCTAAGGGCACTTTTCTTGCGAAAAGCAGTTTTTCCTAACAAATGCAAGATATAACATGGGCTATCTCCGCAAGGAAACATCAGATCTGCATAACTGATGGTTTTTTGGTCTTCGGTGAGCCGGGGGAACATGAATATGTGTTTGCTTTTCGAAATTGAGCTCTATCTGAAAAGGGCACTTTTCATGCTATAAGCAGTTTTTCCTAACAAATGCAAGATATAACATGGGCTATCTCCGCAAGGAGACATGAGATCTGCATAACTGATGGGTTTTTGGTCTTCGGTGAGCCGGGGGAACATGAATATGTGTTTGTTTTTCGAATTTGAGCTCTATCTGCAAAGGGCACTTTTCATGCTTTAAGCAGTTTTTCCTAAGAAATGCAAGATATAACATGGGCTATCTCCGCAAGGAGACATCAGATCTGCAAAACTCATGGTTTTTTCGTCTTCAGTGAGCCGGGGGAACATGAATATGTGTTTGTTTTTCGAATTTGAGCTCTATCTGCAATGAGAACTTTTCATGCTATAAACAGTTTTTACTAACAAATGCAAGATATAACATGGGCTATCTCTGCAAGGCGACATCAGAACTGCAGAACGCATGGTTTTTTGGTCTTCGGGGAGGTTGGGGAACATGAATACGTGTTTGTTTTTCGAATTTGAGCTCTATCTTTAAAGGGCACTTTTCATGCTATAAGCAGTTTTTCCTAACAAATGCAAGATATAACATGGGCTATCTCCGCAAGGAAACATCAGATCTGCATAACTGATGGTTTTTTGGTCTTCGGTGAGCCGGGGGAACATGAATATGTGTTTGTTTTTCGAAATTGAGCTCTATCTGCTAAGGGCACTTTTCTTGCGAAAAGCAGTTTTTCCTAACAAATGCAAGATATAACATGGGCTATCTCCGCAAGGAAACATCAGAACTGCAAAACACATGGTTTTTTGGTCTTCGGGGAGGTTGGGGAACATGAATACGTGTTTGTTTTTCGAATTTGAGCTCTATCTGCAAAGGGCACTTTTCATGCTATAAGCAGTTTTTCCTAACAAATGCAAGATATAACATGGGCTATCTCCGCAAGGAAACATCAGATCTGCGTAACTCATGTTTTTTTTGTCTTCGGGGAGGTTGGGGAACATGAATACGTGTTTGTTTTTCGAATTTGAGCTCTATCTGCAAAGGGCACTTTTCATGCTATAAGCAGTTTTTCCTAACAAATGCAAGATATAACATGGGCTATCTCCGCAAGGAGACATGAGATCTGCATAACTGATGGGTTTTTGGTCTTCGGTGAGCCGGGGGAACATGAATATGTGTTTGTTTTTCGAATTTGAGCTCTATCTGCAAAGGGCACTTTTCATGCTTTAAGCAGTTTTTCCTAACAAATGCAAGATATAACATGGGCTATCTCCGCAAGGAGACATCAGATCTGCAAAACTCATGGTTTTTTGGTCTTCGGTGAGCTGGGGGAACATGAATATGTGTTTGTTTTTCGAATTTGAGCTCTATCTGCAAAGGGCACTTTTCTTGCTAAAAGCAGTTTTTCCTAACAAATGCAAGATATAACATGGGCTATCTCCGCAAGGAGACATCAGATCTGCATAACTGATGGTTTTTTGGTCTTCGGTGAGCCGGGGGAACATGAATATGTGTTCGTTTTTCGAATTTGAGCTCTATCTGCAAAGGGCACTTTTCTTGCTAAAAGCAGTTTTTCCTAACAAATGCAAGATATAACATGGGCTATCTCCGCAAGGAAACATCAGAATTGCATAACTCATGGTTTTTTGGTCTTCGGTGAGCCGGGGGAACATGAATATGTGTTTGTTTTTCGAAATTGAGCTCTATCTGCAATGGGCACTTTTCTTGCTAAAAGCAGTTTTTCCTAACAAATGCAAGTTATAACATGGGCTATCTCCGCAAGGAGACATCAGATCTGCAAAACTCATGGTTTTTTGGTCTTCGGTGAGCCGGCGGAACATGAATATGTGTTTGTTTTTCGAATTTGAGCTCTATCTGCAAAGGGCACTTTTCATGCTATAAGCAGTTTTTCCTAACAAATGCAATATATAACATGGGCTATCTCCGCAAGGAGACATCAGATCTGTAAAACTCATGGTTTTTTGGTCTTCGGTGAGCCGGGGGAACATGAATATGTGTTCGTTTTTCGAATTTGAGCTCTATCTGCAAAGGGCACTTTTCTTGCTATAAGCAGTTTTTCCTAACAAATGCAAGATATAACATGGGCTATCTCCGCAAGGAGACATCAGATCTGCAAAACTCATGGTTTTTTCGTCTTCAGTGAGCCGGGGGAACATGAATATGTGTTTGTTTTTCGAATTTGAGCTCTATCTGAAATGAGAACTTTTCATGCTATAAACAGTTTTTACTAACAAATGCAAGATATAACATGGGCTATCTCTGCAAGGAGACATCAGAACTGCAAAACGCATGGTTTTTTGGTCTTCGGGGAGGTTGGGGAACATGAATACGTGTTTGTTTTTCGAATTTGAGCTCTATCTTTAAAGGGCACTTTTCATGCTATAAGCAGTTTTTCCTAACAAATGCAAGTTATAACATGGGCTATCTCCGCAAGGAGACATCAGATCTGCATAACTCATGGTTTTTTGGTCTTCGGTGAGCCGGGGGAACATGAATATGTGTTTGTTTTTCGAAATTGAGCTCTATCTGCAAAGGGCACTTTTCTTGCTAAAAGCAGTTTTTCCTAACAAATGCAAGTTATAACATGGGCTATCTCCGCAAGGAGACATCAGATCTGCAAAACTCATGGTTTTTTGGTCTTCGGTGAGCCGGGGGAACATGAATATGTGTTTGTTTTTCGAATTTGAGCTCTATCTGCAAAGGGCACTTTTCTTGCTAAAAGCAGTTTTTCCTAACAAATGCAAGATATAACATGGGCTATCTCCGCAAGGAGACATCAGATCTGCATAACTGATGGTTTTTTGGTCTTCGGTGAGCCGGCGGAACATGAATATGTGTTTGTTTTTCGAATTTGAGCTCTATCTGCAAAGGGCACTTTTCATGCTATAAGCAGTTTTTCCTAACAAATGCAATATATAACATGGGCTATCTCCGCAAGGAGACATCAGATCTGTAAAACTCATGGTTTTTTGGTCTTCGGTGAGCCGGGGGAACATGAATATGTGTTCGTTTTTCGAATTTGAGCTCTATCTGCAAAGGGCACTTTTCTTGCTATAAGCAGTTTTTCCTAACAAATGCAAGATATAACATGGGCTATCTCCGCAAGGAGACATCAGATCTGCAAAACTCATGGTTTTTTCGTCTTTAGTGAGCCGGGGGAACATGAATATGTGTTTGTTTTTCGAATTTGAGCTCTATCTGCAATGAGAACTTTTCATGCTATAAACAGTTTTTACTAACAAATGCAAGATATAACATGGGCTATCTCTGCAAGGAGACATCAGAACTGCAAAACGCATGGTTTTTTGATCTTCGGGGAGGTTGGGGAACATGAATACGTGTTTGTTTTTCGAATTTGAGCTCTATCTTTAAAGGGCACTTTTCATGCTATAAGCAGTTTTTCCTAACAAATGCAAGATATAACATGGGCTATCTCCGCAAGGAAACATCAGATCTGCATAACTGATGGTTTTTTGGTCTTCGGTGAGCCGGGGGAACATGAATATGTGTTTGTTTTTCGAAATTGAGCTCTATCTGCAAAGGGCACTTTTCTTGCTAAAAGCAGTTTTTCCTAACAAATGCAAGTTATAACATGGGCTATCTCCGCAAGGAGACATCAGATCTGCAAAACTCATGGTTTTTTGGTCTTCGGTGAGCCGGGGGAACATGAATATGTGTTTGTTTTTCGAAATTGAGCTCTATCTGCAAAGGGCACTTTTCATGCTTTAAGCAGTTTTTCCTAACAAATGCAAGATATAACATGGGCTATCTCCGCAAGGAGACATCAGATCTGTAAAACTCATGGTTTTTTGGTCTTCGGTGAGCCGGGGGAACATGAATATGTGTTTGTTTTTCGAAATTGAGCTCTATCTGCAATGGGCACTTTTCATGCTATAAACAGTTTTTACTAACTAATGCAAGATATAACATGGGCTATCTCCGCAAGGAGACATCAGAACTGCAAAACGCATGGTTTTTTGGTCTTTGGGGAGGTTGGGGAACAAGAATACGTGTTTGTTTTTCGAATTTGAGCTCTATCTGCAAAGGGCACTTTTCATGCTATAAGCATTTTTTCCTTACAAATGCAAGTTATAACATGGGCTATCTCCGCAAGGAGACATCAGATCTGCAAAACTTATGGTTTTTTGGTCTTCGGTGAGCCGGGGGAACATGAATATGTGTTTGTTTTTCGAATTTGAGCTCTATCTGCAAAGGGCACTTTTCTTGCTAAAAGCAGTTTTTCCTAACAAATACAAGATATAACGGGCAATCTCCGCAAGGAGACATCAGATCTGCATAACTGATGGTTTTTTGGTCTTCGGTGAGCCGGGGGAACATGAATATGTGTTCGTTTTTCGAATTTGAGCTCTATCTGCAAAGGGCACTTTTCTTGCTAAAAGCAGTTTTTCCTAACAAATGCAAGATATAACATGGGCGATCTCCGCAAGGAGACATCAGATCTGCAAAACTCATGGTTTTTTGGTCTTCGGTGAGCCGGGGGAACATGAATATGTGTTTGTTTTTCGAAATTGAGCTCTATCTGCAAAGGGCACTTTTCATGCTTTAAGCAGTTTTTCCTAACAAATGCAAGATATAACATGGGCTATCTCCGCAAGGAAACATCAGATCTGCGTAACTCATGGTTTTTTTGTCTTCGGGGAGGTTGGGGAACATGAATACGTGTTTGTTTTTCGAATTTGAGCTCTATCTGCAAAGGGCACTTTTCATGCTATAAGCAGTTTTTCCTAACAAATGCAAGATATAACATGGGCTATCTCCGCAAGGAGACATGAGATCTGCATAACTGATGGGTTTTTGGTCTTCGGTGAGCCGGGGGAACATGAATATGTGTTTGTTTTTCGAATTTGAGCTCTATCTGCAAAGGGCACTTTTCATGCTTTAAGCAGTTTTTCCTAACAAATGCAAGATATAACATGGGCTATCTCCGCAAGGAGACATCAGATCTGCAAAACTCATGGTTTTTTGGTCTTCGGTGAGCCGGGGGAACATGAATATGTGTTTGTTTTTCGAATTTGAGCTCTATCTGCAAAGGGCACTTTTCTTGCTAAAAGCAGTTTTTCCTAACAAATGCAAGATATAACATGGGCTATCTCCGCAAGGAGACATCAGATCTGCATAACTGATGGTTTTTTGGTCTTCGGTGAGCCGGGGGAACATGAATATGTGTTCGTTTTTCGAATTTGAGCTCTATCTGCAAAGGGCACTTTTCTTGCTAAAAGCAGTTTTTCCTAACAAATGCAAGATATAACATGGGCTATCTCCGCAAGGAAACATCAGATCTGCATAACTCATGGTTTTTTGGTCTTCGGTGAGCCGGGGGAACATGAATATGTGTTTGTTTTTCGAAATTGAGCTCTATCTGCAAAGGGCACTTTTCTTGCTAAAAGCAGTTTTTCCTAACAAATGCAAGTTATAACATGGGCTATCTCCGCAAGGAGACATCAGATCTGCAAAACTCATGGTTTTTTGGTCTTCGGTGAGCCGGCGGAACATGAATATGTGTTTGTTTTTCGAATTTGAGCTCTATCTGCAAAGGGCACATTTCATGCTATAAGCAGTTTTTCCTAACAAATGCAATATATAACATGGGCTATCTCCGCAAGGAGACATCAGATCTGTAAAACTCATGGTTTTTTGGTCTTCGGTGAGCCGGGGGAACATGAATATGTGTTCGTTTTTCGAATTTGAGCTCTATCTGCAAAGGGCACTTTTCTTGCTATAAGCAGTTTTTCCTAACAAATGCAAGATATAACATGGGCTATCTCCGCAAGGAGACATCAGATCTGCAAAACTCATGGTTTTTTCGTCTTTAGTGAGCCGGGGGAACATGAATATGTGTTTGTTTTTCGAATTTGAGCTCTATCTGCAATGAGAACTTTTCATGCTATAAACAGTTTTTACTAACAAATGCAAGATATAACATGGGCTATCTCTGCAAGGAGACATCAGAACTGCAAAACGCATGGTTTTTTGATCTTCGGGGAGGTTGGGGAACATGAATACGTGTTTGTTTTTCGAATTTGAGCTCTATCTTTAAAGGGCACTTTTCATGCTATAAGCAGTTTTTCCTAACAAATGCAAGATATAACATGGGCTATCTCCGCAAGGAAACATCAGATCTGCATAACTGATGGTTTTTTGGTCTTCGGTGAGCCGGGGGAACATGAATATGTGTTTGTTTTTCGAAATTGAGCTCTATCTGCAAAGGGCACTTTTCTTGCTAAAAGCAGTTTTTCCTAACAAATGCAAGTTATAACATGGGCTATCTCCGCAAGGAGACATCAGATCTGCAAAACTCATGGTTTTTTGGTCTTCGGTGAGCCGGGGGAACATGAATATGTGTTTGTTTTTCGAAATTGAGCTCTATCTGCAAAGGGCACTTTTCATGCTTTAAGCAGTTTTTCCTAACAAATGCAAGATATAACATGGGCTATCTCCGCAAGGAGACATCAGATCTGTAAAACTCATGGTTTTTTGGTCTTCGGTGAGCCGGGGGAACATGAATATGTGTTTGTTTTTCGAAATTGAGCTCTATCTGCAATGGGCACTTTTCATGCTATAAACAGTTTTTACTAACTAATGCAAGATATAACATGGGCTATCTCCGCAAGGAGACATCAGAACTGCAAAACGCATGGTTTTTTGGTCTTTGGGGAGGTTGGGGAACAAGAATACGTGTTTGTTTTTCGAATTTGAGCTCTATCTGCAAAGGGCACTTTTCATGCTATAAGCATTTTTTCCTTACAAATGCAAGTTATAACATGGGCTATCTCCGCAAGGAGACATCAGATCTGCAAAACTTATGGTTTTTTGGTCTTCGGTGAGCCGGGGGAACATGAATATGTGTTTGTTTTTCGAATTTGAGCTCTATCTGCAAAGGGCACTTTTCTTGCTAAAAGCAGTTTTTCCTAACAAATACAAGATATAACGGGCAATCTCCGCAAGGAGACATCAGATCTGCATAACTGATGGTTTTTTGGTCTTCGGTGAGCCGGGGGAACATGAATATGTGTTCGTTTTTCGAATTTGAGCTCTATCTGCAAAGGGCACTTTTCTTGCTAAAAGCAGTTTTTCCTAACAAATGCAAGATATAACATGGGCGATCTCCGCAAGGAGACATCAGATCTGCAAAACTCATGGTTTTTTGGTCTTCGGTGAGCCGGGGGAACATGAATATGTGTTTGTTTTTCGAAATTGAGCTCTATCTGCAAAGGGCACTTTTCATGCTTTAAGCAGTTTTTCCTAACAAATGCAAGATATAACATGGGCTATCTCCGCAAGGAGACATCAGATCTGTAAAACTCATGGTTTTTTGGTCTTCGGTGAGCCAGGGGAACATGAATATGTGTTTGTTTTTCGAAATTGAGCTCTATCTGCAATGGGCACTTTTCATGCTATAAACAGTTTTTACTAACTAATGCAAGATATAACATGGGCTATCTCCGCAAGGAGACATCAGATCTGCATAACTGATGGTTTTTTGGTCTTCGGTGAG
The DNA here is from genome assembly GCF_947247035.1 of Vipera ursinii. Classification (NCBI taxonomy): domain Eukaryota; kingdom Metazoa; phylum Chordata; class Lepidosauria; order Squamata; family Viperidae; genus Vipera; species Vipera ursinii. Next base: position 33,150,841 of record NC_139515.1, read on the forward strand.
CCGGGGGAACATGAATATGTGTTTGTTTTTCGAAATTGAGCTCTATCTGCAAAGGGCACTTTTCTTGCTAAAAGCAGTTTTTCCTAACAAATGCAAGTTATAACATGGGCTATCTCCGCAAGGAGACATCAGATCTGCAAAACTCATGGTTTTTTGGTCTTCGGTGAGCCGGGGGAACATGAATATGTGTTTGTTTTTCGAGTTTGAGCTCTATCTGCTAAGGGCACTTTTCTTGCGAAAAGCAGTTTTTCCTAACAAATGCAAGATATAACATGGGCTATCTCCGCAAGGAAACATCAGAACTGCAAAACACATGGTTTTTTGGTCTTCGGGGAGGTTGGGGAACATGAATACGTGTTTTTTTTTCGAATTTGAGCTCTATCTGCAAAGGGCACTTTTCATGCTATAAGCAGTTTTTCCTAACAAATGCAAGATATAACATGGGCTATCTCCGCAAGGAAACATCAGATCTGCGTAACTCATGGTTTTTTTGTCTTTGGGGAGGTTGGGGAACATGAATACGTGTTTGTTTTTCGAATTTGAGCTCTATCTGCAAAGGACACTTTTCATGCTATAAGCAGTTTTTCCTAACAAATGCAAGATATAACATGGGCTATCTCCGCAAGGAGACATGAGATCTGCATAACTGATGGGTTTTTGGTCTTCGGTGAGCCGGGGGAACATGAATATGTGTTTGTTTTTCGAATTTGAGCTCTATCTGCAAAGGGCACTTTTCATGCTTTAAGCAGTTTTTCCTAACAAATGCAAGATATAACATGGGCTATCTCCGCAAGGAGACATCAGATCTGCATAACTGATGGTTTTTTGGTCTTCGGTGAGCCGGGGGAACATGAATATGTGTTCGTTTTTCGAATTTGAGCTCTATCTGCTAAGGGCACTTTTCTTGCGAAAAGCAGTTTTTCCTAACAAATGCAAGATATAACATGGGCTATCTCCGCAAGGAGACATCAGATCTGCAAAACTCATGGTTTTTTGGTCTTCGGTGAGCCGGGGGAACATGAATATGTGTTTGTTTTTCGAATTTGAGCTCTATCTGCAAAGGGCACTTTTCTTGCTAAAAGCAGTTTTTCCTAACAAATGCAAGATATAACATGGGCTATCTCCGCAAGGAGACATCAGATCTGCATAACTGATGGTTTTTTGGTCTTCGGTGAGCCGGGGGAACATGAATATGTGTTCGTTTTTCGAATTTGAGCTCTATCTGCAAAGGGCACTTTTCTTGCTAAAAGCAGTTTTTCCTAACAAATGCAAGATATAACATGGGCTATCTCCGCAAGGAAACATCAGATCTGCGTAACTCATGGTTTTTTTCTCTTCGGGGAGGTTGGGGAACATGAATACGTGTTTGTTTTTCGAATTTGAGCTCTATCTGCAAAGGGCACTTTTCATGCTATAAGCAGTTTTTCCTAACAAATGCAAGATATAACATGGGCTATCTCCGCAAGGAGACATGAGATCTGCATAACTGATGGGTTTTTGGTCTTCGGTGAGCCGGGGGAACATGAATATGTGTTTGTTTTTCGAATTTGAGCTCTATCTGCAAAGGGCACTTTTCATGCTTTAAGCAGTTTTTCCTAACAAATGCAAGATATAACATGGGCTATCTCCGCAAGGAGACATCAGATCTGCAAAACTCATGGTTTTTTGGTCTTCGGTGAGCCGGGGGAACATGAATATGTGTTTGTTTTTCGAATTTGAGCTCTATCTGCAAAGGGCACTTTTCTTGCTAAAAGCAGTTTTTCCTAACAAATGCAAGATATAACATGGGCTATCTCCGCAAGGAGACATCAGATCTGCATAACTGATGGTTTTTTGGTCTTCGGTGAGCCGGGGGAACATGAATATGTGTTCGTTTTTCGAATTTGAGCTCTATCTGCAAAGGGCACTTTTCTTGCTAAAAGCAGTTTTTCCTAACAAATGCAAGATATAACATGGGCTATCTCCGCAAGGAAACATCAGATCTGCATAACTCATGGTTTTTTGGTCTTCAGTGAGCCGGGGGAACATGAATATGTGTTTGTTTTTCGAAATTGAGCTCTATCTGCAAAGGGCACTTTTCTTGCTAAAAGCAGTTTTTCCTAACAAATGCAAGTTATAACATGGGCTATCTCCGCAAGGAGACATCAGATCTGCAAAACTCATGGTTTTTTGGTCTTCGGTGAGCCGGCGGAACATGAATATGTGTTTGTTTTTCGAATTTGAGCTCTATCTGCAAAGGGCACATTTCATGCTATAAGCAGTTTTTCCTAACAAATGCAATATATAACATGGGCTATCTCCGCAAGGAGACATCAGATCTGTAAAACTCATGGTTTTTTGGTCTTCGGTGAGCCGGGGGAACATGAATATGTGTTCGTTTTTCGAATTTGAGCTCTATCTGCAAAGGGCACTTTTCTTGCTATAAGCAGTTTTTCCTAACAAATGCAAGATATAACATGGGCTATCTCCGCAAGGAGACATCAGATCTGCAAAACTCATGGTTTTTTCGTCTTTAGTGAGCCGGGGGAACATGAATATGTGTTTGTTTTTCGAATTTGAGCTCTATCTGCAATGAGAACTTTTCATGCTATAAACAGTTTTTACTAACAAATGCAAGATATAACATAGGCTATCTCTGCAAGGAGACATCAGAACTGCAAAACGCATGGTTTTTTGGTCTTCGGGGAGGTTGGGGAACATGAATACGTGTTTGTTTTTCGAATTTGAGCTCTATCTTTAAAGGGCACTTTTCATGCTATAAGCAGTTTTTCCTAACAAATGCAAGATATAACATGGGCTATCTCCGCAAGGAAACATCAGATCTGCATAACTGATGGTTTTTTGGTCTTCGGTGAGCCGGGGGAACATGAATATGTGTTTGTTTTTCGAAATTGAGCTCTATCTGCAAAGGGCACTTTTCTTGCTAAAAGCAGTTTTTCCTAACAAATGCAAGTTATAACATGGGCTATCTCCGCAAGGAGACATCAGATCTGCAAAACTCATGGTTTTTTGGTCTTCGGTGAGCCGGGGGAACATGAATATGTGTTTGTTTTTCGAAATTGAGCTCTATCTGCAAAGGGCACTTTTCATGCTTTAAGCAGTTTTTCCTAACAAATGCAAGATATAACATGGGCTATCTCCGCAAGGAGACATCAGATCTGTAAAACTCATGGTTTTTTGGTCTTCGGTGAGCCGGGGGAACATGAATATGTGTTTGTTTTTCGAAATTGAGCTCTATCTGCAATGGGCACTTTTCATGCTATAAACAGTTTTTACTAACTAATGCAAGATATAACATGGGCTATCTCCGCAAGGAGACATCAGAACTGCAAAACGCATGGTTTTTTGGTCTTTGGGGAGGTTGGGGAACAAGAATACGTGTTTGTTTTTCGAATTTGAGCTCTATCTGCAAAGGGCACTTTTCATGCTATAAGCATTTTTTCCTTACAAATGCAAGTTATAACATGGGGTATCTCCGCAAGGAGACATCAGATCTGCAAAACTTATGGTTTTTTGGTCTTCGGTGAGCCGGGGGAACATGAATATGTGTTTGTTTTTCGAATTTGAGCTCTATCTGCAAAGGGCACTTTTCTTGCTAAAAGCAGTTTTTCCTAACAAATACAAGATATAACGGGCAATCTCCGCAAGGAGACATCAGATCTGCATAACTGATGGTTTTTTGGTCTTCGGTGAGCCGGGGGAACATGAATATGTGTTCGTTTTTCGAATTTGAGCTCTATCTGCAAAGGGCACTTTTCTTGCTAAAAGCAGTTTTTCCTAACAAATGCAAGATATAACATGGGCGATCTCCGCAAGGAGACATCAGATCTGCAAAACTCATGGTTTTTTGGTCTTCGGTGAGCCGGGGGAACATGAATATGTGTTTGTTTTTCGAAATTGAGCTCTATCTGCAAAGGGCACTTTTCATGCTTTAAGCAGTTTTTCCTAACAAATGCAAGATATAACATGGGCTATCTCCGCAAGGAGACATCAGATCTGTAAAACTCATGGTTTTTTGGTCTTCGGTGAGCCGGGGGAACATGAATATGTGTTTGTTTTTCGAAATTGAGCTCTATCTGCAATGGGCACTTTTCATGCTATAAACAGTTTTTACTAACAAATGCAAGTTATAACATGGGCTATCTCCGCAAGGAGACATCAGATCTGCAAAACTCATGGTTTTTTGGTCTTCGGTGAGCCGGGGGAACATGAATATGTGTTTGTTTTTCGAATTTGAGCTCTATCTGCTAAGGGCACTTTTCTTGCGAAAAGCAGTTTTTCCTAACAAATGCAAGATATAACATGGGCTATCTCCGCAAGGAAACATCAGAACTGCAAAACACATGGTTTTTTGGTCTTCGGGGAGGTTGGGGAACATGAATACGTGTTTATTTTTCGAATTTGAGCTCTATCTGCAAAGGGCACTTTTCATGCTATAAGCAGTTTTTCCTAACAAATGCAAGATATAACATGGGCTATCTCCGCAAGGAAACATCAGATCTGCGTAACTCATGGTTTTTTTGTCTTTGGGGAGGTTGGGGAACATGAATACGTGTTTGTTTTTCGAATTTGAGCTCTATCTGCAAAGGACACTTTTCATGCTATAAGCAGTTTTTCCTAACAAATGCAAGATATAACATGGGCTATCTCCGCAAGGAGACATGAGATCTGCATAACTGATGGGTTTTTGGTCTTCGGTGAGCCGGGGGAACATGAATATGTGTTTGTTTTTCGAATTTGAGCTCTATCTGCAAAGGGCACTTTTCATGCTTTAAGCAGTTTTTCCTAACAAATGCAAGATATAACATGGGCTATCTCCGCAAGGAGACATCAGATCTGCAAAACTCATGGTTTTTTGGTCTTCGGTGAGCCGGGGGAACATGAATATGTGTTTGTTTTTCGAATTTGAGCTCTATCTGCAAAGGGCACTTTTCTTGCTAAAAGCAGTTTTTCCTAACAAATGCAAGATATAACATGGGCTATCTCCGCAAGGAGACATCAGATCTGCATAACTGATGGTTTTTTGGTCTTCGGTGAGCCGGGGGAACATGAATATGTGTTCGTTTTTCGAATTTGAGCTCTATCTGCAAAGGGCACTTTTCTTGCTAAAAGCAGTTTTTCCTAACAAATGCAAGATATAACATGGGCTATCTCCGCAAGGAAACATCAGATCTGCGTAACTCATGGTTTTTTTTGTCTTCGGGGAGGTTGGGGAACATGAATACGTGTTTGTTTTTCGAATTTGAGCTCTATCTGCAAAGGGCACTTTTCATGCTATAAGCAGTTTTTCCTAACAAATGCAAGATATAACATGGGCTATCTCCGCAAGGAGACATGAGATCTGCATAACTGATGGGTTTTTGGTCTTCGGTGAGCCGGGGGAACATGAATATGTGTTTGTTTTTCGAATTTGAGCTCTATCTGCAAAGGGCACTTTTCATGCTTTAAGCAGTTTTTCCTAACAAATGCAAGATATAACATGGGCTATCTCCGCAAGGAGACATCAGATCTGCAAAACTCATGGTTTTTTGGTCTTCGGTGAGCCGGGGGAACATGAATATGTGTTTGTTTTTCGAATTTGAGCTCTATCTGCAAAGGGCACTTTTCTTGCTAAAAGCAGTTTTTCCTAATAAATGCAAGATATAACATGGGCTATCTCCGCAAGGAGACATCAGATCTGCATAACTGATGGTTTTTTGGTCTTCGGTGAGCCGGGGGAACATGAATATGTGTTCGTTTTTCGAATTTGAGCTCTATCTGCAAAGGGCACTTTTCTTGCTAAAAGCAGTTTTTCCTAACAAATGCAAGATATAACATGGGCTATCTCCGCAAGGAAACATCAGATCTGCATAACTCATGGTTTTTTGGTCTTCGGTGAGCCGGGGGAACATGAATATGTGTTTGTTTTTCGAAATTGAGCTCTATCTGCAAAGGGCACTTTTCTTGCTAAAAGCAGTTTTTCCTAACAAATGCAAGTTATAACATGGGCTATCTCCGCAAGGAGACATCAGATCTGCAAAACTCATGGTTTTTTGGTCTTCGGTGAGCCGGCGGAACATGAATATGTGTTTGTTTTTCGAATTTAAGCTCTATCTGCAAAGGGCACATTTCATGCTATAAGCAGTTTTTCCTAACAAATGCAATATATAACATGGGCTATCTCCGCAAGGAGACATCAGATCTGTAAAACTCATGGTTTTTTGGTCTTCGGTGAGCCGGGGGAACATGAATATGTGTTCGTTTTTCGAATTTGAGCTCTATCTGCAAAGGGCACTTTTCTTGCTATAAGCAGTTTTTCCTAACAAATGCAAGATATAACATGGGCTATCTCCGCAAGGAGACATCAGATCTGCAAAACTCATGGTTTTTTCGTCTTCAGTGAGCCGGGGGAACATGAATATGTGTTTGTTTTTCGAATTTGAGCTCTATCTGCAATGAGAACTTTTCATGCTATAAACAGTTTTTACTAACAAATGCAAGATATAACATGGGCTATCTCTGCAAGGAGACATCAGAACTGCAAAACGCATGGTTTTTTGGTCTTCGGGGAGGTTGGGGAACATGAATACGTGTTTGTTTTTCGAATTTGAGCTCTATCTTTAAAGGGCACTTTTCATGCTATAAGCAGTTTTTCCTAACAAATGCAAGATATAACATGGGCTATCTCCGCAAGGAAACATCAGATCTGCATAACTGATGGTTTTTTGGTCTTCGGTGAGCCGGGGGAACATGAATATGTGTTTGTTTTTCGAAATTGAGCTCTATCTGCAAAGGGCACTTTTCTTGCTGAAAGCAGTTTTTCCTAACAAATGCAAGTTATAACATGGGCTATCTCCGCAAGGAGACATCAGATCTGCAAAACTCATGGTTTTTTGGTCTTCGGTGAGCCGGGGGAACATGAATATGTGTTTGTTTTTCGAATTTGAGCTCTATCTGCAAAGGGCACTTTTCTTGCTAAAAGCAGTTTTTCCTAACAAATGCAAGATATAACATGGGCTATCTCCGCAAGGAGACATCAGATCTGCATAACTGATGGTTTTTTGGTCTTCGGTGAGCCGGGGGAACATGAATATGTGTTCGTTTTTCGAATTTGAGCTCTATCTGCTAAGGGCACTTTTCTTGCGAAAAGCAGTTTTTCCTAACAAATGCAAGATATAACATGGGCTATCTCCGCAAGGAAACATCAGATCTGCATAACTCATGGTTTTTTGGTCTTCGGGGAGGTTGGGGAACATGAATACGTGTTTGTTTTTCGAATTTGAGCTCTATCTGCAAAGGGCACTTTTCATGCTATAAGCAGTTTTTCCTAACAAATGCAAGATATAACATGGGCTATCTCCGCAAGGAGACATGAGATCTGCATAACTGATGGGTTTTTGGTCTTCGGTGAGCCGGGGGAACATGAATATGTGTTTGTTTTTCGAATTTGAGCTCTATCTGCAAAGGGCTCTTTTCATGCATTAAGCAGTTTTTCCTAACAAATGCAAGATATAACATGGGCTATCTCCGCAAGGAGACATCAGATCTGCAAAACTCATGGTTTTTTGGTCTTCGGGGAGGTTGGGGAACATGAATATGTGTTTGTTTTTCGAATTTGAGCTCTATCTGCAAAGGGCACTTTTCTTGCTAAAAGCAGTTTTTCCTAACAAATGCAAGATATAACATGGGCTATCTCCGCAAGGAGACATCAGATCTGCATAACTGATGGTTTTTTGGTCTTCGGTGAGCCGGGGGAACATGAATATGTGTTCGTTTTTCGAATTTGAGCTCTATCTGCAAAGGGCACTTTTCTTGCTAAAAGCAGTTTTTCCTAACAAATGCAAGATATAACATGGGCTATCTCCGCAAGGAAACATCAGATCTGCATAACTCATGGTTTTTTGGTCTTCGGTGAGCCGGGGGAACATGAATATGTGTTTGTTTTTCGAAATTGAGCTCTATCTGCAAAGGGCACTTTTCTTGCTAAAAGCAGTTTTTCCTAACAAATGCAAGTTATAACATGGGCTATCTCCGCAAGGAGACATCAGATCTGCATAACTGATGGTTTTTTGGTCTTCGGTGAGCCGGGGGAACATGAATATGTGTTCGTTTTTCGAAATTGAGCTCTATCTGCAATGGGCACTTTTCATGCTATAAACAGTTTTTACTAACTAATGCAAGATATAACATGGGCTATCTCCGCAAGGAGACATCAGATCTGTAAAACTCATGGTTTTTTGGTCTTCAGTGAGCCGGGGGAACATGAATATGTGTTTGTTTTTCGAAATTGAGCTCTATCTGCAATGGGCACTTTTCATGCTATAAACAGTTTTTACTAACTAATGCAAGATATAACGTGGGCTATCTCCGCAAGGAGACATCAGAACTGCAAAACGCATGGTTTTTTGGTCTTCGGTGAGCCGGGGGAACATGAATATGTGTTTGTTTTTCGAATTTGAGCTCTATCTGCAAAGGGCACTTTTCTTGCTAAAAGCAGTTTTTCCTAACAAATGCAAGATATAACGGGCAATCTCCGCAAGGAAACATCAGATCTGCATAACTGATGGTTTTTTGGTCTTCGGTGAGCCGGGGGAACATGAATATGTGTTTGTTTTTCGAATTTGAGCTCTATCTGCAAAGGGCACTTTTCATGCTTTAAGCAGTTTTTCCTAACAAATGCAAGATATAACATGGGCTATCTCCGCAAGGAGACATCAGATCTGTAAAACTCATGGTTTTTTGGTCTTCGGTGAGCTGGGGGAACATGAATATGTGTTTGTTTTTCGAAATTGAGCTCTATCTGCAATGGGCACTTTTCATGCTATAAACAGTTTTTACTAACAAATGCAAGTTATAACATGGGCTATCTCCGCAAGGAGACATCAGATCTGCAAAACTCATGGTTTTTTGGTCTTCGGTGAGCCGGGGGAACATGAATATGTGTTTGTTTTTCGAATTTGAGCTCTATCTGCTAAGGGCACTTTTCTTGCGAAAAGCAGTTTTTCCTAACAAATGCAAGATATAACATGGGCTATCTCCGCAAGGAAACATCAGAACTGCAAAACACATGGTTTTTTGGTCTTCGGGGAGGTTGGGGAACATGAATACGTGTTTATTTTTCGAATTTGAGCTCTATCTGCAAAGGGCACTTTTCATGCTATAAGCAGTTTTTCCTAACAAATGCAAGATATAACATGGGCTATCTCCGCAAGGAAACATCAGATCTGCGTAACTCATGGTTTTTTTGTCTTTGGGGAGGTTGGGGAACATGAATACGTGTTTGTTTTTCGAATTTGAGCTCTATCTGCAAAGGACACTTTTCATGCTATAAGCAGTTTTTCCTAACAAATGCAAGATATAACATGGGCTATCTCCGCAAGGAGACATGAGATCTGCATAACTGATGGGTTTTTGGTCTTCGGTGAGCCGGGGGAACATGAATATGTGTTTGTTTTTCGAATTTGAGCTCTATCTGCAAAGGGCACTTTTCATGCTTTAAGCAGTTTTTCCTAACAAATGCAAGATATAACATGGGCTATCTCCGCAAGGAGACATCAGATCTGCAAAACTCATGGTTTTTTGGTCTTCGGTGAGCCGGGGGAACATGAATATGTGTTTGTTTTTCGAATTTGAGCTCTATCTGCAAAGGGCACTTTTCTTGCTAAAAGCAGTTTTTCCTAACAAATGCAAGATATAACATGGGCTATCTCCGCAAGGAGACATCAGATCTGCATAACTGATGGTTTTTTGGTCTTCGGTGAGCCGGGGGAACATGAATATGTGTTCGTTTTTCGAATTTGAGCTCTATCTGCAAAGGTCACTTTTCTTGCTAAAAGCAGTTTTTCCTAACAAATGCAAGATATAACATGGGCTATCTCCGCAAGGAAACATCAGATCTGCGTAACTCATGGTTTTTTTTGTCTTCGGGGAGGTTGGGGAACATGAATACGTGTTTGTTTTTCGAATTTGAGCTCTATCTGCAAAGGGCACTTTTCATGCTATAAGCAGTTTTTCCTAACAAATGCAAGATATAACATGGGCTATCTCCGCAAGGAGACATGAGATCTGCATAACTGATGGGTTTTTGGTCTTCGGTGAGCCGGGGGAACATGAATATGTGTTTGTTTTTCGAATTTGAGCTCTATCTGCAAAGGGCACTTTTCATGCTTTAAGCAGTTTTTCCTAACAAATGCAAGATATAACATGGGCTATCTCCGCAAGGAGACATCAGATCTGCAAAACTCATGGTTTTTTGGTCTTCGGTGAGCCGGGGGAACATGAATATGTGTTTGTTTTTCGAATTTGAGCTCTATCTGCAAAGGGCACTTTTCTTGCTAAAAGCAGTTTTTCCTAATAAATGCAAGATATAACATGGGCTATCTCCGCAAGGAGACATCAGATCTGCATAACTGATGGTTTTTTGGTCTTCGGTGAGCCGGGGGAACATGAATATGTGTTCGTTTTTCGAATTTGAGCTCTATCTGCAAAGGGCACTTTTCTTGCTAAAAGCAGTTTTTCCTAACAAATGCAAGATATAACATGGGCTATCTCCGCAAGGAAACATCAGATCTGCATAACTCATGGTTTTTTGGTCTTCGGTGAGCCGGGGGAACATGAATATGTGTTTGTTTTTCGAAATTGAGCTCTATCTGCAAAGGGCACTTTTCTTGCTAAAAGCAGTTTTTCCTAACAAATGCAAGTTATAACATGGGCTATCTCCGCAAGGAGACATCAGATCTGCAAAACTCATGGTTTTTTGGTCTTCGGTGAGCCGGCGGAACATGAATATGTGTTTGTTTTTCGAATTTAAGCTCTATCTGCAAAGGGCACATTTCATGCTATAAGCAGTTTTTCCTAACAAATGCAATATATAACATGGGCTATCTCCGCAAGGAGACATCAGATCTGTAAAACTCATGGTTTTTTGGTCTTCGGTGAGCCGGGGGAACATGAATATGTGTTCGTTTTTCGAATTTGAGCTCTATCTGCAAAGGGCACTTTTCTTGCTATAAGCAGTTTTTCCTAACAAATGCAAGATATAACATGGGCTATCTCCGCAAGGAGACATCAGATCTGCAAAACTCATGGTTTTTTCGTCTTCAGTGAGCCGGGGGAACATGAATATGTGTTTGTTTTTCGAATTTGAGCTCTATCTGCAATGAGAACTTTTCATGCTATAAACAGTTTTTACTAACAAATGCAAGATATAACATGGGCTATCTCTGCAAGGAGACATCAGAACTGCAAAACGCATGGTTTTTTGGTCTTCGGGGAGGTTGGGGAACATGAATACGTGTTTGTTTTTCGAATTTGAGCTCTATCTTTAAAGGGCACTTTTCATGCTATAAGCAGTTTTTCCTAACAAATGCAAGATATAACATGGGCTATCTCCGCAAGGAAACATCAGATCTGCATAACTGATGGTTTTTTGGTCTTCGGTGAGCCGGGGGAACATGAATATGTGTTTGTTTTTCGAAATTGAGCTCTATCTGCAAAGGGCACTTTTCTTGCTGAAAGCAGTTTTTCCTAACAAATGCAAGTTATAACATGGGCTATCTCCGCAAGGAGACATCAGATCTGCAAAACTCATGGTTTTTTGGTCTTCGGTGAGCCGGGGGAACATGAATATGTGTTTGTTTTTCGAATTTGAGCTCTATCTGCAAAGGGCACTTTTCTTGCTAAAAGCAGTTTTTCCTAACAAATGCAAGATATAACATGGGCTATCTCCGCAAGGAGACATCAGATCTGCATAACTGATGGTTTTTTGGTCTTCGGTGAGCCGGGGGAACATGAATATGTGTTCGTTTTTCGAATTTGAGCTCTATCTGCTAAGGGCACTTTTCTTGCGAAAAGCAGTTTTTCCTAACAAATGCAAGATATAACATGGGCTATCTCCGCAAGGAAACATCAGATCTGCATAACTCATGGTTTTTTGGTCTTCGGGGAGGTTGGGGAACATGAATACGTGTTTGTTTTTCGAATTTGAGCTCTATCTGCAAAGGGCACTTTTCATGCTATAAGCAGTTTTTCCTAACAAATGCAAGATATAACATGGGCTATCTCCGCAAGGAGACATGAGATCTGCATAACTGATGGGTTTTTGGTCTTCGGTGAGCCGGGGGAACATGAATATGTGTTTGTTTTTCGAATTTGAGCTCTATCTGCAAAGGGCTCTTTTCATGCATTAAGCAGTTTTTCCTAACAAATGCAAGATATAACATGGGCTATCTCCGCAAGGAGACATCAGATCTGCAAAACTCATGGTTTTTTGGTCTTCGGGGAGGTTGGGGAACATGAATATGTGTTTGTTTTTCGAATTTGAGCTCTATCTGCAAAGGGCACTTTTCTTGCTAAAAGCAGTTTTTCCTAACAAATGCAAGATATAACATGGGCTATCTCCGCAAGGAGACATCAGATCTGCATAACTGATGGTTTTTTGGTCTTCGGTGAGCCGGGGGAACATGAATATGTGTTCGTTTTTCGAATTTGAGCTCTATCTGCAAAGGGCACTTTTCTTGCTAAAAGCAGTTTTTCCTAACAAATGCAAGATATAACATGGGCTATCTCCGCAAGGAAACATCAGATCTGCATAACTCATGGTTTTTTGGTCTTCGGTGAGCCGGGGGAACATGAATATGTGTTTGTTTTTCGAAATTGAGCTCTATCTGCAAAGGGCACTTTTCTTGCTAAAAGCAGTTTTTCCTAACAAATGCAAGTTATAACATGGGCTATCTCCGCAAGGAGACATCAGATCTGCATAACTGATGGTTTTTTGGTCTTCGGTGAGCCGGGGGAACATGAATATGTGTTCGTTTTTCGAAATTGAGCTCTATCTGCAATGGGCACTTTTCATGCTATAAACAGTTTTTACTAACTAATGCAAGATATAACATGGGCTATCTCCGCAAGGAGACATCAGATCTGTAAAACTCATGGTTTTTTGGTCTTCAGTGAGCCGGGGGAACATGAATATGTGTTTGTTTTTCGAAATTGAGCTCTATCTGCAATGGGCACTTTTCATGCTATAAACAGTTTTTACTAACTAATGCAAGATATAACGTGGGCTATCTCCGCAAGGAGACATCAGAACTGCAAAACGCATGGTTTTTTGGTCTTCGGTGAGCCGGGGGAACATGAATATGTGTTTGTTTTTCGAATTTGAGCTCTATCTGCAAAGGGCACTTTTCTTGCTAAAAGCAGTTTTTCCTAACAAATGCAAGATATAACGGGCAATCTCCGCAAGGAAACATCAGATCTGCATAACTGATGGTTTTTTGGTCTTCGGTGAGCCGGGGGAACATGAATATGTGTTTGTTTTTCGAATTTGAGCTCTATCTGCAAAGGGCACTTTTCATGCTTTAAGCAGTTTTTCCTAACAAATGCAAGATATAACATGGGCTATCTCCGCAAGGAGACATCAGATCTGCATAACTGATGGTTTTTTGGTCTTCGGTGAGCTGGGGGAACATGAATATGTGTTTGTTTTTCGAATTTGAGCTCTATCTGCAAAGGGCACTTTTCTTGCTAAAAGCAGTTTTTCCTAACAAATGCAAGATATAACATGGGCTATCTCCGCAAGGAGACATCAGATCTGCATAACTGATGGTTTTTTGGTCTTCGGTGAGCCGGGGGAACATGAATATGTGTTCGTTTTTCGAATTTGAGCTCTATCTGCAAAGGGCACTTTTCTTGCTAAAAGCAGTTTTTCCTAACAAATGCAAGATATAACATGGGCGATCTCCGCAAGGAGACATCAGATCTGCAAAACTCATGGTTTTTTCGTCTTCGGTGAGCCGGGGGAACATGAATACGTGTTTGTTTTTCGAATTTGAGCTCTATCTGCAAAGGGCTCTTTTCATGCTTTAAGCAGTTTTTCCTAACAAATGCAAGATATAACATCGGCTATCTGCGCAAGGAGATATCAGATCTGCATAACTCATGGTTTTTTGGTCTTCAGTGAGCCGGGGGAACATGAATATGTGTTTGTTTTTCGAATTTGAGCTCTATCTGCAATGGGCACTTTTCATGCTATAAACAGTTTTTACTAACTAATGCAAGATATAACATGGGCTATCTCCGCAAGGAGACATCAGAACTGCAAAACGCATGGTTTTTTGGTCTTTAGGGAGGTTGGGGAACAAGAATACGTGTTTGTTTTTCGAATTTGAGCTCTATCTGCAAAGGGCACTTTTCATGCTATAAGCAGTTTTTCCTAACAAATGCAAGATATAACATGGGCTATCTCCGCAAGGAGACATGAGATCTGCATAACTGATGGGTTTTTGGTCTTCGGTGAGCCGGGGGAACATGAATATGTGTTTGTTTTTCGAATTTGAGCTCTATCTGCAAAGGGCACTTTTCATGCTTTAAGCAGTTTTTCCTAACAAATGCAAGATATAACATGGGCTATCTCCGCAAGGAGACATCAGATCTGCAAAACTCATGGTTTTTTGGTCTTCGGTGAGCCGGGGGAACATGAATATGTGTTTGTTTTTCGAATTTGAGCTCTATCTGCAAAGGGCACTTTTCTTGCTAAAAGCAGTTTTTCCTAACAAATGCAAGATATAACATGGGCTATCTCCGCAAGGAGACATCAGATCTGCATAACTGATGGTTTTTTGGTCTTCGGTGAGCCGGGGGAACATGAATATGTGTTCGTTTTTCGAATTTGAGCTCTATCTGCTAAGGGCACTTTTCTTGCGAAAAGCAGTTTTTCCTAACAAATGCAAGATATAACATGGGCTATCTCCGCAAGGAAACATCAGATCTGCATAACTCATGGTTTTTTGGTCTTCGGGGAGGTTGGGGAACATGAATACGTGTTTGTTTTTCGAATTTGAGCTCTATCTGCAAAGGGCACTTTTCATGCTATAAGCAGTTTTTCCTAACAAATGCAAGATATAACATGGGCTATCTCCGCAAGGAGACATGAGATCTGCATAACTGATGGGTTTTTGGTCTTCGGTGAGCCGGGGGAACATGAATATGTGTTTGTTTTTCGAATTTGAGCTCTATCTGCAAAGGGCTCTTTTCATGCATTAAGCAGTTTTTCCTAACAAATGCAAGATATAACATGGGCTATCTCCGCAAGGAGACATCAGATCTGCAAAACTCATGGTTTTTTGGTCTTCGGGGAGGTTGGGGAACATGAATATGTGTTTGTTTTTCGAATTTGAGCTCTATCTGCAAAGGGCACTTTTCTTGCTAAAAGCAGTTTTTCCTAACAAATGCAAGATATAACATGGGCTATCTCCGCAAGGAGACATCAGATCTGCATAACTGATGGTTTTTTGGTCTTCGGTGAGCCGGGGGAACATGAATATGTGTTCGTTTTTCGAATTTGAGCTCTATCTGCAAAGGGCACTTTTCTTGCTAAAAGCAGTTTTTCCTAACAAATGCAAGATATAACATGGGCTATCTCCGCAAGGAAACATCAGATCTGCATAACTCATGGTTTTTTGGTCTTCGGTGAGCCGGGGGAACATGAATATGTGTTTGTTTTTCGAAATTGAGCTCTATCTGCAAAGGGCACTTTTCTTGCTAAAAGCAGTTTTTCCTAACAAATGCAAGTTATAACATGGGCTATCTCCGCAAGGAGACATCAGATCTGCATAACTGATGGTTTTTTGGTCTTCGGTGAGCCGGGGGAACATGAATATGTGTTCGTTTTTCGAAATTGAGCTCTATCTGCAATGGGCACTTTTCATGCTATAAACAGTTTTTACTAACTAATGCAAGATATAACATGGGCTATCTCCGCAAGGAGACATCAGATCTGTAAAACTCATGGTTTTTTGGTCTTCAGTGAGCCGGGGGAACATGAATATGTGTTTGTTTTTCGAAATTGAGCTCTATCTGCAATGGGCACTTTTCATGCTATAAACAGTTTTTACTAACTAATGCAAGATATAACGTGGGCTATCTCCGCAAGGAGACATCAGAACTGCAAAACGCATGGTTTTTTGGTCTTCGGTGAGCCGGGGGAACATGAATATGTGTTTGTTTTTCGAATTTGAGCTCTATCTGCAAAGGGCACTTTTCTTGCTAAAAGCAGTTTTTCCTAACAAATGCAAGATATAACGGGCAATCTCCGCAAGGAAACATCAGATCTGCATAACTGATGGTTTTTTGGTCTTCGGTGAGCCGGGGGAACATGAATATGTGTTTGTTTTTCGAATTTGAGCTCTATCTGCAAAGGGCACTTTTCATGCTTTAAGCAGTTTTTCCTAACAAATGCAAGATATAACATGGGCTATCTCCGCAAGGAGACATCAGATCTGCATAACTGATGGTTTTTTGGTCTTCGGTGAGCTGGGGGAACATGAATATGTGTTTGTTTTTCGAATTTGAGCTCTATCTGCAAAGGGCACTTTTCTTGCTAAAAGCAGTTTTTCCTAACAAATGCAAGATATAACATGGGCTATCTCCGCAAGGAGACATCAGATCTGCATAACTGATGGTTTTTTGGTCTTCGGTGAGCCGGGGGAACATGAATATGTGTTCGTTTTTCGAATTTGAGCTCTATCTGCAAAGGGCACTTTTCTTGCTAAAAGCAGTTTTTCCTAACAAATGCAAGATATAACATGGGCGATCTCCGCAAGGAGACATCAGATCTGCAAAACTCATGGTTTTTTCGTCTTCGGTGAGCCGGGGGAACATGAATACGTGTTTGTTTTTCGAATTTGAGCTCTATCTGCAAAGGGCTCTTTTCATGCTTTAAGCAGTTTTTCCTAACAAATGCAAGATATAACATCGGCTATCTGCGCAAGGAGATATCAGATCTGCATAACTCATGGTTTTTTGGTCTTCAGTGAGCCGGGGGAACATGAATATGTGTTTGTTTTTCGAATTTGAGCTCTATCTGCAATGGGCACTTTTCATGCTATAAACAGTTTTTACTAACTAATGCAAGATATAACATGGGCTATCTCCGCAAGGAGACATCAGAACTGCAAAACGCATGGTTTTTTGGTCTTTAGGGAGGTTGGGGAACAAGAATACGTGTTTGTTTTTCGAATTTGAGCTCTATCTGCAAAGGGCACTTTTCATGCTATAAGCAGTTTTTCCTAACAAATGCAAGATATAACATGGGCAATCTCCGCAAGCATACATCAGATCTGCATAACTGATGGTTTTTTGGTCTTCGGTGATCCGGGGGAACATGAATATGTGTTTGTTTTTCGAATTTGAGCTCTATCTGCAAAGGGTACTTTTCTTGCTAAAAGCAGTTTTTCCTAACAAATGCAAGATATAACATGGGCTATCTCCGCAAGGAAACATCAGAACTGCAAAACACATGGTTTTTTGGTCTTCGGGGAGGTTGGGGAACATGAATACGTGTTTCTTTTTCGAATTTGAGCTCTATCTGCAAAGGGCACTTTTCATGCTATAAGCAGTTTTTCCTAACAAATGCAAGATATAACATGGGCTATCTCCGCAAGGAAACATCAGATCTGCGTAACTCATGGTTTTTTGGTCTTCGGGGAGGTTGGGGAACATGAATACGTGTTTGTTTTTCGAATTTGAGCTCTATCTGCAAAGGGCACTTTTCATGCTATAAGCAGTTTTTCCTAACAAATGCAAGATATAACATGGGCTATCTCCGCAAGGAGACATCAGATCTGCAAAACTCATGGTTTTTTGGTCTTCGGTGAGCCGGGGGAACATGAATATGTGTTTGTTTTTCGAATTTGAGCTCTATCTGCAAAGGGCACTTTTCTTGCTAAAAGCAGTTTTTCCTAACAAATGCAAGATATAACATGGGCTATCTCCGCAAGGAGACATCAGATCTGCATAACTGATGGTTTTTTGGTCTTCGGTGAGCCGGGGGAACATGAATATGTGTTCGTTTTTCGAATTTGAGCTCTATCTGCAAAGGGCACTTTTCTTGCTAAAAGCAGTTTTTCCTAACAAATGCAAGATATAACATGGGCTATCTCCGCAAGGAAACATCAGATCTGCGTAACTCATGGTTTTTTTTGTCTTCGGGGAGGTTGGGGAACATGAATACGTGTTTGTTTTTCGAATTTGAGCTCTATCTGCAAAGGGCACTTTTCATGCTATAAGCAGTTTTTCCTAACAAATGCAAGATATAACATGGGCTATCTCCGCAAGGAGACATGAGATCTGCATAACTGATGGGTTTTTGGTCTTCGGTGAGCCGGGGGAACATGAATATGTGTTTGTTTTTCGAATTTGAGCTCTATCTGCAAAGGGCACTTTTCATGCTTTAAGCAGTTTTTCCTAACAAATGCAAGATATAACATGGGCTATCTCCGCAAGGAGACATCAGATCTGCAAAACTCATGGTTTTTTGGTCTTCGGTGAGCCGGGGGAACATGAATATGTGTTTGTTTTTCGAATTTGAGCTCTATCTGCAAAGGGCACTTTTCTTGCTAAAAGCAGTTTTTCCTAATAAATGCAAGATATAACATGGGCTATCTCCGCAAGGAGACATCAGATCTGCATAACTGATGGTTTTTTGGTCTTCGGTGAGCCGGGGGAACATGAATATGTGTTCGTTTTTCGAATTTGAGCTCTATCTGCAAAGGGCACTTTTCTTGCTAAAAGCAGTTTTTCCTAACAAATGCAAGATATAACATGGGCTATCTCCGCAAGGAAACATCAGATCTGCGTAACTCATGGTTTTTTTTGTCTTCGGGGAGGTTGGGGAACATGAATACGTGTTTGTTTTTCGAATTTGAGCTCTATCTGCAAAGGGCACTTTTCATGCTATAAGCAGTTTTTCCTAACAAATGCAAGATATAACATGGGCTATCTCCGCAAGGAGACATGAGATCTGCATAACTGATGGGTTTTTGGTCTTCGGTGAGCCGGGGGAACATGAATATGTGTTTGTTTTTCGAATTTGAGCTCTATCTGCAAAGGGCACTTTTCATGCTTTAAGCAGTTTTTCCTAACAAATGCAAGATATAACATGGGCTATCTCCCCAAGGAGACATCAGATCTGCAAAACTCATGGTTTTTTGGTCTTCGGTGAGCCGGGGGAACATGAATATGTGTTTGTTTTTCGAATTTGAGCTCTATCTGCAAAGGGCACTTTTCTTGCTAAAAGCAGTTTTTCCTAATAAATGCAAGATATAACATGGGCTATCTCCGCAAGGAGACATCAGATCTGCATAACTGATGGTTTTTTGGTCTTCGGTGAGCCGGGGGAACATGAATATGTGTTCGTTTTTCGAATTTGAGCTCTATCTGCAAAGGGCACTTTTCTTGCTAAAAGCAGTTTTTCCTAACAAATGCAAGATATAACATGGGCTATCTCCGCAAGGAAACATCAGATCTGCATAACTCATGGTTTTTTGGTCTTCGGTGAGCCGGGGGAACATGAATATGTGTTTGTTTTTCGAAATTGAGCTCTATCTGCAAAGGGCACTTTTCTTGCTAAAAGCAGTTTTTCCTAACAAATGCAAGTTATAACATGGGCTATCTCCGCAAGGAGACATCAGATCTGCAAAACTCATGGTTTTTTGGTCTTCGGTGAGCCGGCGGAACATGAATATGTGTTTGTTTTTCGAATTTAAGCTCTATCTGCAAAGGGCACATTTCATGCTATAAGCAGTTTTTCCTAACAAATGCAATATATAACATGGGCTATCTCCGCAAGGAGACATCAGATCTGTAAAACTCATGGTTTTTTGGTCTTCGGTGAGCCGGGGGAACATGAATATGTGTTCGTTTTTCGAATTTGAGCTCTATCTGCAAAGGGCACTTTTCTTGCTATAAGCAGTTTTTCCTAACAAATGCAAGATATAACATGGGCTATCTCCGCAAGGAGACATCAGATCTGCAAAACTCATGGTTTTTTCGTCTTCAGTGAGCCGGGGGAACATGAATATGTGTTTGTTTTTCGAATTTGAGCTCTATCTGCAATGAGAACTTTTCATGCTATAAACAGTTTTTACTAACAAATGCAAGATATAACATGGGCTATCTCTGCAAGGAGACATCAGAACTGCAAAACGCATGGTTTTTTGGTCTTCGGGGAGGTTGGGGAACATGAATACGTGTTTGTTTTTCGAATTTGAGCTCTATCTTTAAAGGGCACTTTTCATGCTATAAGCAGTTTTTCCTAACAAATGCAAGATATAACATGGGCTATCTCCGCAAGGAAACATCAGATCTGCATAACTGATGGTTTTTTGGTCTTCGGTGAGCCGGGGGAACATGAATATGTGTTTGTTTTTCGAAATTGAGCTCTATCTGCAAAGGGCACTTTTCTTGCTGAAAGCAGTTTTTCCTAACAAATGCAAGTTATAACATGGGCTATCTCCGCAAGGAGACATCAGATCTGCAAAACTCATGGTTTTTTGGTCTTCGGTGAGCCGGGGGAACATGAATATGTGTTTGTTTTTCGAATTTGAGCTCTATCTGCAAAGGGCACTTTTCTTGCTAAAAGCAGTTTTTCCTAACAAATGCAAGATATAACATGGGCTATCTCCGCAAGGAGACATCAGATCTGCATAACTGATGGTTTTTTGGTCTTCGGTGAGCCGGGGGAACATGAATATGTGTTCGTTTTTCGAATTTGAGCTCTATCTGCTAAGGGCACTTTTCTTGCGAAAAGCAGTTTTTCCTAACAAATGCAAGATATAACATGGGCTATCTCCGCAAGGAAACATCAGATCTGCGTAACTCATGGTTTTTTGGTCTTCGGGGAGGTTGGGGAACATGAATACGTGTTTGTTTTTCGAATTTGAGCTCTATCTGCAAAGGGCACTTTTCATGATATAAGCAGTTTTTCCTAACAAATGCAAGATATAACATGGGCTATCTCCGCAAGGAGACATGAGATCTGCATAACTGATGGGTTTTTGGTCTTCGGTGAGCCGGGGGAACATGAATATGTGTTTGTTTTTCGAATTTGAGCTCTATCTGCAAAGGGCTCTTTTCATGCATTAAGCAGTTTTTCCTAACAAATGCAAGATATAACATGGGCTATCTCCGCAAGGAGACATCAGATCTGCAAAACTCATGGTTTTTTGGTCTTCGGGGAGGTTGGGGAACATGAATATGTGTTTGTTTTTCGAATTTGAGCTCTATCTGCAAAGGGCACTTTTCTTGCTAAAAGCAGTTTTTCCTAACAAATGCAAGATATAACATGGGCTATCTCCGCAAGGAGACATCAGATCTGCATAACTGATGGTTTTTTGGTCTTCGGTGAGCCGGGGGAACATGAATATGTGTTCGTTTTTCGAATTTGAGCTCTATCTGCAAAGGGCACTTTTCTTGCTAAAAGCAGTTTTTCCTAACAAATGCAAGATATAACATGGGCTATCTCCGCAAGGAAACATCAGATCTGCATAACTCATGGTTTTTTGGTCTTCGGTGAGCCGGGGGAACATGAATATGTGTTTGTTTTTCGAAATTGAGCTCTATCTGCAAAGGGCACTTTTCTTGCTAAAAGCAGTTTTTCCTAACAAATGCAAGTTATAACATGGGCTATCTCCGCAAGGAGACATCAGATCTGCATAACTGATGGTTTTTTGGTCTTCGGTGAGCCGGGGGAACATGAATATGTGTTCGTTTTTCGAAATTGAGCTCTATCTGCAATGGGCACTTTTCATGCTATAAACAGTTTTTACTAACTAATGCAAGATATAACATGGGCTATCTCCGCAAGGAGACATCAGATCTGTAAAACTCATGGTTTTTTGGTCTTCAGTGAGCCGGGGGAACATGAATATGTGTTTGTTTTTCGAAATTGAGCTCTATCTGCAATGGGCACTTTTCATGCTATAAACAGTTTTTACTAACTAATGCAAGATATAACGTGGGCTATCTCCGCAAGGAGACATCAGAACTGCAAAACGCATGGTTTTTTGGTCTTCGGTGAGCCGGGGGAACATGAATATGTGTTTGTTTTTCGAATTTGAGCTCTATCTGCAAAGGGCACTTTTCTTGCTAAAAGCAGTTTTTCCTAACAAATGCAAGATATAACGGGCAATCTCCGCAAGGAAACATCAGATCTGCATAACTGATGGTTTTTTGGTCTTCGGTGAGCCGGGGGAACATGAATATGTGTTTGTTTTTCGAATTTGAGCTCTATCTGCAAAGGGCACTTTTCATGCTTTAAGCAGTTTTTCCTAACAAATGCAAGATATAACATGGGCTATCTCCGCAAGGAGACATCAGATCTGCATAACTGATGGTTTTTTGGTCTTCGGTGAGCTGGGGGAACATGAATATGTGTTTGTTTTTCGAATTTGAGCTCTATCTGCAAAGGGCACTTTTCTTGCTAAAAGCAGTTTTTCCTAACAAATGCAAGATATAACATGGGCTATCTCCGCAAGGAGACATCAGATCTGCATAACTGATGGTTTTTTGGTCTTCGGTGAGCCGGGGGAACATGAATATGTGTTCGTTTTTCGAATTTGAGCTCTATCTGCAAAGGGCACTTTTCTTGCTAAAAGCAGTTTTTCCTAACAAATGCAAGATATAACATGGGCGATCTCCGCAAGGAGACATCAGATCTGCAAAACTCATGGTTTTTTCGTCTTCGGTGAGCCGGGGGAACATGAATACGTGTTTGTTTTTCGAATTTGAGCTCTATCTGCAAAGGGCACTTTTCATGCTTTAAGCAGTTTTTCCTAACAAATGCAAGATATAACATCGGCTATCTGCGCAAGGAGATATCAGATCTGCATAACTCATGGTTTTTTGGTCTTCAGTGAGCCGGGGGAACATGAATATGTGTTTGTTTTTCGAATTTGAGCTCTATCTGCAATGGGCACTTTTCATGCTATAAACAGTTTTTACTAACTAATGCAAGATATAACATGGGCTATCTCCGCAAGGAGACATCAGAACTGCAAAACGCATGGTTTTTTGGTCTTTAGGGAGGTTGGGGAACAAGAATACGTGTTTGTTTTTCGAATTTGAGCTCTATCTGCAAAGGGCACTTTTCATGCTATAAGCAGTTTTTCCTAACAAATGCAAGATATAACATGGGCAATCTCCGCAAGCATACATCAGATCTGCATAACTGATGGTTTTTTGGTCTTCGGTGATCCGGGGGAACATGAATATGTGTTTGTTTTTCGAATTTGAGCTCTATCTGCAAAGGGTACTTTTCTTGCTAAAAGCAGTTTTTCCTAACAAATGCAAGATATAACATGGGCTATCTCCGCAAGGAAACATCAGAACTGCAAAACACATGGTTTTTTGGTCTTCGGGGAGGTTGGGGAACATGAATACGTGTTTCTTTTTCGAATTTGAGCTCTATCTGCAAAGGGCACTTTTCATGCTATAAGCAGTTTTTCCTAACAAATGCAAGATATAACATGGGCTATCTCCGCAAGGAAACATCAGATCTGCGTAACTCATGGTTTTTTGGTCTTCGGGGAGGTTGGGGAACATGAATACGTGTTTGTTTTTCGAATTTGAGCTCTATCTGCAAAGGGCACTTTTCATGCTATAAGCAGTTTTTCCTAACAAATGCAAGATATAACATGGGCTATCTCCGCAAGGAGACATGAGATCTGCATAACTGATGGGTTTTTGGTCTTCGGTGAGCCGGGGGAACATGAATATGTGTTTGTTTTTCGAATTTGAGCTCTATCTGCAAAGGGCACTTTTCATGCTTTAAGCAGTTTTTCCTAACAAATGCAAGATATAACATGGGCTATCTCCGCAAGGAGACATCAGATCTGCAAAACTTATGGTTTTTTGGTCTTCGGTGAGCCGGGGGAACATGAATATGTGTTCGTTTTTCGAATTTGA
Organism: Vipera ursinii; assembly: GCF_947247035.1. Lineage (NCBI taxonomy): Eukaryota > Metazoa > Chordata > Lepidosauria > Squamata > Viperidae > Vipera > Vipera ursinii. The sequence goes on from NC_139515.1 coordinate 33,174,562, forward strand.
GCTCTATCTGCAAAGGGCACTTTTCTTGCTAAAAGCAGTTTTTCCTAACAAATGCAAGATATAACATGGGCTATCTCCGCAAGGAGACATCAGATCTGCATAACTCATGGTTTTTTGGTCTTCGGTGAGCCAGGGGAACATGAATATGTGTTTGTTTTTCGAATTTGAGCTCTATCTGCAAAGGGCACTTTTCTTGCTAAAAGCAGTTTTTCCTAACAAATGCAAGATATAACATGGGCTATCTCCGCAAGGAGACATGAGATCTGCATAACTGATGGGTTTTTGGTCTTCGGTGAGCCGGGGGAACATGAATATGTGTTTGTTTTTCGAATTTGAGCTCTATCTGCAAAGGGCACTTTTCATGCTTTAAGCAGTTTTTCCTAACAAATGCAAGATATAACATGGGCTATCTCCGCAAGGAGACATCAGATCTGCAAAACTTATGGTTTTTTGGTCTTCGGTGAGCCGGGGGAACATGAATATGTGTTCGTTTTTCGAATTTGAGCTCTATCTGCAAAGGGCACTTTTCTTGCTAAAAGCAGTTTTTCCTAACAAATGCAAGATATAACATGGGCTATCTCCGCAAGGAGACATCAGATCTGCATAACTCATGGTTTTTTGGTCTTCGGTGAGCCAGGGGAACATGAATATGTGTTTGTTTTTCGAATTTGAGCTCTATCTGCAAAGGGCACTTTTCTTGCTAAAAGCAGTTTTTCCTAACAAATGCAAGATATAACGGGCAATCTCCGCAAGGAAACATCAGATCTGCATAACTGATGGTTTTTTGGTCTTCGGTGAGCCGGGGGAACATGAATATGTGTTTGTTTTTCGAAATTGAGCTCTATCTGCAAAGGGCACTTTTCTTGCTAAAAGCAGTTTTTCCTAACAAATGCAAGTTATAACATGGGCTATCTCCGCAAGGAGACATCAGATCTGCATAACTGATGGTTTTTTGGTCTTCGGTGAGCCGGGGGAACATGAATATGTGTTCGTTTTCGAATTTGAGCTCTATCTGCTAAGGGCACTTTTCTTGCGAAAAGCAGTTTTTCCTAACAAATGCAAGATATAACATGGGCTATCTCCGCAAGGAGACATCAGATCTGCAAAACTCATGGTTTTTTGGTCTTCGGTGAGCCGGGGGAACATGAATATGTGTTTGTTTTTCGAATTTGAGCTCTATCTGCAAAGGGCACTTTTCTTGCTAAAAGCAGTTTTTCCTAACAAATGCAAGATATAACATGGGCTATCTCCGCAAGGAGACATCAGATCTGCATAACTGATGGTTTTTTGGTCTTCAGTGAGCCGGGGGAACATGAATATGTGTTTGTTTTTCGAAATTGAGCTCTATCTGCAATGGGCACTTTTCATGCTATAAACAGTTTTTACTAACTAATGCAAGATATAACATGGGCTATCTCCGCAAGGAGACATCAGAACTGCAAAACGCATGGTTTTTTGGTCTTCGGTGAGCCGGGGGAACATGAATATGTGTTTGTTTTTCGAATTTGAGCTCTATCTGCAAAGGGCACTTTTCTTGCTAAAAGCAGTTTTTCCTAACAAATGCAAGATATAACGGGCAATCTCCGCAAGGAAACATCAGATCTGCATAACTGATGGTTTTTTGGTCTTCGGTGAGCCGGGGGAACATGAATATGTGTTTGTTTTTCGAATTTGAGCTCTATCTGCAAAGGGCACTTTTCATGCTTTAAGCAGTTTTTCCTAACAAATGCAAGATATAACATGGGCTATCTCCGCAAGGAGACATCAGATCTGCATAACTGATGGTTTTTTGGTCTTCGGTGAGCTGGGGGAACATGAATATGTGTTTGTTTTTCGAATTTGAGCTCTATCTGCAAAGGGCACTTTTCTTGCTAAAAGCAGTTTTTCCTAACAAATGCAAGATATAACATGGGCTATCTCCGCAAGGAGACATCAGATCTGCATAACTGATGGTTTTTTGGTCTTCGGTGAGCCGGGGGAACATGAATATGTGTTCGTTTTTCGAATTTGAGCTCTATCTGCAAAGGGCACTTTTCTTGCTAAAAGCAGTTTTTCCTAACAAATGCAAGATATAACATGGGCGATCTCCGCAAGGAGACATCAGATCTGCAAAACTCATGGTTTTTTCGTCTTCGGTGAGCCGGGGGAACATGAATACGTGTTTGTTTTTCGAATTTGAGCTCTATCTGCAAAGGGCACTTTTCATGCTTTAAGCAGTTTTTCCTAACAAATGCAAGATATAACATTGGCTATCAGCGCAAGGAGATATCAGATCTGCATAACTCATGGTTTTTTGGTCTTCAGTGAGCCGGGGGAACATGAATATGTGTTTGTTTTTCGAATTTGAGCTCTATCTGCAAAGGGCACTTTTCTTGCTAAAAGCAGTTTTTCCTAACAAATGCAAGATATAACATGGGCTATCTCCGCAAGGAGACATCAGATCTGCATAACTGATGGTTTTTTGGTCTTCGGTGAGCCGGGGGAACATGAATATGTGTTCGTTTTTCGAATTTGAGCTCTATCTGCTAAGGGCACTTTTCTTGCGAAAAGCAGTTTTTCCTAACAAATGCAAGATATAACATGGGCTATCTCCGCAAGGAAACATCAGATCTGCGTAACTCATGGTTTTTTGGTCTTCGGGGAGGTTGGGGAACATGAATACGTGTTTGTTTTTCGAATTTGAGCTCTATCTGCAAAGGGCACTTTTCATGCTATAAGCAGTTTTTCCTAACAAATGCAAGATATAACATGGGCTATCTCCGCAAGGAGACATGAGATCTGCATAACTGATGGGTTTTTGGTCTTCGGTGAGCCGGGGGAACATGAATATGTGTTTGTTTTTCGAATTTGAGCTCTATCTGCAAAGGGCTCTTTTCATGCATTAAGCAGTTTTTCCTAACAAATGCAAGATATAACATGGGCTATCTCCGCAAGGAGACATCAGATCTGCAAAACTCATGGTTTTTTGGTCTTCGGGGAGGTTGGGGAACATGAATATGTGTTTGTTTTTCGAATTTGAGCTCTATCTGCAAAGGGCACTTTTCTTGCTAAAAGCAGTTTTTCCTAACAAATGCAAGATATAACATGGGCTATCTCCGCAAGGAGACATCAGATCTGCATAACTGATGGTTTTTTGGTCTTCGGTGAGCCGGGGGAACATGAATATGTGTTCGTTTTTCGAATTTGAGCTCTATCTGCAAAGGGCACTTTTCTTGCTAAAAGCAGTTTTTCCTAACAAATGCAAGATATAACATGGGCTATCTCCGCAAGGAAACATCAGATCTGCATAACTCATGGTTTTTTGGTCTTCGGTGAGCCGGGGGAACATGAATATGTGTTTGTTTTTCGAAATTGAGCTCTATCTGCAAAGGGCACTTTTCTTGCTAAAAGCAGTTTTTCCTAACAAATGCAAGTTATAACATGGGCTATCTCCGCAAGGAGACATCAGATCTGCATAACTGATGGTTTTTTGGTCTTCGGTGAGCCGGGGGAACATGAATATGTGTTCGTTTTCGAATTTGAGCTCTATCTGCTAAGGGCACTTTTCTTGCGAAAAGCAGTTTTTCCTAACAAATGCAAGATATAACATGGGCTATCTCCGCAAGGAGACATCAGATCTGCAAAACTCATGGTTTTTTGGTCTTCGGTGAGCCGGGGGAACATGAATATGTGTTTGTTTTTCGAATTTGAGCTCTATCTGCAAAGGGCACTTTTCTTGCTAAAAGCAGTTTTTCCTAACAAATGCAAGATATAACATGGGCTATCTCCGCAAGGAGACATCAGATCTGCATAACTGATGGTTTTTTGGTCTTCGGTGAGCCGGGGGAACATGAATATGTGTTCGTTTTTCGAAATTGAGCTCTATCTGCAATGGGCACTTTTCATGCTATAAACAGTTTTTACTAACTAATGCAAGATATAACATGGGCTATCTCCGCAAGGAGACATCAGATCTGTAAAACTCATGGTTTTTTGGTCTTCAGTGAGCCGGGGGAACATGAATATGTGTTTGTTTTTCGAAATTGAGCTCTATCTGCAATGGGCACTTTTCATGCTATAAACAGTTTTTACTAACTAATGCAAGATATAACATGGGCTATCTCCGCAAGGAGACATCAGAACTGCAAAACGCATGGTTTTTTGGTCTTCGGTGAGCCGGGGGAACATGAATATGTGTTTGTTTTTCGAATTTGAGCTCTATCTGCAAAGGGCACTTTTCTTGCTAAAAGCAGTTTTTCCTAACAAATGCAAGATATAACGGGCAATCTCCGCAAGGAAACATCAGATCTGCATAACTGATGGTTTTTTGGTCTTCGGTGAGCCGGGGGAACATGAATATGTGTTTGTTTTTCGAATTTGAGCTCTATCTGCAAAGGGCACTTTTCATGCTTTAAGCAGTTTTTCCTAACAAATGCAAGATATAACATGGGCTATCTCCGCAAGGAGACATCAGATCTGCATAACTGATGGTTTTTTGGTCTTCGGTGAGCTGGGGGAACATGAATATGTGTTTGTTTTTCGAATTTGAGCTCTATCTGCAAAGGGCACTTTTCTTGCTAAAAGCAGTTTTTCCTAACAAATGCAAGATATAACATGGGCTATCTCCGCAAGGAGACATCAGATCTGCATAACTGATGGTTTTTTGGTCTTCGGTGAGCCGGGGGAACATGAATATGTGTTCGTTTTTCGAATTTGAGCTCTATCTGCAAAGGGCACTTTTCTTGCTAAAAGCAGTTTTTCCTAACAAATGCAAGATATAACATGGGCGATCTCCGCAAGGAGACATCAGATCTGCAAAACTCATGGTTTTTTCGTCTTCGGTGAGCCGGGGGAACATGAATACGTGTTTGTTTTTCGAATTTGAGCTCTATCTGCAAAGGGCACTTTTCATGCTTTAAGCAGTTTTTCCTAACAAATGCAAGATATAACATTGGCTATCAGCGCAAGGAGATATCAGATCTGCATAACTCATGGTTTTTTGGTCTTCGGTGAGCCGGGGGAACATGAATATGTGTTCGTTTTTCGAATTTGAGCTCTATCTGCAAAGGGCACTTTTCTTGCTAAAAGCAGTTTTTCCTAACAAATGCAAGATATAACATGGGCTATCTCCGCAAGGAGACATCAGATCTGCATAACTCATGGTTTTTTGGTCTTCGGTGAGCCAGGGGAACATGAATATGTGTTTGTTTTTCGAATTTGAGCTCTATCTGCAAAGGGCACTTTTCTTGCTAAAAGCAGTTTTTCCTAACAAATGCAAGATATAACATGGGCTATCTCCGCAAGGAGACATGAGATCTGCATAACTGATGGGTTTTTGGTCTTCGGTGAGCCGGGGGAACATGAATATGTGTTTGTTTTTCGAATTTGAGCTCTATCTGCAAAGGGCACTTTTCATGCTTTAAGCAGTTTTTCCTAACAAATGCAAGATATAACATGGGCTATCTCCGCAAGGAGACATCAGATCTGCAAAACTTATGGTTTTTTGGTCTTCGGTGAGCCGGGGGAACATGAATATGTGTTCGTTTTTCGAATTTGAGCTCTATCTGCAAAGGGCACTTTTCTTGCTAAAAGCAGTTTTTCCTAACAAATGCAAGATATAACATGGGCTATCTCCGCAAGGAGACATCAGATCTGCATAACTCATGGTTTTTTGGTCTTCGGTGAGCCAGGGGAACATGAATATGTGTTTGTTTTTCGAATTTGAGCTCTATCTGCAAAGGGCACTTTTCTTGCTAAAAGCAGTTTTTCCTAACAAATGCAAGATATAACGGGCAATCTCCGCAAGGAAACATCAGATCTGCATAACTGATGGTTTTTTGGTCTTCGGTGAGCCGGGGGAACATGAATATGTGTTTGTTTTTCGAAATTGAGCTCTATCTGCAAAGGGCACTTTTCTTGCTAAAAGCAGTTTTTCCTAACAAATGCAAGTTATAACATGGGCTATCTCCGCAAGGAGACATCAGATCTGCATAACTGATGGTTTTTTGGTCTTCGGTGAGCCGGGGGAACATGAATATGTGTTCGTTTTCGAATTTGAGCTCTATCTGCTAAGGGCACTTTTCTTGCGAAAAGCAGTTTTTCCTAACAAATGCAAGATATAACATGGGCTATCTCCGCAAGGAGACATCAGATCTGCAAAACTCATGGTTTTTTGGTCTTCGGTGAGCCGGGGGAACATGAATATGTGTTTGTTTTTCGAATTTGAGCTCTATCTGCAAAGGGCACTTTTCTTGCTAAAAGCAGTTTTTCCTAACAAATGCAAGATATAACATGGGCTATCTCCGCAAGGAGACATCAGATCTGCATAACTGATGGTTTTTTGGTCTTCGGTGAGCCGGGGGAACATGAATATGTGTTCGTTTTTCGAAATTGAGCTCTATCTGCAATGGGCACTTTTCATGCTATAAACAGTTTTTACTAACTAATGCAAGATATAACATGGGCTATCTCCGCAAGGAGACATCAGATCTGTAAAACTCATGGTTTTTTGGTCTTCAGTGAGCCGGGGGAACATGAATATGTGTTTGTTTTTCGAAATTGAGCTCTATCTGCAATGGGCACTTTTCATGCTATAAACAGTTTTTACTAACTAATGCAAGATATAACATGGGCTATCTCCGTAAGGAGACATCAGATCTGCATAACTGATGGTTTTTTGGTCTTCGGTGAGCCGGGGGAACATGAATATGTGTTTGTTTTTCGAATTTGAGCTCTATCTGCAAAGGGCACTTTTCTTGCTAAAAGCAGTTTTTCCTAACAAATGCAAGATATAACGGGCAATCTCCGCAAGGAAACATCAGATCTGCATAACTGATGGTTTTTTGGTCTTCGGTGAGCCGGGGGAACATGAATATGTGTTTGTTTTTCGAAATTGAGCTCTATCTGCAAAGGGCACTTTTCTTGCTAAAAGCAGTTTTTCCTAACAAATGCAAGTTATAACATGGGCGATCTCCGCAAGGAGACATCAGATCTGCATAACTGATGGTTTTTTGGTCTTCGGTGAGCCGGGGGAACATGAATATGTGTTCGTTTTCGAATTTGAGCTCTATCTGCTAAGGGCACTTTTCTTGCGAAAAGCAGTTTTTCCTAACAAATGCAAGATATAACATGGGCTATCTCCGCAAGGAGACATCAGATCTGCAAAACTCATGGTTTTTTGGTCTTCGGTGAGCCGGGGGAACATGAATATGTGTTTGTTTTTCGAATTTGAGCTCTATCTGCAAAGGGCACTTTTCTTGCTAAAAGCAGTTTTTCCTAACAAATGCAAGATATAACATGGGCTATCTCCGCAAGGAGACATCAGATCTGCATAACTGATGGTTTTTTGGTCTTCAGTGAGCCGGGGGAACATGAATATGTGTTTGTTTTTCGAAATTGAGCTCTATCTGCAATGGGCACTTTTCATGCTATAAACAGTTTTTACTAACTAATGCAAGATATAACATGGGCTATCTCCGCAAGGAGACATCAGAACTGCAAAACGCATGGTTTTTTGGTCTTCGGTGAGCCGGGGGAACATGAATATGTGTTTGTTTTTCGAATTTGAGCTCTATCTGCAAAGGGCACTTTTCTTGCTAAAAGCAGTTTTTCCTAACAAATGCAAGATATAACGGGCAATCTCCGCAAGGAAACATCAGATCTGCATAACTGATGGTTTTTTGGTCTTCGGTGAGCCGGGGGAACATGAATATGTGTTTGTTTTTCGAATTTGAGCTCTATCTGCAAAGGGCACTTTTCATGCTTTAAGCAGTTTTTCCTAACAAATGCAAGATATAACATGGGCTATCTCCGCAAGGAGACATCAGATCTGCATAACTGATGGTTTTTTGGTCTTCGGTGAGCTGGGGGAACATGAATATGTGTTTGTTTTTCGAATTTGAGCTCTATCTGCAAAGGGCACTTTTCTTGCTAAAAGCAGTTTTTCCTAACAAATGCAAGATATAACATGGGCTATCTCCGCAAGGAGACATCAGATCTGCATAACTGATGGTTTTTTGGTCTTCGGTGAGCCGGGGGAACATGAATATGTGTTCGTTTTTCGAATTTGAGCTCTATCTGCAAAGGGCACTTTTCTTGCTAAAAGCAGTTTTTCCTAACAAATGCAAGATATAACATGGGCGATCTCCGCAAGGAGACATCAGATCTGCAAAACTCATGGTTTTTTCGTCTTCGGTGAGCCGGGGGAACATGAATACGTGTTTGTTTTTCGAATTTGAGCTCTATCTGCAAAGGGCACTTTTCATGCTTTAAGCAGTTTTTCCTAACAAATGCAAGATATAACATTGGCTATCAGCGCAAGGAGATATCAGATCTGCATAACTCATGGTTTTTTGGTCTTCAGTGAGCCGGGGGAACATGAATATGTGTTTGTTTTTCGAATTTGAGCTCTATCTGCAAAGGGCACTTTTCTTGCTAAAAGCAGTTTTTCCTAACAAATGCAAGATATAACATGGGCTATCTCCGCAAGGAGACATCAGATCTGCATAACTGATGGTTTTTTGGTCTTCGGTGAGCCGGGGGAACATGAATATGTGTTCGTTTTTCGAATTTGAGCTCTATCTGCTAAGGGCACTTTTCTTGCGAAAAGCAGTTTTTCCTAACAAATGCAAGATATAACATGGGCTATCTCCGCAAGGAAACATCAGATCTGCGTAACTCATGGTTTTTTGGTCTTCGGGGAGGTTGGGGAACATGAATACGTGTTTGTTTTTCGAATTTGAGCTCTATCTGCAAAGGGCACTTTTCATGCTATAAGCAGTTTTTCCTAACAAATGCAAGATATAACATGGGCTATCTCCGCAAGGAGACATGAGATCTGCATAACTGATGGGTTTTTGGTCTTCGGTGAGCCGGGGGAACATGAATATGTGTTTGTTTTTCGAATTTGAGCTCTATCTGCAAAGGGCTCTTTTCATGCATTAAGCAGTTTTTCCTAACAAATGCAAGATATAACATGGGCTATCTCCGCAAGGAGACATCAGATCTGCAAAACTCATGGTTTTTTGGTCTTCGGGGAGGTTGGGGAACATGAATATGTGTTTGTTTTTCGAATTTGAGCTCTATCTGCAAAGGGCACTTTTCTTGCTAAAAGCAGTTTTTCCTAACAAATGCAAGATATAACATGGGCTATCTCCGCAAGGAGACATCAGATCTGCATAACTGATGGTTTTTTGGTCTTCGGTGAGCCGGGGGAACATGAATATGTGTTCGTTTTTCGAATTTGAGCTCTATCTGCAAAGGGCACTTTTCTTGCTAAAAGCAGTTTTTCCTAACAAATGCAAGATATAACATGGGCTATCTCCGCAAGGAAACATCAGATCTGCATAACTCATGGTTTTTTGGTCTTCGGTGAGCCGGGGGAACATGAATATGTGTTTGTTTTTCGAAATTGAGCTCTATCTGCAAAGGGCACTTTTCTTGCTAAAAGCAGTTTTTCCTAACAAATGCAAGTTATAACATGGGCTATCTCCGCAAGGAGACATCAGATCTGCATAACTGATGGTTTTTTGGTCTTCGGTGAGCCGGGGGAACATGAATATGTGTTCGTTTTCGAATTTGAGCTCTATCTGCTAAGGGCACTTTTCTTGCGAAAAGCAGTTTTTCCTAACAAATGCAAGATATAACATGGGCTATCTCCGCAAGGAGACATCAGATCTGCAAAACTCATGGTTTTTTGGTCTTCGGTGAGCCGGGGGAACATGAATATGTGTTTGTTTTTCGAATTTGAGCTCTATCTGCAAAGGGCACTTTTCTTGCTAAAAGCAGTTTTTCCTAACAAATGCAAGATATAACATGGGCTATCTCCGCAAGGAGACATCAGATCTGCATAACTGATGGTTTTTTGGTCTTCGGTGAGCCGGGGGAACATGAATATGTGTTCGTTTTTCGAAATTGAGCTCTATCTGCAATGGGCACTTTTCATGCTATAAACAGTTTTTACTAACTAATGCAAGATATAACATGGGCTATCTCCGCAAGGAGACATCAGATCTGTAAAACTCATGGTTTTTTGGTCTTCAGTGAGCCGGGGGAACATGAATATGTGTTTGTTTTTCGAAATTGAGCTCTATCTGCAATGGGCACTTTTCATGCTATAAACAGTTTTTACTAACTAATGCAAGATATAACATGGGCTATCTCCGCAAGGAGACATCAGAACTGCAAAACGCATGGTTTTTTGGTCTTCGGTGAGCCGGGGGAACATGAATATGTGTTTGTTTTTCGAATTTGAGCTCTATCTGCAAAGGGCACTTTTCTTGCTAAAAGCAGTTTTTCCTAACAAATGCAAGATATAACGGGCAATCTCCGCAAGGAAACATCAGATCTGCATAACTGATGGTTTTTTGGTCTTCGGTGAGCCGGGGGAACATGAATATGTGTTTGTTTTTCGAATTTGAGCTCTATCTGCAAAGGGCACTTTTCATGCTTTAAGCAGTTTTTCCTAACAAATGCAAGATATAACATGGGCTATCTCCGCAAGGAGACATCAGATCTGCATAACTGATGGTTTTTTGGTCTTCGGTGAGCTGGGGGAACATGAATATGTGTTTGTTTTTCGAATTTGAGCTCTATCTGCAAAGGGCACTTTTCTTGCTAAAAGCAGTTTTTCCTAACAAATGCAAGATATAACATGGGCTATCTCCGCAAGGAGACATCAGATCTGCATAACTGATGGTTTTTTGGTCTTCGGTGAGCCGGGGGAACATGAATATGTGTTCGTTTTTCGAATTTGAGCTCTATCTGCAAAGGGCACTTTTCTTGCTAAAAGCAGTTTTTCCTAACAAATGCAAGATATAACATGGGCGATCTCCGCAAGGAGACATCAGATCTGCAAAACTCATGGTTTTTTCGTCTTCGGTGAGCCGGGGGAACATGAATACGTGTTTGTTTTTCGAATTTGAGCTCTATCTGCAAAGGGCACTTTTCATGCTTTAAGCAGTTTTTCCTAACAAATGCAAGATATAACATTGGCTATCAGCGCAAGGAGATATCAGATCTGCATAACTCATGGTTTTTTGGTCTTCGGTGAGCCGGGGGAACATGAATATGTGTTCGTTTTTCGAATTTGAGCTCTATCTGCAAAGGGCACTTTTCTTGCTAAAAGCAGTTTTTCCTAACAAATGCAAGATATAACATGGGCTATCTCCGCAAGGAGACATCAGATCTGCATAACTCATGGTTTTTTGGTCTTCGGTGAGCCAGGGGAACATGAATATGTGTTTGTTTTTCGAATTTGAGCTCTATCTGCAAAGGGCACTTTTCTTGCTAAAAGCAGTTTTTCCTAACAAATGCAAGATATAACATGGGCTATCTCCGCAAGGAGACATGAGATCTGCATAACTGATGGGTTTTTGGTCTTCGGTGAGCCGGGGGAACATGAATATGTGTTTGTTTTTCGAATTTGAGCTCTATCTGCAAAGGGCACTTTTCATGCTTTAAGCAGTTTTTCCTAACAAATGCAAGATATAACATGGGCTATCTCCGCAAGGAGACATCAGATCTGCAAAACTTATGGTTTTTTGGTCTTCGGTGAGCCGGGGGAACATGAATATGTGTTCGTTTTTCGAATTTGAGCTCTATCTGCAAAGGGCACTTTTCTTGCTAAAAGCAGTTTTTCCTAACAAATGCAAGATATAACATGGGCTATCTCCGCAAGGAGACATCAGATCTGCATAACTCATGGTTTTTTGGTCTTCGGTGAGCCAGGGGAACATGAATATGTGTTTGTTTTTCGAATTTGAGCTCTATCTGCAAAGGGCACTTTTCTTGCTAAAAGCAGTTTTTCCTAACAAATGCAAGATATAACGGGCAATCTCCGCAAGGAAACATCAGATCTGCATAACTGATGGTTTTTTGGTCTTCGGTGAGCCGGGGGAACATGAATATGTGTTTGTTTTTCGAAATTGAGCTCTATCTGCAAAGGGCACTTTTCTTGCTAAAAGCAGTTTTTCCTAACAAATGCAAGTTATAACATGGGCTATCTCCGCAAGGAGACATCAGATCTGCATAACTGATGGTTTTTTGGTCTTCGGTGAGCTGGGGGAACATGAATATGTGTTTGTTTTTCGAATTTGAGCTCTATCTGCAAAGGGCACTTTTCTTGCTAAAAGCAGTTTTTCCTAACAAATGCAAGATATAACATGGGCTATCTCCGCAAGGAGACATCAGATCTGCATAACTGATGGTTTTTTGGTCTTCGGTGAGCCGGGGGAACATGAATATGTGTTCGTTTTTCGAATTTGAGCTCTATCTGCAAAGGGCACTTTTCTTGCTAAAAGCAGTTTTTCCTAACAAATGCAAGATATAACATGGGCGATCTCCGCAAGGAGACATCAGATCTGCAAAACTCATGGTTTTTTCGTCTTCGGTGAGCCGGGGGAACATGAATACGTGTTTGTTTTTCGAATTTGAGCTCTATCTGCAAAGGGCACTTTTCATGCTTTAAGCAGTTTTTCCTAACAAATGCAAGATATAACATTGGCTATCAGCGCAAGGAGATATCAGATCTGCATAACTCATGGTTTTTTGGTCTTCAGTGAGCCGGGGGAACATGAATATGTGTTTGTTTTTCGAATTTGAGCTCTATCTGCAAAGGGCACTTTTCTTGCTAAAAGCAGTTTTTCCTAACAAATGCAAGATATAACATGGGCTATCTCCGCAAGGAGACATCAGATCTGCATAACTGATGGTTTTTTGGTCTTCGGTGAGCCGGGGGAACATGAATATGTGTTCGTTTTTCGAATTTGAGCTCTATCTGCTAAGGGCACTTTTCTTGCGAAAAGCAGTTTTTCCTAACAAATGCAAGATATAACATGGGCTATCTCCGCAAGGAAACATCAGATCTGCGTAACTCATGGTTTTTTGGTCTTCGGGGAGGTTGGGGAACATGAATACGTGTTTGTTTTTCGAATTTGAGCTCTATCTGCAAAGGGCACTTTTCATGCTATAAGCAGTTTTTCCTAACAAATGCAAGATATAACATGGGCTATCTCCGCAAGGAGACATGAGATCTGCATAACTGATGGGTTTTTGGTCTTCGGTGAGCCGGGGGAACATGAATATGTGTTTGTTTTTCGAATTTGAGCTCTATCTGCAAAGGGCTCTTTTCATGCATTAAGCAGTTTTTCCTAACAAATGCAAGATATAACATGGGCTATCTCCGCAAGGAGACATCAGATCTGCAAAACTCATGGTTTTTTGGTCTTCGGGGAGGTTGGGGAACATGAATATGTGTTTGTTTTTCGAATTTGAGCTCTATCTGCAAAGGGCACTTTTCTTGCTAAAAGCAGTTTTTCCTAACAAATGCAAGATATAACATGGGCTATCTCCGCAAGGAGACATCAGATCTGCATAACTGATGGTTTTTTGGTCTTCGGTGAGCCGGGGGAACATGAATATGTGTTCGTTTTTCGAATTTGAGCTCTATCTGCAAAGGGCACTTTTCTTGCTAAAAGCAGTTTTTCCTAACAAATGCAAGATATAACATGGGCTATCTCCGCAAGGAAACATCAGATCTGCATAACTCATGGTTTTTTGGTCTTCGGTGAGCCGGGGGAACATGAATATGTGTTTGTTTTTCGAAATTGAGCTCTATCTGCAAAGGGCACTTTTCTTGCTAAAAGCAGTTTTTCCTAACAAATGCAAGTTATAACATGGGCTATCTCCGCAAGGAGACATCAGATCTGCATAACTGATGGTTTTTTGGTCTTCGGTGAGCCGGGGGAACATGAATATGTGTTCGTTTTCGAATTTGAGCTCTATCTGCTAAGGGCACTTTTCTTGCGAAAAGCAGTTTTTCCTAACAAATGCAAGATATAACATGGGCTATCTCCGCAAGGAGACATCAGATCTGCAAAACTCATGGTTTTTTGGTCTTCGGTGAGCCGGGGGAACATGAATATGTGTTTGTTTTTCGAATTTGAGCTCTATCTGCAAAGGGCACTTTTCTTGCTAAAAGCAGTTTTTCCTAACAAATGCAAGATATAACATGGGCTATCTCCGCAAGGAGACATCAGATCTGCATAACTGATGGTTTTTTGGTCTTCGGTGAGCCGGGGGAACATGAATATGTGTTCGTTTTTCGAAATTGAGCTCTATCTGCAATGGGCACTTTTCATGCTATAAACAGTTTTTACTAACTAATGCAAGATATAACATGGGCTATCTCCGCAAGGAGACATCAGATCTGTAAAACTCATGGTTTTTTGGTCTTCAGTGAGCCGGGGGAACATGAATATGTGTTTGTTTTTCGAAATTGAGCTCTATCTGCAATGGGCACTTTTCATGCTATAAACAGTTTTTACTAACTAATGCAAGATATAACATGGGCTATCTCCGCAAGGAGACATCAGAACTGCAAAACGCATGGTTTTTTGGTCTTCGGTGAGCCGGGGGAACATGAATATGTGTTTGTTTTTCGAATTTGAGCTCTATCTGCAAAGGGCACTTTTCTTGCTAAAAGCAGTTTTTCCTAACAAATGCAAGATATAACGGGCAATCTCCGCAAGGAAACATCAGATCTGCATAACTGATGGTTTTTTGGTCTTCGGTGAGCCGGGGGAACATGAATATGTGTTTGTTTTTCGAATTTGAGCTCTATCTGCAAAGGGCACTTTTCATGCTTTAAGCAGTTTTTCCTAACAAATGCAAGATATAACATGGGCTATCTCCGCAAGGAGACATCAGATCTGCATAACTGATGGTTTTTTGGTCTTCGGTGAGCTGGGGGAACATGAATATGTGTTTGTTTTTCGAATTTGAGCTCTATCTGCAAAGGGCACTTTTCTTGCTAAAAGCAGTTTTTCCTAACAAATGCAAGATATAACATGGGCTATCTCCGCAAGGAGACATCAGATCTGCATAACTGATGGTTTTTTGGTCTTCGGTGAGCCGGGGGAACATGAATATGTGTTCGTTTTTCGAATTTGAGCTCTATCTGCAAAGGGCACTTTTCTTGCTAAAAGCAGTTTTTCCTAACAAATGCAAGATATAACATGGGCGATCTCCGCAAGGAGACATCAGATCTGCAAAACTCATGGTTTTTTCGTCTTCGGTGAGCCGGGGGAACATGAATACGTGTTTGTTTTTCGAATTTGAGCTCTATCTGCAAAGGGCACTTTTCATGCTTTAAGCAGTTTTTCCTAACAAATGCAAGATATAACATTGGCTATCAGCGCAAGGAGATATCAGATCTGCATAACTCATGGTTTTTTGGTCTTCAGTGAGCCGGGGGAACATGAATATGTGTTTGTTTTTCGAATTTGAGCTCTATCTGCAATGGGCACTTTTCATGCTATAAACAGTTTTTACTAACTAATGCAAGATATAACATGGGCTATCTCCGCAAGGAGACATCAGAACTGCAAAACGCATGGTTTTTTGGTCTTTAGGGAGGTTGGGGAACAAGAATACGTGTTTGTTTTTCGAATTTGAGCTCTATCTGCAAAGGGCACTTTTCATGCTATAAGCAGTTTTTCCTAACAAATGCAAGATATAACATGGGCAATCTCCGCAAGCATACATCAGATCTGCATAACTGATGGTTTTTTGGTCTTCGGTGATCCGGGGGAACATGAATATGTGTTTGTTTTTCGAATTTGAGCTCTATCTGCAAAGGGTACTTTTCTTGCTAAAAGCAGTTTTTCCTAACAAATGCAAGATATAACATGGGCTATCTCCGCAAGGAAACATCAGAACTGCAAAACACATGGTTTTTTGGTCTTCGGGGAGGTTGGGGAACATGAATACGTGTTTCTTTTTCGAATTTGAGCTCTATCTGCAAAGGGCACTTTTCATGCTATAAGCAGTTTTTCCTAACAAATGCAAGATATAACATGGGCTATCTCCGCAAGGAGACATGAGATCTGCATAACTGATGGGTTTTTGGTCTTCGGTGAGCCGGGGGAACATGAATATGTGTTTGTTTTTCGAATTTGAGCTCTATCTGCAAAGGGCACTTTTCATGCTTTAAGCAGTTTTTCCTAACAAATGCAAGATATAACATGGGCTATCTCCGCAAGGAGACATCAGATCTGCAAAACTTATGGTTTTTTGGTCTTCGGTGAGCCGGGGGAACATGAATATGTGTTCGTTTTTCGAATTTGAGCTCTATCTGCAAAGGGCACTTTTCTTGCTAAAAGCAGTTTTTCCTAACAAATGCAAGATATAACATGGGCTATCTCCGCAAGGAGACATCAGATCTGCATAACTCATGGTTTTTTGGTCTTCGGTGAGCCAGGGGAACATGAATATGTGTTTGTTTTTCGAATTTGAGCTCTATCTGCAAAGGGCACTTTTCTTGCTAAAAGCAGTTTTCCCTAACAAATGCAAGATATAACGGGCAATCTCCGCAAGGAAACATCAGATCTGCATAACTGATGGTTTTTTGGTCTTCGGTGAGCCGGGGGAACATGAATATGTGTTCGTTTTTCGAAATTGAGTTCTATCTGCAAAGGGCACTTTTCTTGCTAAAAGCAGTTTTTCCTAACAAATGCAAGTTATAACATGGGCGATCTCCGCAAGGAGACATCAGATCTGCATAACTGATGGTTTTTTGGTCTTCGGTGAGCCGGGGGAACATGAATATGTGTTCGTTTTCGAATTTGAGCTCTATCTGCTAAGGGCACTTTTCTTGCGAAAAGCAGTTTTTCCTAACAAATGCAAGATATAACATGGGCTATCTCCGCAAGGAGACATCAGATCTGCAAAACTCATGGTTTTTTGGTCTTCGGTGAGCCGGGGGAACATGAATATGTGTTTGTTTTTCGAATTTGAGCTCTATCTGCAAAGGGCACTTTTCTTGCTAAAAGCAGTTTTTCCTAACAAATGCAAGATATAACATGGGCTATCTCCGCAAGGAGACATCAGATCTGCATAACTGATGGTTTTTTGGTCTTCAGTGAGCCGGGGGAACATGAATATGTGTTTGTTTTTCGAAATTGAGCTCTATCTGCAATGGGCACTTTTCATGCTATAAACAGTTTTTACTAACTAATGCAAGATATAACATGGGCTATCTCCGCAAGGAGACATCAGAACTGCAAAACGCATGGTTTTTTGGTCTTCGGTGAGCCGGGGGAACATGAATATGTGTTTGTTTTTCGAATTTGAGCTCTATCTGCAAAGGGCACTTTTCTTGCTAAAAGCAGTTTTTCCTAACAAATGCAAGATATAACGGGCAATCTCCGCAAGGAAACATCAGATCTGCATAACTGATGGTTTTTTGGTCTTCGGTGAGCCGGGGGAACATGAATATGTGTTTGTTTTTCGAATTTGAGCTCTATCTGCAAAGGGCACTTTTCATGCTTTAAGCAGTTTTTCCTAACAAATGCAAGATATAACATGGGCTATCTCCGCAAGGAGACATCAGATCTGCATAACTGATGGTTTTTTGGTCTTCGGTGAGCTGGGGGAACATGAATATGTGTTTGTTTTTCGAATTTGAGCTCTATCTGCAAAGGGCACTTTTCTTGCTAAAAGCAGTTTTTCCTAACAAATGCAAGATATAACATGGGCTATCTCCGCAAGGAGACATCAGATCTGCATAACTGATGGTTTTTTGGTCTTCGGTGAGCCGGGGGAACATGAATATGTGTTCGTTTTTCGAATTTGAGCTCTATCTGCAAAGGGCACTTTTCTTGCTAAAAGCAGTTTTTCCTAACAAATGCAAGATATAACATGGGCGATCTCCGCAAGGAGACATCAGATCTGCAAAACTCATGGTTTTTTCGTCTTCGGTGAGCCGGGGGAACATGAATACGTGTTTGTTTTTCGAATTTGAGCTCTATCTGCAAAGGGCACTTTTCATGCTTTAAGCAGTTTTTCCTAACAAATGCAAGATATAACATTGGCTATCAGCGCAAGGAGATATCAGATCTGCATAACTCATGGTTTTTTGGTCTTCAGTGAGCCGGGGGAACATGAATATGTGTTTGTTTTTCGAATTTGAGCTCTATCTGCAAAGGGCACTTTTCTTGCTAAAAGCAGTTTTTCCTAACAAATGCAAGATATAACATGGGCTATCTCCGCAAGGAGACATCAGATCTGCATAACTGATGGTTTTTTGGTCTTCGGTGAGCCGGGGGAACATGAATATGTGTTCGTTTTTCGAATTTGAGCTCTATCTGCTAAGGGCACTTTTCTTGCGAAAAGCAGTTTTTCCTAACAAATGCAAGATATAACATGGGCTATCTCCGCAAGGAAACATCAGATCTGCGTAACTCATGGTTTTTTGGTCTTCGGGGAGGTTGGGGAACATGAATACGTGTTTGTTTTTCGAATTTGAGCTCTATCTGCAAAGGGCACTTTTCATGCTATAAGCAGTTTTTCCTAACAAATGCAAGATATAACATGGGCTATCTCCGCAAGGAGACATGAGATCTGCATAACTGATGGGTTTTTGGTCTTCGGTGAGCCGGGGGAACATGAATATGTGTTTGTTTTTCGAATTTGAGCTCTATCTGCAAAGGGCTCTTTTCATGCATTAAGCAGTTTTTCCTAACAAATGCAAGATATAACATGGGCTATCTCCGCAAGGAGACATCAGATCTGCAAAACTCATGGTTTTTTGGTCTTCGGGGAGGTTGGGGAACATGAATATGTGTTTGTTTTTCGAATTTGAGCTCTATCTGCAAAGGGCACTTTTCTTGCTAAAAGCAGTTTTTCCTAACAAATGCAAGATATAACATGGGCTATCTCCGCAAGGAGACATCAGATCTGCATAACTGATGGTTTTTTGGTCTTCGGTGAGCCGGGGGAACATGAATATGTGTTCGTTTTTCGAATTTGAGCTCTATCTGCAAAGGGCACTTTTCTTGCTAAAAGCAGTTTTTCCTAACAAATGCAAGATATAACATGGGCTATCTCCGCAAGGAAACATCAGATCTGCATAACTCATGGTTTTTTGGTCTTCGGTGAGCCGGGGGAACATGAATATGTGTTTGTTTTTCGAAATTGAGCTCTATCTGCAAAGGGCACTTTTCTTGCTAAAAGCAGTTTTTCCTAACAAATGCAAGTTATAACATGGGCTATCTCCGCAAGGAGACATCAGATCTGCATAACTGATGGTTTTTTGGTCTTCGGTGAGCCGGGGGAACATGAATATGTGTTCGTTTTCGAATTTGAGCTCTATCTGCTAAGGGCACTTTTCTTGCGAAAAGCAGTTTTTCCTAACAAATGCAAGATATAACATGGGCTATCTCCGCAAGGAGACATCAGATCTGCAAAACTCATGGTTTTTTGGTCTTCGGTGAGCCGGGGGAACATGAATATGTGTTTGTTTTTCGAATTTGAGCTCTATCTGCAAAGGGCACTTTTCTTGCTAAAAGCAGTTTTTCCTAACAAATGCAAGATATAACATGGGCTATCTCCGCAAGGAGACATCAGATCTGCATAACTGATGGTTTTTTGGTCTTCGGTGAGCCGGGGGAACATGAATATGTGTTCGTTTTTCGAAATTGAGCTCTATCTGCAATGGGCACTTTTCATGCTATAAACAGTTTTTACTAACTAATGCAAGATATAACATGGGCTATCTCCGCAAGGAGACATCAGATCTGTAAAACTCATGGTTTTTTGGTCTTCAGTGAGCCGGGGGAACATGAATATGTGTTTGTTTTTCGAAATTGAGCTCTATCTGCAATGGGCACTTTTCATGCTATAAACAGTTTTTACTAACTAATGCAAGATATAACATGGGCTATCTCCGCAAGGAGACATCAGAACTGCAAAACGCATGGTTTTTTGGTCTTCGGTGAGCCGGGGGAACATGAATATGTGTTTGTTTTTCGAATTTGAGCTCTATCTGCAAAGGGCACTTTTCTTGCTAAAAGCAGTTTTTCCTAACAAATGCAAGATATAACGGGCAATCTCCGCAAGGAAACATCAGATCTGCATAACTGATGGTTTTTTGGTCTTCGGTGAGCCGGGGGAACATGAATATGTGTTTGTTTTTCGAATTTGAGCTCTATCTGCAAAGGGCACTTTTCATGCTTTAAGCAGTTTTTCCTAACAAATGCAAGATATAACATGGGCAATCTCCGCAAGCATACATCAGATCTGCATAACTGATGGTTTTTTGGTCTTCGGTGATCCGGGGGAACATGAATATGTGTTTGTTTTTCGAATTTGAGCTCTATCTGCAAAGGGTACTTTTCTTGCTAAAAGCAGTTTTTCCTAACAAATGCAAGATATAACATGGGCTATCTCCGCAAGGAAACATCAGAACTGCAAAACACATGGTTTTTTGGTCTTCGGGGAGGTTGGGGAACATGAATACGTGTTTCTTTTTCGAATTTGAGCTCTATCTGCAAAGGGCACTTTTCATGCTATAAGTAGTTTTTCCTAACAAATGCAAGATATAACATGGGCTATCTCCGCAAGGAGACATGAGATCTGCATAACTGATGGGTTTTTGGTCTTCGGTGAGCCGGGGGAACATGAATATGTGTTTGTTTTTCGAATTTGAGCTCTATCTGCAAAGGGCACTTTTCATGCTTTAAGCAGTTTTTCCTAACAAATGCAAGATATAACATGGGCTATCTCCGCAAGGAGACATCAGATCTGCAAAACTTATGGTTTTTTGGTCTTCGGTGAGCCGGGGGAACATGAATATGTGTTCGTTTTTCGAATTTGAGCTCTATCTGCAAAGGGCACTTTTCTTGCTAAAAGCAGTTTTTCCTAACAAATGCAAGATATAACATGGGCTATCTCCGCAAGGAGACATCAGATCTGCATAACTCATGGTTTTTTGGTCTTCGGTGAGCCAGGGGAACATGAATATGTGTTTGTTTTTCGAATTTGAGCTCTATCTGCAAAGGGCACTTTTCTTGCTAAAAGCAGTTTTCCCTAACAAATGCAAGATATAACGGGCAATCTCCGCAAGGAAACATCAGATCTGCATAACTGATGGTTTTTTGGTCTTCGGTGAGCCGGGGGAACATGAATATGTGTTCGTTTTTCGAATTTGAGCTCTATCTGCAAAGGGCACTTTTCTTGCTAAAAGCAGTTTTTCCTAACAAATGCAAGATATAACATGAGCTATCTGCGCAAGGAGACATCAGATCTGCATTACTGATGGGTTTTTGGTCTTCCGTGAGCCGGGGGAACATGAATATGTGTTTGTTTTTCGAATTTGAGCTCTATCTGCAAAGGGCACTTTTCATGCTTTAAGCAGTTTTTCCTAACAAATGCAAGATATAACATGGGCTATCTCCGCAAGGAGACATCAGATCTGTAAAACTCATGGTTTTTTGGTCTTCGGTGAGCCGGCGGAACATGAATATGTGTTTGTTTTTCGAATTTGAGCTCTATCTGCAAAGGGCACTTTTCATGCTTTAAGCAGTTTTTCCTAACAAATGCAAGATATAACATGGGCTATCTCCGCAAGGAGACATCAGATCTGTAAAACTCATGGTTTTTTGGTCTTCGGTGAGCCGGGGGAACATGAATATGTGTTCGTTTTTCGAATTTGAGCTCTATCTGCAAAGGGCACTTTTCTTGCTAAAAGCAGTTTTTCCTAACAAATGCAAGATATAAACATGAGCTATCTGCGCAAGGAGACATCAGATCTGCATAACTGATGGGTTTTTGGTCGTCCGTGAGCCGGGGGAACATGAATATGTGTTTGTTTTTCGAATTTGAGCTCTATCTGCAAAGGGCACTTTTCATGCTTTAAGCAGTTTTTCCTAACAAATGCAAGATATAACATGGGCTATCTCCGCAAGGTGACATCAGATCTGTAAAACTCATGGTTTTTTGGTCTTCGGTGAGCCGGCGGAACATGAATATGTGTTTGTTTTTCGAATTTGAGCTCTATCTGCAAAGGGCACTTTTCATGCTATAGCAGTTTTTCCTAACAAATGCAAGATATAACATGGGCTATCTCCGCAAGGTGACATCAGATCTGTAAAACTCATGGTTTTTTGGTCTTCGGTGAGCCGGGGGAACATGAATATGTGTTCGTTTTTCGAATTTGAGCTCTATCTGCAAAGGGCACTTTTCTTGCTATAAGCAGTTTTTCCTAACAAATGCAAGATATAACATGGGCTATCTCCGCAAGGAGACATCAGATCTGCAAAACTCATGGTTTTTTCGTCTTCAGTGAGCCGGGGGAACATGAATATGTGTTTGTTTTTCGAATTTGAGCTCTATCTGCAATGAGAAATTTTCATGCTATAAACAGTTTTTACTAACAAATGCAAGATATAACATGGGCTATCTCTGCAAGGCGACATCAGAACTGCAGAACGCATGGTTTTTTGGTCTTCGGGGAGGTTGGGGAACATGAATACGTGTTTGTTTTTCGAATTTGAGCTCTATCTGCAAAGGGCACTTTTCATGCTATAAGCAGTTTTTCCTAACAAATGCAAGATATAACATGGGCTATCTCCGCAAGGAGACATGAGATCTGCATAACTGATGGGTTTTTGGTCTTCGGTGAGCCGGGGGAACATGAATATGTGTTTGTTTTTCGAATTTGAGCTCTATCTGCAAAGGGCACTTTTCATGCTTTAAGCAGTTTTTCCTAACAAATGCAAGATATAACATGGGCTATCTCCGCAAGGAGACATCAGATCTGCAAAAATTATGGTTTTTTGGTCTTCGGTGAGCCGGGGGAACATGAATATGTGTTCGTTTTTCGAATTTGAGCTCTATCTGCAAAGGGCACTTTTCTTGCTAAAAGCAGTTTTTCCTAACAAATGCAAGATATAACATGGGCTATCTCCGCAAGGAGACATCAGATCTGCATAACTCATGGTTTTTTGGTCTTCGGTGAGCCAGGGGAACATGAATAT
Source organism: Vipera ursinii (assembly GCF_947247035.1). Taxonomy (NCBI): domain Eukaryota; kingdom Metazoa; phylum Chordata; class Lepidosauria; order Squamata; family Viperidae; genus Vipera; species Vipera ursinii. The sequence continues at coordinate 33,197,355 of NC_139515.1, forward strand.
GTGTTTGTTTTTCGAATTTGAGCTCTATCTGCAAAGGGCACTTTTCTTGCTAAAAGCAGTTTTCCCTAAGAAATGCAAGATATAACGGGCAATCTCCGCAAGGAAACATCAGATCTGCATAACTGATGGTTTTTTGGTCTTCGGTGAGCCGGGGGAACATGAATATGTGTTCGTTTTTCGAATTTGAGCTCTATCTGCAAAGGGCACTTTTCTTGCTAAAAGCAGTTTTTCCTAACAAATGCAAGATATAACATGAGCTATCTGCGCAAGGAGACATCAGATCTGCATTACTGATGGGTTTTTGGTCTTCCGTGAGCCGGGGGAACATGAATATGTGTTTGTTTTTCGAATTTGAGCTCTATCTGCAAAGGGCACTTTTCATGCTTTAAGCAGTTTTTCCTAACAAATGCAAGATATAACATGGGCTATCTCCGCAAGGAGACATCAGATCTGTAAAACTCATGGTTTTTTGGTCTTCGGTGAGCCGGCGGAACATGAATATGTGTTTGTTTTTCGAATTTGAGCTCTATCTGCAAAGGGCACTTTTCATGCTTTAAGCAGTTTTTCCTAACAAATGCAAGATATAACATGGGCTATCTCCGCAAGGAGACATCAGATCTGTAAAACTCATGGTTTTTTGGTCTTCGGTGAGCCGGGGGAACATGAATATGTGTTCGTTTTTCGAATTTGAGCTCTATCTGCAAAGGGCACTTTTCTTGCTAAAAGCAGTTTTTCCTAACAAATGCAAGATATAAACATGAGCTATCTGCGCAAGGAGACATCAGATCTGCATAACTGATGGGTTTTTGGTCGTCCGTGAGCCGGGGGAACATGAATATGTGTTTGTTTTTCGAATTTGAGCTCTATCTGCAAAGGGCACTTTTCATGCTTTAAGCAGTTTTTCCTAACAAATGCAAGATATAACATGGGCTATCTCCGCAAGGAGACATCAGATCTGTAAAACTCATGGTTTTTTGGTCTTCGGTGAGCCGGCGGAACATGAATATGTGTTTGTTTTTCGAATTTGAGCTCTATCTGCAAAGGGCACTTTTCATGCTATAGCAGTTTTTCCTAACAAATGCAAGATATAACATGGGCTATCTCCGCAAGGTGACATCAGATCTGTAAAACTCATGGTTTTTTGGTCTTCGGTGAGCCGGGGGAACATGAATATGTGTTTGTTTTTCGAATTTGAGCTCTATCTGCAAAGGGCACTTTTCTTGCTATAAGCAGTTTTTCCTAACAAATGCAAGATATAACATGGGCTATCTCCGCAAGGAGACATCAGATCTGCAAAACTCATGGTTTTTTCGTCTTCAGTGAGCCGGGGGAACATGAATATGTGTTTGTTTTTCGAATTTGAGCTCTATCTGCAATGAGAAATTTTCATGCTATAAACAGTTTTTACTAACAAATGCAAGATATAACATGGGCTATCTCTGCAAGGCGACATCAGAACTGCAGAACGCATGGTTTTTTGGTCTTCGGGGAGGTTGGGGAACATGAATACGTGTTTGTTTTTCGAATTTGAGCTCTATCTTTAAAGGGCACTTTTCATGCTATAAGCAGTTTTTCCTAACAAATGCAAGATATAACATGGGCTATCTCCGCAAGGAAACATCAGATCTGCATAACTGATGGTTTTTTGGTCTTCGGTGAGCCGGGGGAACATGAATATGTGTTTGTTTTTCGAAATTGAGCTCTATCTGCTAAGGGCACTTTTCTTGCGAAAAGCAGTTTTTCCTAACAAATGCAAGATATAACATGGGCTATCTCCGCAAGGAAACATCAGAACTGCAAAACACATGGTTTTTTGGTCTTCGGGGAGGTTGGGGAACATGAATACGTGTTTGTTTTTCGAATTTGAGCTCTATCTGCAAAGGGCACTTTTCATGCTATAAGCAGTTTTTCCTAACAAATGCAAGATATAACATGGGCTATCTCCGCAAGGAAACATCAGATCTGCGTAACTCATGGTTTTTTTGTCTTCGGGGAGGTTGGGGAACATGAATACGTGTTTGTTTTTCGAATTTGAGCTCTATCTGCAAAGGGCACTTTTCATGCTTTAAGCAGTTTTTCCTAACAAATGCAAGATATAACATGGGCTATCTCCGCAAGGAGACATCAGATCTGCAAAACTCATGGTTTTTTGGTCTTCGGTGAGCCGGGGGAACATGAATATGTGTTTGTTTTTCGAATTTGAGCTCTATCTGCAAAGGGCACTTTTCTTGCTAAAAGCAGTTTTTCCTAACAAATGCAAGATATAACATGGGCTATCTCCGCAAGGAGACATCAGATCTGCATAACTGATGGTTTTTTGGTCTTCGGTGAGACGGGGGAACATGAATATGTGTTCGTTTTTCGAATTTGAGCTCTATCTGCAAAGGGCACTTTTCTTGCTAAAAGCAGTTTTTCCTAACAAATGCAAGATATAACATGGGCTATCTCCGCAAGGAAACATCAGAATTGCATAACTCATGGTTTTTTGGTCTTCGGTGAGCCGGGGGAACATGAATATGTGTTTGTTTTTCGAAATTGAGCTCTATCTGCAAAGGGCACTTTTCTTGCTAAAAGCAGTTTTTCCTAACAAATGCAAGTTATAACATGGGCTATCTCCGCAAGGAGACATCAGATCTGCAAAACTCATGGTTTTTTGGTCTTCGGTGAGCCGGCGGAACATGAATATGTGTTTGTTTTTCGAATTTGAGCTCTATCTGCAAAGGGCACTTTTCATGCTATAAGCAGTTTTTCCTAACAAATGCAATATATAACATGGGCTATCTCCGCAAGGAGACATCAGATCTGTAAAACTCATGGTTTTTTGGTCTTCGGTGAGCCGGGGGAACATGAATATGTGTTCGTTTTTCGAATTTGAGCTCTATCTGCAAAGGGCACTTTTCTTGCTATAAGCAGTTTTTCCTAACAAATGCAAGATATAACATGGGCTATCTCCGCAAGGAGACATCAGATCTGCAAAACTCATGGTTTTTTCGTCTTCAGTGAGCCGGGGGAACATGAATATGTGTTTGTTTTTCGAATTTGAGCTCTATCTGCAATGAGAACTTTTCATGCTATAAACAGTTTTTACTAACAAATGCAAGATATAACATGGGCTATCTCTGCAAGGAGACATCAGAACTGCAAAACGCATGGTTTTTTGGTCTTCGGGGAGGTTGGGGAACATGAATACGTGTTTGTTTTTCGAATTTGAGCTCTATCTTTAAAGGGCACTTTTCATGCTATAAGCAGTTTTTCCTAACAAATGCAAGTTATAACATGGGCTATCTCCGCAAGGAGACATCAGATCTGCAAAACTCATGGTTTTTTGGTCTTCGGTGAGCCGGGGGAACATGAATATGTGTTTGTTTTTCGAAATTGAGCTCTATCTGCAAAGGGCACTTTTCTTGCTAAAAGCAGTTTTTCCTAACAAATGCAAGTTATAACATGGGCTATCTCCGCAAGGAGACATCAGATCTGCAAAACTCATGGTTTTTTGGTCTTCGGTGAGCCGGGGGAACATGAATATGTGTTCGTTTTTCGAATTTGAGCTCTATCTGCAAAGGGCACTTTTCATGCTATAAGCAGTTTTTCCTAACAAATGCAAGATATAACATGGGCTATCTCCGCAAGGAAACATCAGATCTGCGTAACTCATGGTTTTTTTGTCTTCGGGGAGGTTGGGGAACATGAATACGTGTTTGTTTTTCGAATTTGAGCTCTATCTGCAAAGGGCACTTTTCATGCTATAAGCAGTTTTTCCTAACAAATGCAAGATATAACATGGGCTATCTCCGCAAGGAGACATGAGATCTGCATAACTGATGGGTTTTTGGTCTTCGGTGAGCCGGGGGAACATGAATATGTGTTTGTTTTTCGAATTTGAGCTCTATCTGCAAAGGGCACTTTTCATGCTTTAAGCAGTTTTTCCTAACAAATGCAAGATATAACATGGGCTATCTCCGCAAGGAGACATCAGATCTGCAAAACTCATGGTTTTTTGGTCTTCGGTGAGCCGGGGGAACATGAATATGTGTTTGTTTTTCGAATTTGAGCTCTATCTGCAAAGGGCACTTTTCTTGCTAAAAGCAGTTTTTCCTAACAAATGCAAGATATAACATGGGCTATCTCCGCAAGGAGACATCAGATCTGCATAACTGATGGTTTTTTGGTCTTCGGTGAGCCGGGGGAACATGAATATGTGTTCGTTTTTCGAATTTGAGCTCTATCTGCAAAGGGCACTTTTCTTGCTAAAAGCAGTTTTTCCTAACAAATGCAAGATATAACATGGGCTATCTCCGCAAGGAAACATCAGAATTGCATAACTCATGGTTTTTTGGTCTTCGGTGAGCCGGGGGAACATGAATATGTGTTTGTTTTTCGAAATTGAGCTCTATCTGCAAAGGGCACTTTTCTTGCTAAAAGCAGTTTTTCCTAACAAATGCAAGTTATAACATGGGCTATCTCCGCAAGGAGACATCAGATCTGCAAAACTCATGGTTTTTTGGTCTTCGGTGAGCCGGCGGAACATGAATATGTGTTTGTTTTTCGAATTTGAGCTCTATCTGCAAAGGGCACTTTTCATGCTATAAGCAGTTTTTCCTAACAAATGCAATATATAACATGGGCTATCTCCGCAAGGAGACATCAGATCTGCAAAACTCATGGTTTTTTGGTCTTCGGTAAGCCGGGGGAACATGAATATGTGTTTGTTTTTCGAATTTGAGCTCTATCTGCAAAGGGCACTTTTCTTGCTAAAAGCAGTTTTTCCTAACAAATGCAAGATATAACATGGGCTATCTCCGCAAGGAGACATCAGATCTGCATAACTGATGGTTTTTTGTCTTCGGTGAGCCGGGGGAACATGAATATGTGTTCGTTTTTTGAATTTGAGCTCTATCTTTAAAGGGCACTTTTCTTGCGAAAAGCAGTTTTTCCTAACAAATGCAAGATATAACATGGGCTATCTCCGCAAGGAAACATCAGATCTGCGTAACTCATGGTTTTTTGGTCTTCGGGGAGGTTGGGGAACATGAATACGTGTTTGTTTTTCGAATTTGAGCTCTATCTGCAAAGGGCACTTTTCATGCTATAAGCAGTTTTTCCTAACAAATGCAAGATATAACATGGGCTATCTCCGCAAGGAGACATCAGATCTGCATAACTGATGGTTTTTTGGTCTTCGGTGAGCCGGGGGAACATGAATATGTGTTCGTTTTTCGAATTTGAGCTCTATCTGCAAAGGGCACTTTTCTTGCTAAAAGCAGTTTTTCCTAACAAATGCAAGATATAACATGGGCTATCTCCGCAAGGAGACATCAGATCTGCAAAACTCATGGTTTTTTTGTCTTCAGTGAGCCGGGGGAACATGAATATGTGTTTGTTTTTCGAATTTGAGCTCTATCTGCAATGAGAACTTTTCATGCTATAAACAGTTTTTACTAACAAATGCAAGATATAACATGGGCTATCTCTGCAAGGAGACATCAGAACTGCAAAACGCATGGTTTTTTGGTCTTCGGGGAGGTTGGGGAACATGAATACGTGTTTGTTTTTCGAATTTGAGCTCTATCTTTAAAGGGCACTTTTCATGCTATAAGCAGTTTTTCCTAACAAATGCAAGTTATAACATGGGCTATCTCCGCAAGGAGACATCAGATCTGCAAAACTCATGGTTTTTTGGTCTTCGGTGAGCCGGGGGAACATGAATATGTGTTTGTTTTTCGAAATTGAGCTCTATCTGCAAAGGGCACTTTTCTTGCTAAAAGCAGTTTTTCCTAACAAATGCAAGTTATAACATGGGCTATCTCCGCAAGGAGACATCAGATCTGCAAAACTCATGGTTTTTTGGTCTTCGGTGAGCCGGGGGAACATGAATATGTGTTTGTTTTTCGAATTTGAGCTCTATCTGCAAAGGGCACTTTTCTTGCTAAAAGCAGTTTTCCTAACAAATGCAAGATATAACATGGGCTATCTCCGCAAGGAGACATCAGATCTGCATAACTGATGGTTTTTTGGTCTTCGGTGAGCCGGGGGAACATGAATATGTGTTCGTTTTTCGAATTTGAGCTCTATCTGCTAAGGGCACTTTTCTTGCGAAAAGCAGTTTTTCCTAACAAATGCAAGATATAACATGGGCTATCTCCGCAAGGAAACATCAGATCTGCGTAACTCATGGTTTTTTGGTCTTCGGGGAGGTTGGGGAACATGAATACGTGTTTGTTTTTCGAATTTGAGCTCTATCTGCAAAGGGCACTTTTCATGCTATAAGCAGTTTTTCCTAACAAATGCAAGATATAACATGGGCTATCTCCGCAAGGAAACATCAGATCTGCGTAACTCATGGTTTTTTGGTCTTCGGTGAGCCGGGGGAACATGAATATGTGTTCGTTTTTCGAATTTGAGCTCTATCTGCTAAGGGCACTTTTCTTGCGAAAAGCAGTTTTTCCTAACAAATGCAAGATATAACATGGGCTATCTCCGCAAGGAAACATCAGATCTGCGTAACTCATGGTTTTTTGGTCTTCGGGGAGGTTGGGGAACATGAATACGTGTTTGTTTTTCGAATTTGAGCTCTATCTGCAAAGGGCACTTTTCATGCTATAAGCAGTTTTTCCTAACAAATGCAAGATATAACATGGGCTATCTCCGCAAGGAGACATCAGATCTGCATAACTGATGGTTTTTTGGTCTTCGGTGAGCCGGGGGAACATGAATATGTGTTCGTTTTTCGAATTTGAGCTCTATCTGCAAAGGGTCGTTTCTTGCTAAAAGCAGTTTTTCCTAACAAATGCAAGATATAACATGGGCTATCTCCGCAAGGAAACATCAGATCTGCATAACTCATGGTTTTTTGGTCTTCGGTGAGCCGGGGGAACATGAATATGTGTTTGTTTTTCGAAATTGAGCTCTATCTGCAAAGGGCACTTTTCTTGCTAAAAGCAGTTTTTCCTAACAAATGCAAGTTATAACATGGGCTATCTCCGCAAGGAGACATCAGATCTGCATAACTGATGGTTTTTTGGTCTTCGGTGAGCCGGGGGAACATGAATATGTGTTCGTTTTTCGAATTTGAGCTCTATCTGCTAAGGGCACTTTTCTTGCGAAAAGCAGTTTTTCCTAACAAATGCAAGATATAACATGGGCTATCTCCGCAAGGAGACATGAGATCTGCATAACTGATGGGTTTTTGGTCTTCGGTGAGCCGGGGGAACATGAATATGTGTTTGTTTTTCGAATTTGAGCTCTATCTGCAAAGGGCACTTTTCTTGCTAAAAGCAGTTTTTCCTAACAAATGCAAGATATAACATGGGCTATCTCCGCAAGGAGACATCAGATCTGCATAACTGATGGTTTTTTGGTCTTCGGTGAGCCGGCGGAACATGAATATGTGTTCGTTTTTCGAATTTGAGCTCTATCTGCAAAGGGCACTTTTCTTGCTAAAAGCAGTTTTTCCTAACAAATGCAAGATATAACATGGGCTATCTCCGCAAGGAAACATCAGATCTGCATAACTCATGGTTTTTTGGTCTTCGGTGAGCCGGGGGAACATGAATATGTGTTTGTTTTTCGAAATTGAGCTCTATCTGCAAAGGGCACTTTTCTTGCTAAAAGCAGTTTTTCCTAACAAATGCAAGTTATAACATGGGCTATCTCCGCAAGGAGACATCAGATCTGCAAAACTCATGGTTTTTTGGTCTTCGGTGAGCCGGCGGAACATGAATATGTGTTTGTTTTTCGAATTTGAGCTCTATCTGCAAAGGGCACTTTTCATGCTATAAGCAGTTTTTCCTAACAATGCAATATATAACATGGGCTATCTCTGCAAGGAGACATCAGAACTGCAAAACGCATGGTTTTTTGGTCTTCGGGGAGGTTGGGGAACATGAATACGTGTTTGTTTTTTGAATTTGAGCTCTATCTTTAAAGGGCACTTTTCATGCTATAAGCAGTTTTTCCTAACAAATGCAAGATATAACATGGGCTATCTCCGCAAGGAAACATCAGATCTGCATAACTGATGGTTTTTTGGTCTTCGGTGAGCCGGGGGAACATGAATATGTGTTTGTTTTTCGAAATTGAGCTCTATCTGCAAAGGGCACTTTTCTTGCTAAAAGCAGTTTTTCCTAACAAATGCAAGTTATAACATGGGCTATCTCCGCAAGGAGACATCAGATCTGCAAAACTCATGGTTTTTTGGTCTTCGGTGAGCCGGGGGAACATGAATATGTGTTTGTTTTTCGAATTTGAGCTCTATCTGCAAAGGGCACTTTTCTTGCTAAAAGCAGTTTTTCCTAACAAATGCAAGATATAACATGGGCTATCTCCGCAAGGAGACATCAGATCTGCATAACTGATGGTTTTTTCGTCTTCAGTGAGCCGGGGGAACATGAATATGTGTTTGTTTTTTGAATTTGAGCTCTATCTGCAATGAGAACTTTTCATGCTATAAACAGTTTTTACTAACAAATGCAAGATATAACATGGGCTATCTCTGCAAGGAGACATCAGATCTGCAAAACTCATGGTTTTTTGGTCTTCGGTGAGCCGGGGGAACATGAATATGTGTTTGTTTTTCGAAATTGAGCTCTATCTGCAAAGGGCACTTTTCTTGCTAAAAGCAGTTTTTCCTAACAAATGCAAGTTATAACATGGGCTATCTCCGCAAGGAGACATCAGATCTGCAAAACTCATGGTTTTTTGGTCTTCGGTGAGCCGGGGGAACATGAATATGTGTTTGTTTTTCGAATTTGAGCTCTATCTGCAAAGGGCACTTTTCTTGCTAAAAGCAGTTTTTCCTAACAAATGCAACATATAACATGGGCTATCTCCGCAAGGAGACATCAGATCTGCATAACTGATGGTTTTTTGGTCTTCGGTGAGCCGGGGGAACATGAATATGTGTTCGTTTTTCGAATTTGAGCTCTATCTGCTAAGGGCACTTTTCTTGCGAAAAGCAGTTTTTCCTAACAAATGCAAGATATAACATGGGCTATCTCCGCAAGGAAACATCAGATCTGCGTAACTCATGGTTTTTTGGTCTTCGGGGAGGTTGGGGAACATGAATACGTGTTTGTTTTTCGAATTTGAGCTCTATCTGCAAAGGGCACTTTTCATGCTATAAGCAGTTTTTCCTAACAAATGCAAGATATAACATGGGCTATCTCCGCAAGGAGACATCAGATCTGCATAACTCATGGTTTTTTGGTCTTCGGTGAGCCGGGGGAACATGAATATGTGTTTGTTTTTCGAAATTGAGCTCTATCTGCAAAGGGCACTTTTCTTGCTAAAAGCAGTTTTTCCTAACAAATGCAAGTTATAACATGGGCTATCTCCGCAAGGAGACATCAGATCTGCATAACTGATGGTTTTTTGGTCTTCGGTGAGCCGGGGGAACATGAATATGTGTTCGTTTTTCGAATTTGAGCTCTATCTGCTAAGGGCACTTTTCTTGCGAAAAGCAGTTTTTCCTAACAAATGCAAGATATAACATGGGCTATCTCCGCAAGGAAACATCAGATCTGCGTAACTCATGGTTTTTTTGTCTTCGGGGAGGTTGGGGAACATGAATACGTGTTTGTTTTTCGAATTTGAGCTCTATCTGCAAAGGGCACTTTTCATGCTATAAGCAGTTTTTCCTAACAAATGCAAGATATAACATGGGCTATCTCCGCAAGGAGACATGAGATCTGCATAACTGATGGGTTTTTGGTCTTCGGTGAGCCGGGGGAACATGAATATGTGTTTGTTTTTCGAATTTGAGCTCTATCTGCAAAGGGCACTTTTCATGCTTTAAGCAGTTTTTCCTAACAAATGCAAGATATAACATGGGCTATCTCCGCAAGGAGACATCAGATCTGCAAAACTCATGGTTTTTTGGTCTTCGGTGAGCCGGGGGAACATGAATATGTGTTTGTTTTTCGAATTTGAGCTCTATCTGCAAAGGGCACTTTTCATGCTATAAGCAGTTTTTCCTAACAAATGCAAGATATAACATGGGCTATCTCCGCAAGGAGACATCAGATCTGCATAACTGATGGGTTTTTGGTCTTCGGTGAGCCGGGGGAACATGAATATGTGTTTGTTTTTCGAATTTGAGCTCTATCTGCAAAGGGCACTTTTCATGCTTTAAGCAGTTTTTCCTAACAAATGCAAGATATAACATGGGCTATCTCCGCAAGGAGACATCAGATCTGCAAAACTCATGGTTTTTTGGTCTTCGGTGAGCCGGGGGAACATGAATATGTGTTTGTTTTTCGAATTTGAGCTCTATCTGCAAAGGGCACTTTTCTTGCTAAAAGCAGTTTTTCCTAACAAATGCAAGATATAACATGGGCTATCTCCGCAAGGAGACATCAGATCTGCATAACTGATGGTTTTTTGGTCTTCGGTGAGCCGGGGGAACATGAATATGTGTTCGTTTTTCGAATTTGAGCTCTATCTGCAAAGGGCACTTTTCTTGCTAAAAGCAGTTTTCCCTAACAAATGCAAGATATAACATGGGCTATCTCCGCAAGGAAACATCAGATCTGCATAACTCATGGTTTTTTGGTCTTCGGTGAGCCGGGGGAACATGAATATGTGTTTGTTTTTCGAAATTGAGCTCTATCTGCAAAGGGCAATTTTCTTGCTAAAAGCAGTTTTTCCTAACAAATGCAAGTTATAACATGGGCTATCTCTGCAAGGAGACATCAGAACTGCAAAACGCATGGTTTTTTGGTCTTCGGGGAGGTTGGGGAACATGAATACGTGTTTGTTTTTCGAATTTGAGCTCTATCTTTAAAGGGCACTTTTCATGCTATAAGCAGTTTTTCCTAACAAATGCAAGATATAACATGGGCTATCTCCGCAAGGAAACATCAGATCTGCATAACTGATGGTTTTTTGGTCTTCGGTGAGCCGGGGGAACATGAATATGTGTTTGTTTTTCGAAATTGAGCTCTATCTGCAAAGGGCACTTTTCTTGCTATAAGCAGTTTTTCCTAACAAATGCAAGTTATAACATGGGCTATCTCCGCAAGGAGACATCAGATCTGCAAAACTCATGGTTTTTTGGTCTTCGGTGAGCCGGGGGAACATGAATATGTGTTTGTTTTTCGAAATTGAGCTCTATCTGCAAAGGGCAATTTTCTTGCTAAAAGCAGTTTTTCCTAACAAATGCAAGTTATAACATGGGCTATCTCTGCAAGGAGACATCAGAACTGCAAAACGCATGGTTTTTTGGTCTTCGGGGAGGTTGGGGAACATGAATACGTGTTTGTTTTTCGAATTTGAGCTCTATCTTTAAAGGGCACTTTTCATGCTATAAGCAGTTTTTCCTAACAAATGCAAGATATAACATGGGCTATCTCCGCAAGGAAACATCAGATCTGCATAACTGATGGTTTTTTGGTCTTCGGTGAGCCGGGGGAACATGAATATGTGTTTGTTTTTCGAAATTGAGCTCTATCTGCAAAGGGCACTTTTCTTGCTATAAGCAGTTTTTCCTAACAAATGCAAGTTATAACATGGGCTATCTCCGCAAGGAGACATCAGATCTGCAAAACTCATGGTTTTTTGGTCTTCGGTGAGCCGGGGGAACATGAATATGTGTTCGTTTTTCGAATTTGAGCTCTATCTGCAAAGGGCACTTTTCTTGCTAAAAGCAGTTTTCCCTAACAAATGCAAGATATAACATGGGCTATCTCCGCAAGGAAACATCAGATCTGCATAACTCATGGTTTTTTGGTCTTCGGTGAGCCGGGGGAACATGAATATGTGTTTGTTTTTCGAAATTGATCTCTATCTGCAAAGGGCACTTTTCTTGCTAAAAGCAGTTTTTCCTAACAAATGCAAGTTATAACATGGGCTATCTCCGCAAGGAGACATCAGATCTGCAAAACTCATGGTTTTTTGGTCTTCGGTGAGCCGGCGGAACATGAATATGTGTTTGTTTTTTGAATTTGAGCTCTATCTGCAAAGGGCACTTTTCATGCTATAAGCAGTTTTTCCTAACAAATGCAATATATAACATGGGCTATCTCTGCAAGGAGACATCAGAACTGCAAAACGCATGGTTTTTTGGTCTTCGGGGAGGTTGGGGAACATGAATACGTGTTTGTTTTTCGAATTTGAGCTCTATCTTTAAAGGGCACTTTTCATGCTATAAGCAGTTTTTCCTAACAAATGCAAGATATAACATGGGCTATCTCCGCAAGGAAACATCAGATCTGCATAACTGATGGTTTTTTGGTCTTCGGTGAGCCGGGGGAACATGAATATGTGTTTGTTTTTCGAAATTGAGCTCTATCTGCAAAGGGCACTTTTCTTGCTAAAAGCAGTTTTTCCTAACAAATGCAAGTTATAACATGGGCTATCTCCGCAAGGAGACATCAGATCTGCAAAACTCATGGTTTTTTGGTCTTCGGTGAGCCGGGGGAACATGAATATGTGTTTGTTTTTCGAATTTGAGCTCTATCTGCAAAGGGCACTTTTCTTGCTAAAAGCAGTTTTTCCTAAGAAATGCAAGATATAACATGGGCTATCTCCGCAAGGAAACATCAGATCTGCGTAACTCATGGTTTTTTGGTCTTCGGGGAGGTTGGGGAACATGAATACGTGTTTGTTTTTCGAATTTGAGCTCTATCTGCAAAGGGCACTTTTCATGCTATAAGCAGTTTTTTCTAACAAATGCAAGATATAACATGGGCTATCTCCGCAAGGAGACATGAGATCTGCATAACTGATGGGTTTTTGGTCTTCGGTGAGCCGGGGGAACATGAATATGTCTTTGTTTTTCGAATTTGAGCTCTATCTGCAAAGGGCTCTTTTCATCCTTTAAGCAGTTTTTCCTAACAAATGCAAGATATAACATGGGCTATCTCCGCAAGGAGACATCAGATCTGCAAAACTCATGGTTTTTTGGTCTTCGGTGAGCCGGGGGAACATGAATATGTGTTTGTTTTTCAAATTTGAGCTCTATCTGCAAAGGGCACTTTTCTTGCTAAAAGCAGTTTTTCCTAACAAATGCAAGATATAACATGGGCTATCTCCGCAAGGAGACATCAGATCTGCATAACTGATGGTTTTTTGGTCTTCGGTGAGCCGGGGGAACATGAATATGTGTTCGTTTTTCGAATTTGAGCTCTATCTGCAAAGGGCACTTTTCTTGCTAAAAGCAGTTTTTCCTAACAAATGCAAGATATAACATGGGCTATCTACGCAAGGAAACATCAGATCTGCATAACTCATGGTTTTTTGGTCTTCGGTGAGCCAGGGGAACATGAATATGTGTTTGTTTTTCAAAATTGAGCTCTATCTGCAAAGGGCACTTTTCTTGCTAAAAGCAGTTTTTCCTAACAAATGCTAGTTATAACATGGGCTATCTCTGCAAGGAGACATCAGATCTGCATAACTGATGGTTTTTTGGTCTTCGGTGAGCCGGGGGAACATGAATATGTGTTCGTTTTCGAATTTGAGCTCTATCTGCTAAGGGCACTTTTCTTGCGAAAAGCAGTTTTTCCTAACAAATGCAAGATATAATAACATGGGCTATCTCCGCAAGGAGACATCAGATCTGCAAAACTCGTGGTTTTTTGGTCTTCGGTGAGCCGGGGGAACATGAATATGTGTTTGTTTTTCGAATTTGAGCTCTATCTGCAAAGGGCACTTTTCTTGCTTAAAAGCAGTTTTTCCTAACAAATGCAAGATATAACATTGGCTATCTCCGCAAGGAGACATCAGATCTGCATAACTGATGGTTTTTTGGTCTTCGGTGAGCCGGGGGAACATGAATATGTGTTCGTTTTTCGAATTTGAGCTCTATCTGCAAAGGGCACTTTTCTTGCTAAAAGCAGTTTTTCCTAACAAATGCAAGATATAACATGGGCTATCTCCGCAAGGAGACATCAGATCTGCAAAACTCATGGTTTTTTCGTCTTCGGTGAGCCGGGGGAACATGAATACGTGTTTGTTTTTCGAATTTGAGCTCTATCTGCAAAGGGCACTTTTCTTGCTAAAAGCAGTTTTTCCTAACAAATGCAAGATATAACGGGCAATCTCCGCAAGGAAACATCAGATCTGCATAACTGATGGTTTTTTGGTCTTCGGTGAGCCGGGGGAACATGAATATGTGTTCGTTTTTCGAATTTGAGCTCTATCTGCAAAGGGCACTTTTCTTGCTATAAGCTGTTTTTCCTAACAAATGCAAGATATAACATGGGCTATCTACGCAAGGAGACATCAGATCTGCATAACTGATGGGTTTTTGGTCTTCCGTGAGCTGGGGGAACATGAATATGTGTTTGTTTTTCGAATTTGAGCTCTATCTGGAAAGGGCACTTTTCTTGCTAAAAGCAGTTTTTCCTAACAAATGCAAGATATAACATGAGCTATCTGCGCAAGGAGACATCAGATCTGCATAACTGATGGGTTTTTGGTCTTCCGTGAGCCGGGGGAACATGAATATGTGTTTGTTTTTCGAATTTGAGCTCTATCTGCAAAGGGCACTTTTCATGCTTTAAGCAGTTTTTCCTAACAAATGCAAGATATAACATGGGCTATCTCCGCAAGGAGACATCAGATCTGTAAAACTCATGGTTTTTTGGTCTTCGGTGAGCCGGCGGAACATGAATATGTGTTTGTTTTTCGAATTTGAGCTCTATCTGCAAAGGGCACTTTTCATGCTATAAGCAGTTTTTCCTAACAAATGCAAGATATAACATGGGCTATCTCCGCAAGGAGACATCAGAACTGTAAAAATCATGGTTTTTTGGTCTTCGGTGAGCCGGGGGAACATGAATATGTGTTCGTTTTTCGAATTTGAGCTCTATCTGCAAAGGGCACTTTTCTTGCTATAAGCAGTTTTTCCTAACAAATGCAAGATATAACATGGGCTATCTCCGCAAGGAGACATCAGATCTGCAAAACTCATGGTTTTTTTGTCTTCAGTGAGCCGGGGGAACATGAATATGTGTTTGTTTTTCGAATTTGAGCTCTATCTGCAATGAGAACTTTTCATGCTATAAACAGTTTTTACTAACAAATGCAAGATATAACATGGGCTATCTCTGCAAGGAGACATCAGAACTGCAAAACGCATGGTTTTTTGGTCTTCGGGGAGGTTGGGGAACATGAATACGTGTTTGTTTTTCGAATTTGAGCTCTATCTTTAAAGGGCACTTTTCATGCTATAAGCAGTTTTTCCTAACAAATGCAAGATATAACATGGGCTATCTCCGCAAGGAGATATCAGATCTGCATAACTGATGGTTTTTTGGTCTTCGGTGAGCCGGGGGAACATGAATATGTGTTTGTTTTTCGAATTTGAGCTCTATCTGCTAAGGGCACTTTTCTTGCTAAAAGCAGTTTTTCCTAAGAAATGCAAGTTATAACATGGGTTATCTCCGCAAGGAGACATCAGATCTGCAAAACTCATGGTTTTTTGGTCTTCGGTGAGCCGGGGGAACATGAATATGTGTTTGTTTTTCGAATTTGAGCTCTATCTGCAAAGGGCACTTTTCTTGCTATAAGCAGTTTTTCCTAACAAATACAAGATATAACATGGGCTATCTCCGCAAGGAAACATCAGAACTGCAAAACACATGGTTTTTTGGTCTTCGGGGAGGTTGGGGAACATGAATACGTGTTTGTTTTTCGAATTTGAGCTCTATCTGCAAAGGGCACTTTTCATGCTATAAGCAGTTTTTCCTAACAAATGCAAGATATAACATGGGCTATCTCCGCAAGGAAACATCAGATCTGCATAACTCATGGTTTTTTGGTCTTCGGGGAGGTTGGGGAACATGAATACGTGTTTGTTTTTCGAATTTGAGCTCTATCTGCAAAGGGCACTTTTCATGCTATAAGCAGTTTTTCCTAACAAATGCAAGATATAACATGGGCTATCTCCGCAAGGAGACATCAGATCTGCATAACTCATGGTTTTTTTGGTCTTCGGTGAGCCGGGGGAACATGAATATGTGTTTGTTTTTCGAAATTGAGCTCTATCTGCAAAGGGCACTTTTCTTGCTAAAAGCAGTTTTTCCTAACCAATGCAATTTATAACATGGGCTATCTCCGCAGGAGACATCAGATCTGCAAAACTCATGGTTTTTTGGTCTTCGGTGAGCCGGGGGACCATGAATATGTGTTTGTTTTTCGAATTTGAGCTCTATCTGCAAAGGGCACTTTTCATGCTATAAGCAGTTTTTCCTAACAAATGCAAGATATAACATGGGCTATCTCCGCAAGGAGACATCAGATCTGCATAACTGATGGTTTTTCGGTCTTCGGTGAGCCGGGGGAACATGAATATGTGTTTGTTTTTCGAATTTGAGCTCTATCTGCAAAGGGCACTTTTCTTGCTAAAAGCAGTTTTTCCTAACAAATGCAAGATAAAACATGAGCTATCTGCACAAGGAGACATCAGATCTGCATAACTGATGGTTTTTTGGTCTTCGGTGAGCCGGGGGAACATGAATATGTGTTCATTTTTCGAATTTGAGCTCTATCTGCAAAGGGCACTTTTCTTGCTAAAAGCAGTTTTTCCTAACAAATGCAAGATATAACATGGGCTATCTCCGCAAAGAGACATCAGATCTGCAAAACTCATGGTTTTTTCATCTTCGGTGAGCCGGGGGAACATGAATACGTGTTTGTTTTTCGAATTTGAGCTCTATCTGCAAAGGGCACTTTTCATGCTTTTTTTCCTAACAAATGCAAGATATAACATGGGCTATCTGCGCAAGGAGATATCAGATCTGCATAACTCATGGTTTTTTGGTCTTCAGTGAGCCGGGGGAACATGAATATGTGTTTGTTTTTCGAATTTGAGCTCTATCTGCAATGGGCACTTTTCATGCAATAAACAGTTTTTACTAACAAATGCAAGATATAACATGGGCTATCTCCGCAAGGAGACATCAGATCTGTAAAACTCATGATTTTTTGGTCTTCGGTGAGCTGGGGGAACATGAATATGTGTTTGTTTTTCGAATTTGAGCTCTATCTGCAAAGGGCACTTTTCTTGCTATAAGCAGTTTTTCCTAACAAATGCAACATGGGCTATCTCCGCAAGGAGACATCAGATCTGCATAACTGATGGTTTTTTGGTCTTCGGTGAGCCGGGGGAACATGAATATGTGTTTATTTTTCGAATTTGAGCTCTATCTGCAAAGGGCACTTTTCTTGCTAAAAGCAGTTTTTCCTAACAAATGCAAGTTATAACATGGGCTATCTCCGCAAGGAGACATCAGATCTGCAAAACTTATGGTTTTTTTGTCTTCGGTGAGCCGGGGGAACATGAATACGTGTTTGTTTTTCGAATTTGAGCTCTATCTGCAAAGGGCACTTTTCATGCTTTAAGCAGTTTTTCCTAACAAATGCAAGATATAACATGGGCTATCTGCGCAAGGAGATATCAGATCTGCATAACTCATGGTTTTTTGGTCTTCAGTGAGCCGGGGGAACATGAATATGTGTTTGTTTTTCGAATTTGAGCTCTATCTGCAATGGGCACTTTTCATGCTATAAACACTTTTTACTAACAAATGCAAGATATAACATGGGCTATCTCCGCAAGGAGACATCAGAACTGCAAAACGCATGGTTTTTTGGTCTTCGGGGAGGTTGGGGAACAAGAATACGTGTTTGTTTTTCGAATTTGAGCTCTATCTGCAAAGGGCACTTTTCTTGCTATAAGCAGTTTTTCCTAACAAATGCAACATGGGCTATCTCCGCAAGGAGACATCAGATCTGCATTACTGATGGTTTTTTGGTCTTTGGTGAGCCGGGGGAACATGAATATGTGTTTGTTTTTCGAATTTGAGCTCTATCTGCAAAGGGCACTTTTCTTGCTAAAAGCAGTTTTTCCTAACAAATGCAAGATATAACATGGGCTATCTCCGCAAAGAGACATCAGATCTGCAAAACTCATGGTTTTTTCATCTTCGGTGAGCCGGGGGAACATGAATACGTGTTTGTTTTTCGAATTTGAGCTCTATCTGCAAAGGGCACTTTTCATGCTTTTTTTCCTAACAAATGCAAGATATAACATGGGCTATCTGCGCAAGGAGATATCAGATCTGCATAACTCATGGTTTTTTGGTCTTCAGTGAGCCGGGGGAACATGAATATGTGTTTGTTTTTCGAATTTGAGCTCTATCTGCAATGGGCACTTTTCATGCAATAAACAGTTTTTACTAACAAATGCAAGATATAACATGGGCTATCTCCGCAAGGAGACATCAGATCTGTAAAACTCATGATTTTTTGGTCTTCGGTGAGCTGGGGGAACATGAATATGTGTTTGTTTTTCGAATTTGAGCTCTATCTGCAAAGGGCACTTTTCTTGCTATAAGCAGTTTTTCCTAACAAATGCAACATGGGCTATCTCCGCAAGGAGACATCAGATCTGCATAACTGATGGTTTTTTGGTCTTCGGTGAGCCGGGGGAACATGAATATGTGTTTATTTTTCGAATTTGAGCTCTATCTGCAAAGGGCACTTTTCTTGCTAAAAGCAGTTTTTCCTAACAAATGCAAGTTATAACATGGGCTATCTCCGCAAGGAGACATCAGATCTGCAAAACTTATGGTTTTTTTGTCTTCGGTGAGCCGGGGGAACATGAATACGTGTTTGTTTTTCGAATTTGAGCTCTATCTGCAAAGGGCACTTTTCATGCTTTAAGCAGTTTTTCCTAACAAATGCAAGATATAACATGGGCTATCTGCGCAAGGAGATATCAGATCTGCATAACTCATGGTTTTTTGGTCTTCAGTGAGCCGGGGGAACATGAATATGTGTTTGTTTTTCGAATTTGAGCTCTATCTGCAATGGGCACTTTTCATGCTATAAACACTTTTTACTAACAAATGCAAGATATAACATGGGCTATCTCCGCAAGGAGACATCAGAACTGCAAAACGCATGGTTTTTTGGTCTTCGGGGAGGTTGGGGAACAAGAATACGTGTTTGTTTTTCGAATTTGAGCTCTATCTGCAAAGGGCACTTTTCTTGCTATAAGCAGTTTTTCCTAACAAATGCAACATGGGCTATCTCCGCAAGGAGACATCAGATCTGCATTACTGATGGTTTTTTGGTCTTTGGTGAGCCGGGGGAACATGAATATGTGTTTGTTTTTCGAATTTGAGCTCTATCTGCAAAGGGCACTTTTCTTGCTAAAAGCAGTTTTTCCTAACAAATGCAAGATACAACATGGGCTATCTCCGCAAGGATACATCAGATCTGCATAACTCATGGTTTTTTGGTCTTCGGTGAGCCGGCGGAACATGAATATGTGTTTGTTTTTCGAAATTGAGCTCTATCTTGAAAGGGCACTTTTCTTGCTAAAAGCAGTTTTTCCTAACAAATGCAAGTTATAACATGGGCTATCTCCGCAAGGAGACATCAGATCTGCAAAACTCATGGTTTTTTGGTATTCGGTGAGCCGGGGGAACATGAATATGTGTTTGTTTTTCGAATTTGAGCTCTATCTTGAAAGGGCACTTTTCTTGCTAAAAGCAGTTTTTCCTAACAAATGCAAGATATAACATGGGCTATCTCCGCAAGGAGACATCAGATCTGCGTAACTGATGGTTTTTTGGTCTTCGGTGAGCCGGGGGAACATGAATATGTGTTTGTTTTTCGAATTTGAGCTCTATCTGCAAAGGGCACTTTTCATGCTATAAGCAGTTTTTCCTAACAAATGCAAGATATAACATGGGCTATCTCCGTAAGGAGACATGAGATCTGCATAACTGATGGGTTTTTGGTCTTCGGTGAGCCGGGGGAACATGAATATGTGTTTGTTTTTCGAATTTGAGCTCTATCTGCAAAGGGCACTTTTCATGCTTTAAGCAGTTTTTCCTAACAAATGCAAGATATAACATGGGCTATCTCCGCAAGGAGACATCAGATCTGCAAAACTCATGGTTTTTTGGTCTTCGGTGAGCCGGGGGAACATGAATATGTGTTTGTTTTTCGAATTTGAGCTCTATCTGCAAAGGGCACTTTTCTTGCTAAAAGCAGTTTTTCCTAACAAATGCAAGATATAACATGGGCTATCTCCGCAAGGAGACATCAGATCTGCATAACTGATGGTTTTTTGGTCTTCGGTGAGCCGGGGGAACATGAATATGTGTTCGTTTTTCGAATTTGAGCTCTATCTGCAAAGGGCACTTTTCTTGCTAAAAGCAGTTTTTCCTAACAAATGCAAGATATAACATGGGCTATCTCCGCAAGGAAACATCAGAACTGCAAAACGCATGGTTTTTTGGTCTTTGGGGAGGTTGGGGAACAAGAATACGTGTTTGTTTTTCGAATTTGAGCTCTATCTGCAAAGGGCACTTTTCATGCTATAAGTAGTTTTTCCTAACAAATGCAAGATATAACATGGGCTATCTCCGCAAGGAGACATCAGATCTGTAAAACTCATGATTTTTTGGTCTTCGGTGAGCTGGGGGAACATGAATATGTGTTTGTTTTTCGAATTTGAGCTCTATCTGCAAAGGGCACTTTTCTTGCTATAAGCAGTTTTTCCTAACAAATGCAACATGGGCTATCTCCGCAAGGAGACATCAGATCTGCATAACTGATGGTTTTTTGGTCTTCGGTGAGCCGGGGGAACATGAATATGTGTTTATTTTTCGAATTTCAGCTCTATCTGCAAAGGGCACTTTTCTTGCTAAAAGCAGTTTTTCCTAACAAATGCAAGTTATAACATGGGCTATCTCCGCAAGGAGACATCAGATCTGCAAAACTTATGGTTTTTTTTGTCTTCGGTGAGCCGGGGGAACATGAATACGTGTTTGTTTTTCGAATTTGAGCTCTATCTGCAAAGGGCACTTTTCATGCTTTAAGCAGTTTTTCCTAACAAATGCAAGATATAACATGGGCTATCTGCGCAAGGAGATATCAGATCTGCATAACTCATGGTTTTTTGGTCTTCAGTGAGCCGGGGGAACATGAATATGTGTTTGTTTTTCGAATTTGAGCTCTATCTGCAATGGGCACTTTTCATGCTATAAACACTTTTTACTAACAAATGCAAGATATAACATGGGCTATCTCCGCAAGGAGACATCAGAACTGCAAAACGCATGGTTTTTTGGTCTTCGGGGAGGTTGGGGAACAAGAATACGTGTTTGTTTTTCGAATTTGAGCTCTATCTGCAAAGGGCACTTTTCTTGCTATAAGCAGTTTTTCCTAACAAATGCAACATGGGCTATCTCCGCAAGGAGACATCAGATCTGCATTACTGATGGTTTTTTGGTCTTTGGTGAGCCGGGGGAACATGAATATGTGTTTGTTTTTCGAATTTGAGCTCTATCTGCAAAGGGCACTTTTCTTGCTAAAAGCAGTTTTTCCTAACAAATGCAAGATACAACATGGGCTATCTCCGCAAGGATACATCAGATCTGCATAACTCATGGTTTTTTGGTCTTCGGTGAGCCGGCGGAACATGAATATGTGTTTGTTTTTCGAAATTGAGCTCTATCTTGAAAGGGCACTTTTCTTGCTAAAAGCAGTTTTTCCTAACAAATGCAAGTTATAACATGGGCTATCTCCGCAAGGAGACATCAGATCTGCAAAACTCATGGTTTTTTGGTATTCGGTGAGCCGGGGGAACATGAATATGTGTTTGTTTTTCGAATTTGAGCTCTATCTTGAAAGGGCACTTTTCTTGCTAAAAGCAGTTTTTCCTAACAAATGCAAGATATAACATGGGCTATCTCCGCAAGGAGACATCAGATCTGCGTAACTGATGGTTTTTTGGTCTTCGGTGAGCCGGGGGAACATGAATATGTGTTTGTTTTTCGAATTTGAGCTCTATCTGCAAAGGGCACTTTTCATGCTATAAGCAGTTTTTCCTAACAAATGCAAGATATAACATGGGCTATCTCCGTAAGGAGACATGAGATCTGCATAACTGATGGGTTTTTGGTCTTCGGTGAGCCGGGGGAACATGAATATGTGTTTGTTTTTCGAATTTGAGCTCTATCTGCAAAGGGCACTTTTCATGCTTTAAGCAGTTTTTCCTAACAAATGCAACATATAACATGGGCTATCTCCGCAAGGAGACATCAGATCTGCAAAACTCATGGTTTTTTGGTCTTCGGTGAGCCGGGGGAACATGAATATGTGTTTGTTTTTCGAATTTGAGCTCTATCTGCAAAGGGCACTTTTCTTGCTAAAAGCAGTTTTTCCTAACAAATGCAAGATATAACATGGGCTATCTCCGCAAGGAGACATCAGATCTGCATAACTGATGGTTTTTTGGTCTTCGGTGAGCCGGGGGAACATGAATATGTGTTCGTTTTTCGAATTTGAGCTCTATCTGCAAAGGGCACTTTTCTTGCTAAAAGCAGTTTTTCCTAACAAATGCAAGATATAACATGGGCTATCTCCGCAAGGAGACATCAGATCTGCAAAACTCATGGTTTTTTGGTCTTCGGTGAGCCGGCGGAACATGAATATGTGTTTGTTTTTTGAATTTGAGCTCTATCTGCAAAGGGCACTTTTCATGCTATAAGCAGTTTTTCCTAACAAATGCTATATATAACATGGGCTATCTCTGCAAGGAGACATCAGAACTGCAAAACGCATGGTTTTTTGGTCTTCGGGGAGGTTGGGGAACATGAATACGTGTTTGTTTTTCGAATTTGAGCTCTATCTTTAAAGGGCACTTTTCATGCTATAAGCAGTTTTTCCTAACAAATGCAAGATATAACATGGGCTATCTCCGCAAGGAAATATCAGATCTGCATAACTGATGGTTTTTTGGTCTTCGGTGAGCCGGGGGAACATGAATATGTGTTTGTTTTTCGAAATTGAGCTCTATCTGCAAAGGGCACTTTTCTTGCTAAAAGCAGTTTTTCCTAACAAATGCAAGTTATAACATGGGCTATCTCCGCAAGGAGACATCAGATCTGCAAAACTCATGGTTTTTTGGTCTTCGGTGAGCCGGGGGAACATGAATATGTGTTTGTTTTTCGAATTTGAGCTCTATCTGCAAAGGGCACTTTTCTTGCTAAAAGCAGTTTTTCCTAACAAATGCAAGATATAACATGGGCTATCTCCGCAAGGAGACATCAGATCTGCATAACTGATGGTTTTTTGGTCTTCGGTGAGCCGGGGGAACATGAATATGTGTTCGTTTTTCGAATTTGAGCTCTATCTGCTAAGGGCACTTTTCTTGCGAAAAGCAGTTTTTCCTAACAAATGCAAGATATAACATGGGCTATCTCCGCAAGGAAACATCAGATCTGCGTAACTCATGGTTTTTTGGTCTTCGGGGAGGTTGGGGAACATGAATACGTGTTTGTTTTTCGAATTTGAGCTCTATCTGCAAAGGGCACTTTTCATGCTATAAGCAGTTTTTCCTAACAAATGCAAGATATAACATGGGCTATCTCCGCAAGGAGACATGAGATCTGCATAACTGATGGGTTTTTGGTCTTCGGTGAGCCGGGGGAACATGAATATGTCTTTGTTTTTCGAATTTGAGCTCTATCTGCAAAGGGCTCTTTTCATCCTTTAAGCAGTTTTTCCTAACAAATGCAAGATATAACATGGGCTATATCCGCAAGGAGACATCAGATCTGCAAAACTCATGGTTTTTTGGTCTTCGGTGAGCCGGGGGAACATGAATATGTGTTTGTTTTTCAAATTTGAGCTCTATCTGCAAAGGGCACTTTTCTTGCTAAAAGCAGTTTTTCCTAACAAATGCAAGATATAACATGGGCTATCTCCGCAAGGAGACATCAGATCTGCATAACTGATGGTTTTTTGGTCTTCGGTGAGCCGGGGGAACATGAATATGTGTTCGTTTTTCGAATTTGAGCTCTATCTGCAAAGGGCACTTTTCTTGCTAAAAGCAGTTTTTCCTAACAAATGCAAGATATAACATGGGCTATCTCCGCAAGGAAACATCAGATCTGCATAACTCATGGTTTTTTGGTCTTCGGTGAGCCGGGGGAACATGAATATGTGTTTGTTTTTCAAAATTGAGCTCTATCTGCAAAGGGCACTTTTCTTGCTAAAAGCAGTTTTTCCTAACAAATGCAAGTTATAACATGGGCTATCTCTGCAAGGAGACATCAGATCTGCATAACTGATGGTTTTTTGGTCTTCGGTGAGCCGGGGGAACATGAATATGTGTTCGTTTTCGAATTTGAGCTCTATCTGCTAAGGGCACTTTTCTTGCGAAAAGCAGTTTTTCCTAACAAATGCAAGATATAACATGGGCTATCTCCGCAAGGAGACATCAGATCTGCATAACTGATGGTTTTTTGGTCTTCGGTGAGCCGGGGGAACATGAATATGTGTTCGTTTTTCGAATTTGAGCTCTATCTGCAAAGGGCACTTTTCTTGCTAAAAGCAGTTTTTCCTAACAAATGCAAGATATAACATGGGCTATCTCCGCAAGGAGACATCAGATCTGCAAAACTCATGGTTTTTTCGTCTTCGGTGAGCCGGGGGAACATGAATACGTGTTTGTTTTTCGAATTTGAGCTCTATCTGCAAAGGGCACTTTTCATGCTTTAAGCAGTTTTTCCTAACAAATGCAAGATATAACATCGGCTATCTGCGCAAGGAGATATCAGATCTGCATAACTCATGGGTTTTTGGTCTTCTGTGAGCCGGGGGAACATGAATATGTGTTTGTTTTTCGAAATTGAGCTCTATCTGCAAAGGGCACTTTTCTTGCTAAAAGCATTTTTTCCTTACAAATGCAAGTTATAACATGGGCTATCTCCGCAAGGAGACATCAGATCTGCAAAACTTATGGTTTTTTGGTCTTCGGTGAGCCGGGGGAACATGAATATGTGTTTGTTTTTCGAATTTGAGCTCTATCTGCAAAGGGCACTTTTCTTGCTAAAAGCAGTTTTTCCTAACAAATGCAAGATATAACGGGCAATCTCCGCATGGAAACATCAGATCTGCATAAATGATGGTTTTTTGGTCTTCGGTGAGCCGGGGGAACATGAATATGTGTTCGTTTTTCGAATTTGAGCTCTATCTGCAAAGGGCACTTTTCTTGCTATAAGCTGTTTTTCCTAACAAATGCAAGATATAACATGGGCTATCTCCGCAAGGAGACATCAGATCTGCATAACTGATGGGTTTTTGGTCTTCCGTGAGCCGGGGGAACATGAATATGTGTTTGTTTTTCAAATTTGAGCTCTATCTGCAAAGGGCACTTTTCATGCTTTAAGCAGTTTTTCCTAACAAATGCAAGATATAACATGGGCTATCTCCGCAAGGAGACATCAGATCTGCATAACTGATGGTTTTTTGGTCTTCGGTGAGCTGGGGGAACATGAATATGTGTTTGTTTTTCGAATTTGAGCTCTATCTGGAAAGGGCACTTTTCTTGCTAAAAGCAGTTTTTCCTAACAAATGCAAGATATAACATGAGCTATCTGCGCAAGGAGACATCACATCTGCATAACTGATGGGTTTTTGGTCTTCCGTGAGCCGGGGGAACATGAATATGTGTTTGTTTTTCGAATTTGAGCTCTATCTGCAAAGGGCACTTTTCATGCTTTAAGCAGTTTTTCCTAACAAATGCAAGATATAACATGGGCTATCTCCGCAAGGAGACATCAGATCTGTAAAACTCATGGTTTTTTGGTCTTCGGTGAGCCGGCGGAACATGAATATGTGTTTGTTTTTCGAATTTGAGCTCTATCTGCAAAGGGCACTTTTCATGCTATAAGCAGTTTTTCCTAACAAATGCAAGATATAACATGGGCTATCTCCGCAAGGAGACATCAGAACTGTAAAACTCATGGTTTTTTGGTCTTCGGTGAGCCGGGGGAACATGAATATGTGTTCGTTTTTCGAATTTGAGCTCTATCTGCAAAGGGCACTTTTCTTGCTATAAGCAGTTTTTCCTAACAAATGCAAGATATAACATGGGCTATCTCCGCAAGGAGACATCAGATCTGCAAAACTCATGGTTTTTTTGTCTTCAGTGAGCCGGGGGAACATGAATATGTGTTTGTTTTTCGAATTTGAGCTCTATCTGCAATGAGAACTTTTCATGCTATAAACAGTTTTTACAAACAAATGCAAGATATAACATGGGCTATCTCTGCAAGGAGACATCAGAACTGCAAAACGCATGGTTTTTTGGTCTTCGGGGAGGTTGGGGAACATGAATACGTGTTTGTTTTTCGAATTTGAGCTCTATCTTTAAAGGGCACTTTTCATGCTATAAGCAGTTTTTCCTAACAAATGCAAGATATAACATGGGCTATCTCCGCAAGGAGATATCAGATCTGTAAAACTCATGGTTTTTTGGTCTTCGGTGAGCCAGGGGAACATGAATATGTGTTTGTTTTTCGAATTTGAGCTCTATCTGCAAAGGGCACTTTTCTTGCTAAAAGCAGTTTTTCCTATCAAATGCAAGATATAACATGGGCTATCTCCGCAAGGAGACATCAGATCTGCATAACTGATGGTTTTTTGGTCTTCGGTGAGCCGGGGGAACATGAATATGTGTTTGTTTTTCGAATTTGAGCTCTATCTGCAAAGGGCACTTTTCTTGCTAAAAGCAGTTTTTCCTAACAAATGCAAGATATAACATGGGCTATCTCCGCAAGGAGACATCAGATCTGCAAAACTCATGGTTTTTTGGTCTTCGGTGAGCCGGGGGAACATGAATATGTGTTTGTTTTTCAAATTTGAGCTCTATCTGCAAAGGGCACTTTTCTTGCTAAAAGCAGTTTTTCCTAACAAATGCAAGATATAACATGGGCTATCTCCGCAAGGAGACATCAGATCTGCATAACTGATGGTTTTTTGGTCTTCGGTGAGCCGGGGGAACATGAATATGTGTTCGTTTTTCGAATTTGAGCTCTATCTGCAAAGGGCACTTTTCTTGCTAAAAGCAGTTTTTCCTAACAAATGCAAGATATAACATGGGGTATCTCCGCAAGGAAACATCAGATCTGCATAACTCATGGTTTTTTGGTCTTCGGTGAGCCGGGGGAACATGAATATGTGTTTGTTTTTCAAAATTGAGCTCTATCTGCAAAGGGCACTTTTCTTGCTAAAAGCAGTTTTTCCTAACAAATGCAAGTTATAACATGGGCTATCTCTGCAAGGAGACATCAGATCTGCATAACTGATGGTTTTTTGGTCTTCGGTGACCCGGGGGAACATGAATATGTGTTCGTTTTCGAATTTGAGCTCTATCTGCTAAGGGCACTTTTCTTGCGAAAAGCAGTTTTTCCTAACAAATGCAAGATATAACATGGGCTATCTCCGCAAGGAGACATCAGATCTGCATAACTGATGGTTTTTTGGTCTTCGGTGAGCCGGGGGAACATGAATATGTGTTCGTTTTTCGAATTTGAGCTCTATCTGCAAAGGGCACTTTTCTTGCTAAAAGCAGTTTTTCCTAACAAATGCAAGATATAACATGGGCTATCTCCGCAAGGAGACATCAGATCTGCAAAACTCATGGTTTTTTCGTCTTCGGTGAGCCGGGGGAACATGAATACGTGTTTGTTTTTCGAATTTGAGCTCTATCTGCAAAGGGCACTTTTCATGCTTTAAGCAGTTTTTCCTAACAAATGCAAGATATAACATCGGCTATCTGCGCAAGGAGATATCAGATCTGCATAACTCATGGGTTTTTGGTCTTCTGTGAGCCGGGGGAACATGAATATGTGTTTGTTTTTCGAATTTGAGCTCTATCTGCAAAGGGCACTTTTCATGCTTTAGGCAGTTTTTCCTAACAAATGCAAGATATAACATGGGCTATCTCCGCAAGGAGACATCAGATCTGTAAAACTCATGGTTTTTTGGTCTTCGGTGAGCCGGGGGAACATGAATATGTGTTTGTTTTTCGAAATTGAGCTCTATCTGCAAAGGGCACTTTTCTTGCTAAAAGCATTTTTTCCTTACAAATGCAAGTTATAACATGGGCTATCTCCGCAAGGAGACATCAGATCTGCAAAACTTATGGTTTTTTGGTCTTCGGTGAGCCGGGGGAACATGAATATGTGTTTGTTTTTCGAATTTGAGCTCTATCTGCAAAGGGCACTTTTCTTGCTAAAAGCAGTTTTTCCTAACAAATGCAAGATATAACGGGCAATCTCCGCAAGGAAACATCAGATCTGCATAACTGATGGTTTTTTGGTCTTCGGTGAGCCGGGGGAACATGAATATGTGTTCGTTTTTCGAATTTGAGCTCTATCTGCAAAGGGCACTTTTCTTGCTATAAGCTGTTTTTCCTAACAAATGCAAGATATAACATGGGCTATCTCCGCAAGGAGACATCAGATCTGCATAACTGATGGGTTTTTGGTCTTCCGTAAGCCGGGGGAACATGAATATGTGTTTGTTTTTCAAATTTGAGCTCTATCTGCAAAGGGCACTTTTCATGCTTTAAGCAGTTTTTCCTAACAAATGCAAGATATAACATGGGCTATCTCCGCAAGGAGACATCAGATCTGCATAACTGATGGTTTTTTGGTCTTCGGTGAGCTGGGGGAACATGAATATGTGTTTGTTTTTCGAATTTGAGCTCTATCTGGAAAGCGCACTTTTCTTGCTAAAAGCAGTTTTTCCTAACAAATGCAAGATATAACATGAGCTATCTGCGCAAGGAGACATCACATCTGCATAACTGATGGGTTTTTGGTCTTCCGTGAGCCGGGGGAACATGAATATGTGTTTGTTTTTCGAATTTGAGCTCTATCTGCAAAGGGCACTTTTCATGCTTTAAGCAGTTTTTCCTAACAAATGCAAGATATAACATGGGCTATCTCCGCAAGGAGACATCAGATCTGTAAAACTCATGGTTTTTTGGTCTTCGGTGAGCCGGCGGAACATGAATATGTGTTTGTTATTCGAATTTGAGCTCTATCTGCAAAGGGCACTTTTCATGCTATAAGCAGTTTTTCCTAACAAATGCAAGATATAACATGGGCTATCTCCGCAAGGAGACATCAGAACTGTAAAACTCATGGTTTTTTGGTCTTCGGTGAGCCGGGGGAACATGAATATGTGTTCGTTTTTCGAATTTGAGCTCTATCTGCAAAGGGCACTTTTCTTGCTATAAGCAGTTTTTCCTAACAAATGCAAGATATAACATGGGCTATCTCCGCAAGGAGACATCAGATCTGCAAAACTCATGGTTTTTTTGTCTTCGGTGAGCCGGGGGAACATGAATATGTGTTTGTTTTTCGAATTTGAGCTCTATCTGCAATGAGAACTTTTCATGCTATAAACAGTTTTTACTAACAAATGCAAGATATAACATGGGCTATCTCTGCAAGGAGACATCAGAACTGCAAAACGCATGGTTTTTTGGTCTTCGGGGAGGTTGGGGAACATGAATACGTGTTTGTTTTTCGAATTTGAGCTCTATCTTTAAAGGGCACTTTTCATGCTATAAGCAGTTTTTCCTAACAAATGCAAGATATAACATGGGCTATCTCCGCAAGGAGATATCAGATCTGTAAAACTCATGGTTTTTTGGTCTTCGGTGAGCCAGGGGAACATGAATATGTGTTTGTTTTTCGAATTTGAGCTCTATCTGCAAAGGGCACTTTTCTTGCTAAAAGCAGTTTTTCCTAACAAATGCAAGATATAACATGGGCTATCTCCGCAAGGAGACATCAGATCTGCATAACTGATGGTTTTTTGGTCTTCGGTGAGCCGGGGGAACATGAATATGTGTTTGTTTTTCGAATTTGAGCTCTATCTGCAAAGGGCACTTTTCTTGCTAAAAGCAGTTTTTCCTAAGAAATGCAAGTTATAACATGGGTTATCTCCGCAAGGAGACATCAGATCTGCAAAACTCATGGTTTTTTGGTCTTCGGTGAGCCGGGGGAACATGAATATGTGTTTGTTTTTCGAATTTGAGCTCTATCTGCAAAGGGCACTTTTCTTGCTATAAGCAGTTTTTCCTAACAAATACAAGATATAACATGGGCTATCTCCGCAAGGAAACATCAGAACTGCAAAACACATGGTTTTTTGGTCTTCGGGGAGGTTGGGGAACACGAATACGTGTTTGTTTTTCGAATTTGAGCTCTATCTGCAAAGGGCACTTTTCATGCTATAAGCAGTTTTTCCTAACAAATGCAAGATATAACATGGGCTATCTCCGCAAGGAAACATCAGATCTGCATAACTCATGGTTTTTTGGTCTTCGGGGAGGTTGGGGAACATGAATACGTGTTTGTTTTTCGAATTTGAGCTCTATCTGCAAAGGGCACTTTTCATGCTATAAGCAGTTTTTCCTAACAAATGCAAGATATAACATGGGCTATCTCCGCAAGGAGACATCAGATCTGCATAACTCATGGTTTTTTTGGTCTTCGGTGAGCCGGGGGAACATGAATATGTGTTTGTTTTTCGAAATTGAGCTCTATCTGCAAAGGGCACTTTTCTTGCTAAAAGCAGTTTTTCCTAACCAATGCAATTTATAACATGGGCTATCTCCGCAGGAGACATCAGATCTGCAAAACTCATGGTTTTTTGGTCTTCGGTGAGCCGGGGGAACATGAATATGTGTTTGTTTTTCGAATTTGAGCTCTATCTGCAAAGGGCACTTTTCATGCTATAAGCAGTTTTTCCTAACAAATGCAAGATATAACATGGGCTATCTCCGCAAGGAGACATCAGATCTGCATAACTGATGGTTTTTCGGTCTTCGGTGAGCCGGGGGAACATGAATATGTGTTTGTTTTTCGAATTTGAGCTCTATCTGCAAAGGGCACTTTTCTTGCTAAAAGCAGTTTTTCCTAACAAATGCAAGATATAACATGGGCTATCTCCGCAAGGAAACATCAGATCTGCATAACTCATGGTTTTTTGGTCTTCGGGGAGGTTGGGGAACATGAATACGTGTTTGTTTTTCGAATTTGAGCTCTATCTGCAAAGGGCACTTTTCTTGCTAAAAGCAGTTTTTCCTGAGAAATGCAAGTTATAACATGGGTTATCTCCGCAAGGAGACATCAGATCTGCAAAACTCATGGTTTTTTGGTCTTCGGTGAGCCGGGGGAACATGAATATGTGTTTGTTTTTCGAATTTGAGCTCTATCTGCAAAGGGCACTTTTCTTGCTATAAGCAGTTTTTCCTAACAAATACAAGATATAACATGGGCTATCTCCGCAAGGAAACATCAGAACTGCAAAACACATGGTTTTTTGGTCTTCGGGGAGGTTGGGGAACATGAATACGTGTTTGTTTTTCGAATTTGAGCTCTATCTGCAAAGGGCACTTTTCATGCTATAAGCAGTTTTTCCTAACAAATGCAAGATATAACATGGGCTATCTCCGCAAGGAAACATCAGATCTGCATAACTCATGGTTTTTTGGTCTTCGGGGAGGTTGGGGAACATGAATACGTGTTTGTTTTTCGAATTTGAGCTCTATCTGCAAAGGGCACTTTTCATGCTATAAGCAGTTTTTCCTAACAAATGCAAGATATAACATGGGCTATCTCCGCAAGGAGACATCAGATCTGCATAACTCATGGTTTTTTTGGTCTTCGGTGAGCCGGGGGAACATGAATATGTGTTTGTTTTTCGAAATTGAGCTCTATCTGCAAAGGGCACTTTTCTTGCTAAAAGCAGTTTTTCCTAACCAATGCAATTTATAACATGGGCTATCTCCGCAGGAGACATCAGATCTGCAAAACTCATGGTTTTTTGGTCTTCGGTGAGCCGGGGGAACATGAATATGTGTTTGTTTTTCGAATTTGAGCTCTATCTGCAAAGGGCACTTTTCATGCTATAAGCAGTTTTTCCTAACAAATGCAAGACATAACATGGGCTATCTCCGCAAGGAGACATCAGATCTGCATAACTGATGGTTTTTCGGTCTTCGGTGAGCCGGGGGAACATGAATATGTGTTTGTTTTTCGAATTTGAGCTCTATCTGCAATGGGCACTTTTCATGCTATAAACACTTTTTACTAACAAATGCAAGATATAACATGGGCTATCTCCGCAAGGAGACATCAGAACTGCAAAACGCATGGTTTTTTGGTCTTCGGGGAGGTTGGGGAACAAGAATACGTGTTTGTTTTTCAAATTTGAGCTCTATCTGCAAAGGGCACTTTTCATGCTATAAGTAGTTTTTCCAAACAAATGCAAGATATAACATGGGCTATCTCCGCAAGGAGACATCAGATCTGTAAAACTCATGATTTTTTGGTCTTCGGTGAGCCGGGGGAACATGAATATGTGTTTGTTTTTCGAATTTGAGCTCTATCTGCAAAGGGCACTTTTCTTGCTATAAGCAGTTTTTTCTAACAAATGCAACATGGGCTATCTCCGCAAGGAGACATCAGATCTGCATTACTGATGGTTTTTTGGTCTTTGGTGAGCCGGGGGAACATGAATATGTGTTTGTTTTTCGAATTTGAGCTCTATCTGCAAAGGGCACTTTTCTTGCTAAAAGCAGTTTTTCCTAACAAATGCAAGATATAACATGGGCTATCTCCGCAAGGAGACATCAGATCTGCATAACTGATGGTTTTTTGGTCTTCGGTGAGCCGGGGGAACATGAATATGTGTTTGTTTTTCGAATTTGAGCTCTATCTGCAAAGGGCACTTTTCTTGCTATAAGCAGTTTTTTCTAACAAATGCAACATGGGCTATCTCCGCAAGGAGACATCAGATCTGCATTACTGATGGTTTTTTGGTCTTTGGTGAGCCGGGGGAACATGAATATGTGTTTGTTTTTCGAATTTGAGCTCTATCTGCAAAGGGCACTTTTCTTGCTAAAAGCAGTTTTTCCTAACAAATGCAAGATATAACATGGGCTATCTCCGCAAAGAGACATCAGATCTGCAAAACTCATGGTTTTTTCATCTTCGGTGAGCCGGGGGAACATGAATACGTGTTTGTTTTTTGAATTTGAGCTCTATCTGCAAAGGGCACTTTTCATGCTTTTTTTCCTAACAAATGCAAGATATAACATGGGCTATCTGTGCAAGGAGATATCAGATCTGCATAACTCATGGTTTTTTGGTCTTCAGTGAGCCGGGGGAACATGAATATGTGTTTGTTTTTCGAATTTGAGCTCTATCTGCAAAGGGCACTTTTCTTGCTAAAAGCAGTTTTTCCTAAGAAATGCAAGTTATAACATGGGTTATCTCCGCAAGGAGACATCAGATCTGCAAAACTCATGGTTTTTTGGTCTTCGGTGAGCCGGGGGAACATGAATATGTGTTTGTTTTTCGAATTTGAGCTCTATCTGCAAAGGGCACTTTTCTTGCTATAAGCAGTTTTTCCTAACAAATACAAGATATAACATGGGCTATCTCCGCAAGGAAACATCAGAACTGCAAAACACATGGTTTTTTGGTCTTCGGGGAGGTTGGGGAACATGAATACGTGTTTGTTTTTCGAATTTGAGCTCTATCTGCAAAGGGCACTTTTCATGCTATAAGCAGTTTTTCCTAACAAATGCAAGATATAACATGGGCTTTCTCCGCAAGGAAACATCAGATCTGCATAACTCATGGTTTTTTGGTCTTCGGGGAGGTTGGGGAACATGAATACGTGTTTGTTTTTCGAATTTGAGCTCTATCTGCAAAGGGCACTTTTCATGCTATAAGCAGTTTTTCCTAACAAATGCAAGATATAACATGGGCTATCTCCGCAAGGAGACATCAGATCTGCATAACTCATGGTTTTTTTGGTCTTCGGTGAGCCGGGGGAACATGAATATGTGTTTGTTTTTCGAAATTGAGCTCTATCTGCAAAGGGCACTTTTCTTGCTAAAAGCAGTTTTTCCTAACCAATGCAATTTATAACATGGGCTATCTCCGCAGGAGACATCAGATCTGCAAAACTCATGGTTTTTTGGTCTTCGGTGAGCCGGGGGAACATGAATATGTGTTTGTTTTTCGAATTTGAGCTCTATCTGCAAAGGGCACTTTTCATGCTATAAGCAGTTTTTCCTAACAAATGCAAGATATAACATGGGCTATCTCCGCAAGGAGACATCAGATCTGCATAACTGATGGTTTTTCGGTCTTCGGTGAGCCGGGGGAACATGAATATGTGTTTGTTTTTCGAATTTGAGCTCTATCTGCAAAGGGCACTTTTCTTGCTAAAAGCAGTTTTTCCTAACAAATGCAAGATAAAACATGAGCTATCTGCACAAGGAGATATCAGATCTGCATAACTCATGGTTTTTTGGTCTTCAGTGAGCCGGGGGAACATGAATATGTGTTTGTTTTTCGAATTTGAGCTCTATCTGCAATGGGCACTTTTCATGCTATAAACACTTTTTACTAACAAATGCAAGATATAACATGGGCTATCTCCGCAAGGAGACATCAGAACTGCAAAACGCATGGTTTTTTGGTCTTCGGGGAGGTTGGGGAACAAGAATACGTGTTTGTTTTTCAAATTTGAGCTCTATCTGCAAAGGGCACTTTTCATGCTATAAGTAGTTTTTCCAAACAAATGCAAAATATAACATGGGCTATCTCCGCAAGGAGACATCAGATCTGTAAAACTCATGATTTTTTGGTCTTCGGTGAGCCGGGGGAACATGAATATGTGTTTGTTTTTCGAATTTGAGCTCTATCTGCAAAGGGCACTTTTCTTGCTATAAGCAGTTTTTTCTAACAAATGCAACATGGGCTATCTCCGCAAGGAGACATCAGATCTGCATTACTGATGGTTTTTTGGTCTTTGGTGAGCCGGGGGAACATGAATATGTGTTTGTTTTTCGAATTTGAGCTCTATCTGCAAAGGGCACTTTTCTTGCTAAAAGCAGTTTTTCCTAACAAATGCAAGATATAACATGGGCTATCTCCGCAAGGAGACATCAGATCTGCATAACTGATGGTTTTTTGGTCTTCGGTGAGCCGGGGGAACATGAATATGTGTTCGTTTTTCGAATTTGAGCTCTATCTGCAAAGGGCACTTTTCTTGCTAAAAGCAGTTTTTCCTAACAAATGCAAGATATAACATGGGCTATCTCCGCAAAGAGACATCAGATCTGCAAAACTCATGGTTTTTTCATCTTCGGTGAGCCGGGGGAACATGAATACGTGTTTGTTTTTCGAATTTGAGCTCTATCTGCAAAGGGCACTTTTCATGCTTTTTTTCCTAACAAATGCAAGATATAACATGGGCTATCTGCGCAAGGAGATATCAGATCTGCATAACTCATGGTTTTTTGGTCTTCAGTGAGCCGGGGGAACATGAATATGTGTTTGTTTTTCGAATTTGAGCTCTATCTGCAATGGGCACTTTTCATGCAATAAACAGTTTTTACTAACAAATGCAAGATATAACATGGGCTATCTCCGCAAGGAGACATCAGAACTGCAAAACGCATGGTTTTTTGGTTTTTGGGGAGGTTGGGGAACAAGAATACGTGTTTGTTTTTCGAATTTGAGCTCTATCTGCAAAGGGCACTTTTCATGCTATAAGTAGTTTTTCCTAACAAATGCAAGATATAACATGGGCTATCTCCGCAAGGAGACATCAGATCTGTAAAACTCATGATTTTTTTGTCTTCGGTGAGCCGGGGGAACATGAATATGTGTTTGTTTTTCGAATTTGAGCTCTATCTGCAAAGGGCACTTTTCTTGCTATAAGCAGTTTTTCCTAACAAATGCAACATGGGCTATCTCCGAAAGGAGACATCAGATCTGCATTACTGATGGTTTTTTGGTCTTTGGTGAGCCGGGGGAACATGAATATGTGTTTGTTTTTCGAATTTGAGCTCTATCTGCAAAGGGCACTTTTCTTGCTAAAAGCAGTTTTTCCTAACAAATGCAAGATATAACATGGGCTATCTCCGCAAGGAGACATCAGATCTGCATAACTCATGGTTTTTTTGGTCTTCGGTGAGCCGGCGGAACATGAATATGTGTTTGTTTTTCGAAATTGAGCTCTATCTGCAAAGGGCACTTTTCTTGCTAAAAGCAGTTTTTCCTAACCAATGCAATTTATAACATGGGCTATCTCCGCAGGAGACATCAGATCTGCAAAACTCATGGTTTTTTGGTCTTCGGTGAGCCGGGGGAACATAAATATGTGTTTGTTTTTCGAATTTGAGCTCTATCTGCAAAGGGCACTTTTCATGCTATAAGCAGTTTTTCCTAACAAATGCAAGATATAACATGGGCTATCTCCGCAAGGAGACATCAGATCTGCATAACTGATGGTTTTTCGGTCTTCGGTGAGCCGGGGGAACATGAATATGTGTTTGTTTTTCGAATTTGAGCTCTATCTGCAAAGGGCACTTTTCTTGCTAAAAGCAGTTTTTCCTAACAAATGCAAGATAAAACATGAGCTATCTGCACAAGGAGATATCAGATCTGCATAACTCATGGTTTTTTGGTCTTCAGTGAGCCGGGGGAACATGAATATGTGTTTGTTTTTCGAATTTGAGCTCTATCTGCAAAGGGCACTTTTCTTGCTATAAGCAGTTTTTCCTAACAAATGCAACATGGGCTATCTCCGCAAGGAGACATCAGATCTGCATTACTGATGGTTTTTTGGTCTTTGGTGAGCCGGGGGAACATGAATATGTGTTTGTTTTTCGAATTTGAGCTCTATCTGCAAAGGGCACTTTTCTTGCTAAAAGCAGTTTTTCCTAACAAATGCAAGATACAACATGGGCTATCTCCGCAAGGAGACATCAGATCTGCATAACTCATGGTTTTTTGGTCTTCGGTGAGCCGGCGGAACATGAATACATGTTTGTTTTTCGAATTTGAGCTCTATCTGCAAAGGGCACTTTTCATGCTATAAGCAGTTTTTCCTAACAAATGCAAGATATAACATGGGCTATCTCCGCAAGGATACATCAGATCTGCATAACTGATGGTTTTTTGGTCTTCGGTGAGCCGGGGGAACATGAATATGTGTTTGTTTTTCGAATTTGAGCTCTATCTGCAAAGGGCACTTTTCTTGCTAAAAGCAGTTTTTCCTAACAAATGCAAGATATAACATGGGCTATCTCCGCAAGGAGACATCAGATCTGCATAACTGATGGTTTTTTGGTCTTCGGTGAGCCGGGGGAACATGAATATGTGTTTGTTTTTCGAAATTGAGCTCTATCTGCAAAGGGCACTTTTCTTGCTAAAAGCAGTTTTTCCTAACAAATGCAAGTTATAACATGGGCTATCTCCGCAAGGAGACACCAGATCTGCAAAACTTATGGTTTTTTTGTCTTCGGTGAGCCGGGGGAACATGAATACGAGTTTGTTTTTCGAATTTGAGCTCTATCTGCAAAGGGCACTTTTCATGCTTTAAGCAGTTTTTCCTAACAAATGCAAGATATAACATGGGCTATCTGCGCAAGGAGATATCAGATCTGCATAACTCATGGTTTTTTGGTCTTCAGTGAGCCGGGGGAACATGAATATGTGTTTGTTTTTCGAATTTGAGCTCTATCTGCAATGGGCACTTTTCATGCTATAAACACTTTTTACTAACAAATGCAAGATATAACATGGGCTATCTCCGCAAGGAGACATCAGAACTGCAAAACGCATGGTTTTTTGGTCTTCGGGGAGGTTGGGGAACAAGAATACGTGTTTGTTTTTCGAATTTGAGCTCTATCTGCAAAGGGCACTTTTCTTGCTATAAGCAGTTTTTCCTAACAAATGCAACATGGCCTATCTCCGCAAGGAGACATCAGATCTGCATTACTGATGGTTTTTTGGTCTTTGGTGAGCCGGGGGAACATGAATATGTGTTTGTTTTTCGAATTTGAGCTCTATCTGCAAAGGGCACTTTTCTTGCTAAAAGCAGTTTTTCCTAACAAATGCAAGATACAACATGGGCTATCTCCGCAAGGATACATCAGATCTGCATAACTCATGGTTTTTTGGTCTTCGGTGAGCCGGCGGAACATGAATATGTGTTTGTTTTTCGAAATTGAGCTCTATCTTGAAAGGGCACTTTTCTTGCTAAAAGCAGTTTTTCCTAACAAATGCAAGTTATAACATGGGCTATCTCCGCAAGGAGACATCAGATCTGCAAAACTCATGGTTTTTTGGTATTCGGTGAGCCGGGGGAACATGAATATGTGTTTGTTTTTCGAATTTGAGCTCTATCTTGAAAGGGCACTTTTCTTGCTAAAAGCAGTTTTTCCTAACAAATGCAAGATATAACATGGGCTATCTCCGCAAGGAGACATCAGATCTGCATAACTGATGGTTTTTTGGTCTTCGGTGAGCCGGGGGAACATGAATATGTGTTTGTTTTTCGAATTTGATCTCTATCTGCATAGGGCACTTTTCTTGCTATAAGCAGTTTTTCCTAACAAATGCAAGATATAACATGGGCTATCTCCGCAAGGAGACATCAGATCTGCAAAACTCATGGTTTTTTCGTCTTCAGTGAGCCGGGGGAACATGAATATGTGTTTGTTTTTCGAATTTGAGCTCTATCTGCAATGAGAACTTTTCATGCTATAAATAGTTTTTACTAACAAATGCAAGATATAACATGGGCTATCTCTGCAAGGATACATCAGAACTGCAAAACGCATGGTTTTTTGGTCTTCGGGGAGGTTGGGGAACATGAATACGTGTTTGTTTTTCGAATTTGAGCTCTATCTTTAAAGGGCACTTTTCATGCTATAAGCAGTTTTTCCTAACAAATGCAAGATATAACATGGGCTATCTCCGCAAGGAGATATCAGATCTGCAAAACTCATGGTTTTTTTGTCTTCAGTGAGCCGGGGGAACATGAATATGTGTTTGTTTTTCGAATTTGAGCTCTATCTGCAATGAGAACTTTTCATGCTATAAACAGTTTTTACTAACAAATGCAAGATATAACATGGGCTATCTCTGCAAGGAGACATCAGAACTGCAAAACGCATGGTTTTTTGGTCTTCGGGGAGGTTGGGGAACATGAATACGTGTTTGTTTTTCGAATTTGAGCTCTATCTTTAAAGGGCACTTTTCATGCTATAAGCAGTTTTTCCTAACAAATGCAAGATATAACATGGGCTATCTCCGCAAGGAGATATCAGATCTGTAAAACTCATGGTTTTTTGGTCTTCGGTGAGCCAGGGGAACATGAATATGTGTTTGTTTTTCGAATTTGAGCTCTATCTGCAAAGGGCACTTTTCTTGCTAAAAGCAGTTTTTCCTAACAAATGCAAGATATAACATGAGCTATCTCCGCAAGGAGACATCAGATCTGCATAACTGATGGTTTTTTGGTCTTCGGTGAGCCGGGGGAACATGAATATGTGTTTGTTTTTCGAATTTGAGCTCTATCTGCAAAGGGCACTTTTCTTGCTAAAAGCAGTTTTTCCTAAGAAATGCAAGTTATAACATGGGTTATCTCCGCAAGGAGACATCAGATCTGCAAAACTCATGGTTTTTTGGTCTTCGGTGAGCCGGGGGAACATGAATATGTGTTTGTTTTTCGAATTTGAGCTCTATCTGCAAAGGGCACTTTTCTTGCTATAAGCAGTTTTTCCTAACAAATACAAGATATAACATGGGCTATCTCCGCAAGGAAACATCAGAACTGCAAAACACATGGTTTTTTGGTCTTCGGGGAGGTTGGGGAACATGAATACGTGTTTGTTTTTCGAATTTGAGCTCTATCTGCAAAGGGCACTTTTCTTGCTATAAGCAGTTTTTCCTAACAAATGCAACATGGGCTATCTCCGCAAGGAGACATCAGATCTGCATTACTGATGGTTTTTTGGTCTTTGGTGAGCCGGGGGAACATGAATATGTGTTTGTTTTTCGAATTTGAGCTCTATCTGCAAAGGGCACTTTTCTTGCTAAAAGCAGTTTTTCCTAACAAATGCAAGATACAACATGGGCTATCTCCGCAAGGATACATCAGATCTGCATAACTCATGGTTTTTTGGTCTTCGGTGAGCCGGCGGAACATGAATATGTGTTTGTTTTTCGAAATTGAGCTCTATCTTGAAAGGGCACTTTTCTTGCTAAAAGCAGTTTTTCCTAACAAATGCAAGTTATAACATGGGCTATCTCCGCAAGGAGACATCAGATCTGCATAACTCATGGTTTTTTGGTCTTCGGTGAGCCGGCGGAACATGAATATGTGTTTGTTTTTCGAAATTGAGCTCTATCTTGAAAGGGCACTTTTCTTGCTAAAAGCAGTTTTTCCTAACAAATGCAAGTTATAACATGGGCTATCTCCGCAAGGAGACATCAGATCTGCAAAACTCATGGTTTTTTGGTATTCGGTGAGCCGGGGGAACATGAATATGTGTTTGTTTTTCGAATTTGAGCTCTATCTTGAAAGGGCACTTTTCTTGCTAAAAGCAGTTTTTCCTAACAAATGCAAGATATAACATGGGCTATCTCCGCAAGGAGACATCAGATCTGCATAACTGATGGTTTTTTGGTCTTCGGTGAGCCGGGGGAACATGAATATGTGTTTGTTTTTCGAATTTGAGCTCTATCTGCATAGGGCACTTTTCTTGCTATAAGCAGTTTTTCCTAACAAATGCAA
The DNA here is from genome assembly GCF_947247035.1 of Vipera ursinii. NCBI lineage: Eukaryota > Metazoa > Chordata > Lepidosauria > Squamata > Viperidae > Vipera > Vipera ursinii. The sequence continues at coordinate 33,237,792 of NC_139515.1, forward strand.
GATATAACATGGGCTATCTCCGCAAGGAGACATCAGATCTGCAAAACTCATGGTTTTTTCGTCTTCAGTGAGCCGGGGGAACATGAATATGTGTTTGTTTTTCGAATTTGAGCTCTATCTGCAATGAGAACTTTTCATGCTATAAACAGTTTTTACTAACAAATGCAAGATATAACATGGGCTATCTCTGCAAGGATACATCAGAACTGCAAAACGCATGGTTTTTTGGTCTTCGGGGAGGTTGGGGAACATGAATACGTGTTTGTTTTTCGAATTTGAGCTCTATCTTTAAAGGGCACTTTTCATGCTATAAGCAGTTTTTCCTAACAAATGCAAGATATAACATGGGCTATCTCCGCAAGGAGATATCAGATCTGCAAAACTCATGGTTTTTTTGTCTTCAGTGAGCCGGGGGAACATGAATATGTGTTTGTTTTTCGAATTTGAGCTCTATCTGCAATGAGAACTTTTCATGCTATAAACAGTTTTTACTAACAAATGCAAGATATAACATGGGCTATCTCTGCAAGGAGACATCAGAACTGCAAAACGCATGGTTTTTTGGTCTTTGGGGAGGTTGGGGAACATGAATACGTGTTTGTTTTTCGAATTTGAGCTCTATCTGCAAAGGCCACTTTTCTTGCAATAAGCAGTTTTTCCTAACAAATGCAAGATATAACATGGGCTATCTCCGCAAGGAGATATCAGATCTGTAAAACTCATGGTTTTTTGGTCTTCGGTGAGCCAGGGGAACATGAATATGTGTTTGTTTTTCGAATTTGAGCTCTATCTGCAAAGGGCACTTTTCTTGCTAAAAGCAGTTTTTCCTAACAAATGCAAGATATAACATGGGCTATCTCCGCAAGGAGACATCAGATCTGCATAACTGATGGTTTTTTGGTCTTCGGTGAGCCGGGGGAACATGAATATGTGTTTGTTTTTCGAATTTGAGCTCTATCTGCAAAGGGCACTTTTCTTGCTAAAAGCAGTTTTTCCTAAGAAATGCAAGTTATAACATGGGTTATCTCCGCAAGGAGACATCAGATCTGCAAAACTCATGGTTTTTTGGTCTTCGGTGAGCCGGGGGAACATGAATATGTGTTTGTTTTTCGAATTTGAGCTCTATCTGCAAAGGGCACTTTTCTTGCTATAAGCAGTTTTTCCTAACAAATACAAGATATAACATGGGCTATCTCCGCAAGGAAACATCAGAACTGCAAAACACATGGTTTTTTGGTCTTCGGGGAGGTTGGGGAACATGAATACGTGTTTGTTTTTCGAATTTGAGCTCTATCTGCAAAGGGCACTTTTCTTGCTATAAGCAGTTTTTCCTAACAAATGCAACATGGGCTATCTCCGCAAGGAGACATCAGATCTGCATTACTGATGGTTTTTTGGTCTTTGGTGAGCCGGGGGAACATGAATATGTGTTTGTTTTTCGAATTTGAGCTCTATCTGCAAAGGGCACTTTTCTTGCTAAAAGCAGTTTTTCCTAACAAATGCAAGATACAACATGGGCTATCTCCGCAAGGATACATCAGATCTGCATAACTCATGGTTTTTTGGTCTTCGGTGAGCCGGCGGAACATGAATATGTGTTTGTTTTTCGAAATTGAGCTCTATCTTGAAAGGGCACTTTTCTTGCTAAAAGCAGTTTTTCCTAACAAATGCAAGTTATAACATGGGCTATCTCCGCAAGGAGACATCAGATCTGCAAAACTCATGGTTTTTTGGTATTCGGTGAGCCGGGGGAACATGAATATGTGTTTGTTTTTCGAATTTGAGCTCTATCTTGAAAGGGCACTTTTCTTGCTAAAAGCAGTTTTTCCTAACAAATGCAAGATATAACATGGGCTATCTCCGCAAGGAGACATCAGATCTGCATAACTGATGGTTTTTTGGTCTTCGGTGAGCCGGGGGAACATGAATATGTGTTTGTTTTTCGAATTTGAGCTCTATCTGCAAAGGGCACTTTTCTTGCTATAAGCAGTTTTTCCTAACAAATGTAAGATATAACATGGGCTATCTCCGCAAGGAGACATCAGATCTGCAAAACTCATGGTTTTTTCGTCTTCAGTGAGCCGGGGGAACATGAATATGTGTTTGTTTTTCGAATTTGAGCTCTATCTGCAATGAGAACTTTTCATGCTATAAACAGTTTTTACTAACAAATGCAAGAGATAACATGGGCTATCTCTGCAAGGAGACATCAGAACTGCAAAACGCATGGTTTTTTGGTCTTCGGGGAGGTTGGGGAACATGAATACGTGTTTGTTTTTCGAATTTGAGCTCTATCTTTAAAGGGCACTTTTCATGCTATAAGCAGTTTTTCCTAACAAATGCAAGATATAACTTGGGCTATCTCTGCAAGGAGATATCAGATCTGTAAAACTCATGGTTTTTTGGTCTTCGGTGAGCCAGGGGAACATGAATATGTGTTTGTTTTTCGAATTTGAGCTGTATCTGCAAAGGGCACTTTTCTTGCTAAAAGCAGTTTTTCCTAACAAATGCAAGATATAACATGGGCTATCTCCGCAAGGAGACATCAGATCTGCATAACTGATGGTTTTTTGGTCTTCGGTGAGCCGGGGGAACATGAATATGTGTTTGTTTTTCGAATTTGAGCTCTATCTGCAAAGGGCACTTTTCTTGCTAAAAGCAGTTTTTCCTAAGAAATGCAAGATATAACATGGGCTATCTCCGCAAGGAGACATCAGATCTGCAAAACTCATGGTTTTTTGGTCTTCGGTGAGCCGGGGGAACATGAATATGTGTTTGTTTTTCGAATTTGAGCTCTATCTGCAAAGGGCACTTTTCTTGCTAAAAGCAGTTTTTCCTAACAAAAGCAACATGGGCTATCTCCGCAAGGAGACATCAGATCTGCATTACTGATGGTTTTTTGGTCTTTGGTGAGCCGGGGAAACATGAATATGTGTTTGTTTTTCGAATTTGAGCTCTATCTGCAAAGGGCACTTTTCTTGCTAAAAGCATTTTTTCCTAACAAATGCAAGATACAAAATGGGCTATCTCCGCAAGGATACATCAGATCTGCATAACTCATGGTTTTTTGGTCTTCGGTGAGCCGGGGGAACATGAATATGTGTTTGTTTTTCGAAATTGAGCTCTATCTTGAAAGGGCACTTTTCTTGCTAAAAGCAGTTTTTCCTAACAAATGCAAGTTATAACATGGGCTATCTCCGCAAAGAGACATCAGATCTGCAAAACTCATGGTTTTTTGGTATTCGGTGAGCCGGGGGAACATGAATATGTGTTTGTTTTTCGAATTTGAACTCTATCTTGAAAGGGCACTTTTCTTGCTAAAAGCAGTTGTTCCTAACAAATGCAAGATATAACATGGGCTATCTCCGCAAGGAGACATCAGATCTGCATAACTGATGGTTTTTTGGTCTTCGATGAGCCGGGGGAACATGAATATGTGTTTGTTTTTCGAATTTGAGCTCTATCTGCAAAGGGCACTTTTCTTGCTATAAGCAGTTTTTCCTAACAAATGCAAGATATAACATGGGCTATCTCCGCAAGGAGACATCAGATCTGCAAAACTCATGGTTTTTTCATCTTCAGTGAGCCGGGGGAACATGAATATCTGTTTGTTTTTCGAATTTGAGCTCTATCTGCAATGAGAACTTTTCATGCTATAAACAGTTTTTACTAACAAATGCAAGATATAACATGGGCTATCTCTGCAAGGAGACATCAGAACTGCAAAACGCATGGTTTTTTGGTCTTCGGGGAGGTTGGGGAACATGAATACGTGTTTGTTTTTCGAATTTGAGCTCTATCTTTAAAGGGCACTTTTCATGCTATAAGCAGTTTTTCCTAACAAATGCACGATATAACATGGGCTATCTCCGCAAGGAGATATCAGATCTGTAAAACTCATGGTTTTTTGGTCTTCGGTGAGCCAGAGGAACATGAATATGTGTTTGTTTTTCGAATTTTTGCTCTATCTGCAAAGGGCACTTTTCTTGCTAAAAGCAGTTTTTCCTAACAAATGCAAGATATAACATGGGCTATCTCCGCAAGGAGACATCAGATCTGCATAACTGATGGTTTTTTGGTCTTCGGTGAGCCGGGGGAACATGAATATGTGTTTGTTTTTCGAATTTGAGCTCTATCTGCAAAGGGCACTTTTCTTGCTAAAAGCAGTTTTTCCTAACAAATGCAAGATATAACATGAGCTATCTGCACAAGGAGATATCAGATCTGCATAACTCATGGTTTTTTGGTCTTCAGTGAGCCGGGGGAACATGAATATGTGTTTGTTTTTCGAATTTGAGCTCTATCTGCAAAGGGCACTTTTCATGCTATAAGCAGTTTTTCCTAACAAATGCAAGATATAACATGGGCTATCTCCGCAAGGAGACATCAGATCTGCATAACTGATGGTTTTTCGGTCTTCGGTGAGCCGGGGGAACATGAATATGTGTTTGTTTTTCGAATTTGAGCTCTATCTGCAAAGGGCACTTTTCTTACTAAAAGCAGTTTTTCCTAACAAATGCAAGATATAACATGAGCTATCTGCACAAGGAGATATCAGATCTGCATAACTCATGGTTTTTTGGTCTTCAGTGAGCCGGGGGAACATGAATATGTGTTTGTTTTTCGAATTTGAGCTCTATCTGCAATGGGCACTTTTCATGCTAAAAGCAGTTTTTCCTAACCAATGCAATTTATAACATGGGCTATCTCCGCAAGGAGACATCAGATCTGCAAAACTCATGGTTTTTTGGTCTTCGGTGAGCCAGGGGAACATGAATATGTGTTTGTTTTTCGAATTTGAGCTCTATCTGCAAATGGCACTTTTCATGCTATTAGCAGTTTTTCCTAACAAATGCAAGATATAACATGGGCTATCTCCGCAAGGAGACATCAGATCTGCATAACTGATGGTTTTTCGGTCTTCGGTGAGCCGGGGGAACATGAATATGTGTTTGTTTTTCGAATTTGAGCTCTATCTGCAAAGGGCACTTTTCTTGCTAAAAGCAGTTTTTCCTAACAAATGCAAGATATAACATGAGCTATCTGCACAAGGAGATATCAGATCTGCATAACTCATGGTTTTTTGGTCTTCAGTGAGCCGGGGGAACATGAATATGTGTTTGTTTTTCGAATTTGAGCTCTATCTGCAATGGGCACTTTTCATGCTATAAACACTTTTTACTAACAAATGCAAGATATAACATGGGCTATCTCCGCAAGGAGACATCAGAACTGCAAAACGCATGTTTTTTTGGTCTTCGGGGAGGTTGGGGAACAAGAATACGTGTTTGTTTTTCAAATTTGAGCTCTATCTGCAAAGGGCACTTTTCATGCTATAAGTAGTTTTTCCTAACAAATGCAAGATATAACATGGGCTATCTCCGCAAGGAGACATCAGATCTGTAAAACTCATGATTTTTTGGCCTTCGGTGAGCCGGGGGAACATGAATATGTGTTTGTTTTTCGAATTTGAGCTCTATCTGCAAAGGGCACTTTTCTTGCTATAAGCAGTTTTTCCTAACAAATGCAACATGGGCTATCTCCTCAAGGAGACATCAGATCTGCATTACTGATGGTTTTTTGGTCTTTGGTGAGCCGGGGGAACATGAATATGTGTTTGTTTTTCGAATTTGAGCTCTATCTGCAAAGGGCACTTTTCTTGCTAAAAGCAGTTTTTCCTAACAAATGCAAGATACAACATGGGCTATCTCCGCAAGGAGACATCAGATCTGCATAACTCATGGTTTTTTGGTCTTCGGTGAGCCGGCGGAACATGAATATGTGTTTGTTTTTCGAAATTGAGCTCTATCTGCAAAGGGCACTTTTCTTGCTAAAAGCAGTTTTTCCTAACAAATGCAAGTTATAACATGGGCTATCTCCGCAAGGAGACATCAGATCTGCAAAACTCATGGTTTTTTGGTCTTCGGTGAGCCGGGGGAACATGAATATGTGTTTGTTTTTCGAATTTGAGCTCTATCTGCCTAGGGCACTTTTCTTGCTATAAGCAGTTTTTCCTAACGAATGCAACATGGGCTATCTCCGCAAGGAGAAATCAGATCTGCATTACTGATGGTTTTTTGGTCTTTGGTGAGCCGGGGGAACATGAATATGTGTTTGTTTTTCGAATTTGAGCTCTATCTGCAAAGGGCACTTTTCTTGCTAAAAGCAGTTTTTCCTAACAAATGCAAGATACAACATGGGCTATCTCCGCAAGGAGACATCAGATCTGCATAACTCATTGTTTTTTGGTCTTCGGTGAGCCGGCGGAACATGAATATGTGTTTGTTTTTCGAAATTGAGCTCTATCTGCAAAGGGCACTTTTCTTGCTAAAAGCAGTTTTTCCTAACAAATGCAAGTTATAACATGGGCTATCTCCGCAAGGAGACATCAGATCTGCAAAACTCATGGTTTTTTGGTCTTCGGTGAGCCGGGGGAACATGAATATGTGTTTGTTTTTCGAATTTGAGCTCTATCTGCAAAGGGCACTTTTCTTGCTAAAAGCAGTTTTTCCTAACAAATGCAAGATATAACATGGGCTATCTCCGCAAGGAGACATCAGATCTGCATAACTGATGGTTTTTTGGTCTTCGGTGAGCCGGGGGAACATGAATATGTGTTTGTTTTTCGAATTTGAGCTCTATCTGCAAAGGGCACTTTTCTTGCTATAAGCAGTTTTTCCTAACAAATGCAACATGGGCTATCTCCGCAAGGAGACATCAGATCTGCATTACTGATGGTTTTTTGGTCTTTGGTGAGCCGGGGGAACATGAATATGTGTTTGTTTTTCGAATTTGAGCTCTATCTGCAAAGGGCACTTTTCTTGCTAAAAGCAGTTTTTCCTAACAAATGCAAGATACAACATGGGCTATCTCCGCAAGGAGACATCAGATCTGCATAACTCATGGTTTTTTGGTCTTCGGTGAGCCGGCGGAACATGAATATGTGTTTGTTTTTCGAAATTGAGCTCTATCTTGAAAGGGCACTTTTCTTGCTAAAAGCAGTTTTTCCTAACAAATGCAAGTTATAACATGGGCTATCTCCGCAAGGAGACATCAGATCTGTAAAACTCATGGTTTTTTGGTCTTCGATGAGCCGGGGGAACATGAATATGTGTTTGTTTTTCGAATTTGAGCTCTATCTGCAAAGGGCACTTTTCTTGCTAAAAGCAGTTTTTCCTAACAAATGCAAGATATAACATGGGCTATCTCCGCAAGGAGACATCAGATCTGCAAAACTCATGGTTTTTTGGTCTTCGGTGAGCCGGGGGAACATGAATATGTGTTTGTTTTTCGAATTTGAGCTCTATCTGCAAAGGGCACTTTTCTTGCTAAAAGCAGTTTTTCCTAACAAATGCAACATGGGCTATCTCCGCAAGGAGACATCAGATCTGCATTACTGATGGTTTTTTGGTCTTTGGTGAGCCGGGGAAACATGAATATGTGTTTGTTTTTCGAATTTGAGCTCTATCTGCAAAGGGCACTTTTCTTGCTAAAAGCAGTTTTTCCTAACAAATGCAAGATACAACATGGGCTATCTCCGCAAGGATACATCAGATCTGCATAACTCATGGTTTTTTGGTCTTCGGTGAGCCGGGGGAACATGAATATGTGTTTGTTTTTCGAAATTGAGCTCTATCTTGAAAGGGCACTTTTCTTGCTAAAAGCAGTTTTTCCTAACAAATGCAAGTTATAACATGGGCTATCTCCGCAAGGAGACATCAGATCTGCAAAACTCATGGTTTTTTGGTATTCGGTGAGCCGGGGGAGCATGAATATGTGTTTGTTTTTCGAATTTGAGCTCTATCTTGAAAGGGCACTTTTCTTGCTAAATGCAGTTTTTCCTAACAAATGCAAGATATAACATGGGCTATCTCCGCAAGGAGACATCAGATCTGCATAACTGATGGTTTTTTGGTCTTCGGTGAGCCGGGGGAACATGAATATGTGTTTGTTTTTCGAATTTGAGCTCTATCTGCAAAGGGCACTTTTCTTGCTATAAGCAGTTTTTCCTAACAAATGCAAGATATAACATGGGCTATCTCCGCAAGGAGACATCAGATCTGCAAAACTCATGGTTTTTTCGTCTTCAGTGAGCCGGGGGAACATGAATATCTGTTTGTTTTTCGAATTTGAGCTCTATCTGCAATGAGAACTTTTCATGCTATAAACAGTTTTTACTAACAAATGCAAGATATAACATGGGCTATCTCTGCAAGGAGACATCAGAACTGCAAAACGCATGGTTTTTTGGTCTTCGGGGAGGTTGGGGAACATGAATACGTGTTTGTTTTTCGTATTTGAGCTCTATCTTTAAAGGGCACTTTTCATGCTATAAGCAGTTTTTCCTAACAAATGCACGATATAACATGGGCTATCTCCGCAAGGAGATATCAGATCTGTAAAACTCATGGTTTTTTGGTCTTCGGTGAGCCAGAGGAACATGAATATGTGTTTGTTTTTCGAATTTGAGCTCTATCTGCAAAGGGCACTTTTCTTGCTAAAAGCAGTTTTTCCTAACAAATGCAAGATATAACATGGGCTATCTCCGCAAGGAGACATCAGATCTGCATAACTGATGGTTTTTTGGTCTTCGGTGAGCCGGGGGAACATGAATATGTGTTTGTTTTTCGAATTTGAGCTCTATCTGCAAAGGGCACTTTTCTTGCTAAAAGCAGTTTTTCCTAAGAAATGCAAGTTATAACATGGGCTATCTCCGCAAGGAGACATCAGATCTGCAAAACTCATGGTTTTTTGCTCTTCGGTGAGCCGGGGGAACATGAATATGTGTTTGTTTTTCGAATTTGAGCTCTATCTGCAAAGGGCACTTTTCTTGCTAAAAGCAGTTTTTCCTAACAAATGCAAGATATAACATGAGCTATCTGCACAAGGAGATATCAGATCTGCATAACTCATGGTTTTTTGGTCTTCAGTGAGCCGGGGGAACATGAATATGTGTTTGTTTTTCGAATTTGAGCTCTATCTGCAAAGGGCACTTTTCATGCTATAAGCAGTTTTTCCTAACAAATGCAAGATATAACATGGGCTATCTCCGCAAGGAGACATCAGATCTGCATAACTGATGGTTTTTCGGTCTTCGGTGAGCCGGGGGAACATGAATATGTGTTTGTTTTTCGAATTTGAGCTCTATCTGCAAAGGGCACTTTTCTTACTAAAAGCAGTTTTTCCTAACAAATGCAAGATATAACATGAGCTATCTGCACAAGGAGATATCAGATCTGCATAACTCATGGTTTTTTGGTCTTCAGTGAGCCGGGGGAACATGAATATGTGTTTGTTTTTCGAATTTGAGCTCTATCTGCAATGGGCACTTTTCATGCTAAAAGCAGTTTTTCCTAACCAATGCAATTTATAACATGGGCTATCTCTGCAAGGAGACATCAGATCTGCAAAACTCATGGTTTTTTGGTCTTCGGTGAGCCGGGGGAACATGAATATGTGTTTGTTTTTCGAATTTGAGCTCTATCTGCAAAGGGCACTTTTCTTGCTAAAAGCAGTTTTTCCTAACAAATGCAAGATACAACATGGGCTATCTCCGCAAGGAGACATCAGATCTGCAAAACTCATGGTTTTTTGGTCTTCGGTGAGCCGGGGGAACATGAATATATGTTTGTTTTTCGAATTTGAGCTCTATCTGCAAAGGGCACTTTTCTTGCTATAAGCAGTTTTTCCTAACGAATGCAACATGGGCTATCTCCGCAAGGAGAAATCAGATCTGCATTACTGATGGTTTTTTGGTCTTTGGTGAGCCGGGGGAACATGAATATGTGTTTGTTTTTCGAATTTGAGCTCTATCTGCAAAGGGCACTTTTCTTGCTAAAAGCAGTTTTTCCTAACAAATGCAAGATACAACATGGGCTATCTCCGCAAGGAGACATCAGATCTGCATAACTCATTGTTTTTTGGTCTTCGGTGAGCCGGCGGAACATGAATATGTGTTTGTTTTTCGAAATTGAGCTCTATCTGCAAAGGGCACTTTTCTTGCTAAAAGCAGTTTTTCCTAACAAATGCAAGTTATAACATGGGCTATCTCCGCAAGGAGACATCAGATCTGCAAAACTCATGGTTTTTTGGTCTTCGGTGAGCCGGGGGAACATGAATATGTGTTTGTTTTTCGAATTTGAGCTCTATCTGCAAAGGGCACTTTTCTTGCTAAAAGCAGTTTTTCCTAACAAATGCAAGATATAACATGGGCTATCTCCGCAAGGAGACATCAGATCTGCATAACTGATGGTTTTTTGGTCTTCGGTGAGCCGGGGGAACATGAATATGTGTTTGTTTTTCGAATTTGAGCTCTATCTGCAAAGGGCACTTTTCTTGCTATAAGCAGTTTTTCCTAACAAATGCAACATGGGCTATCTCCGCAAGGAGACATCAGATCTGCATTACTGATGGTTTTTTGGTCTTTGGTGAGCCGGGGGAACATGAATATGTGTTTGTTTTTCGAATTTGAGCTCTATCTGCAAAGGGCACTTTTCTTGCTAAAAGCAGTTTTTCCTAACAAATGCAAGATACAACATGGGCTATCTCCGCAAGGAGACATCAGATCTGCATAACTCATGGTTTTTTGGTCTTCGGTGAGCCGGCGGAACATGAATATGTGTTTGTTTTTCGAAATTGAGCTCTATCTTGAAAGGGCACTTTTCTTGCTAAAAGCAGTTTTTCCTAACAAATGCAAGTTATAACATGGGCTATCTCCGCAAGGAGACATCAGATCTGCAAAACTCATGGTTTTTTGGTATTCGATGAGCCGGGGGAACATGAATATGTGTTTGTTTTTCGAATTTGAGCTCTATCTTGAAAGGGCACTTTTCTTGCTAAAAGCAGTTTTTCCTAACAAATGCAAGATATAACATGGGCTATCTCCGCAAGGAGACATCAGATCTGCATAACTGATGGTTTTTTGGTCTTCGGTGAGCCGGGGGAACATGAATATGTGTTTGTTTTTCGAATTTGAGCTCTATCTGCAAAGGGCACTTTTCTTGCTATAAGCAGTTTTTCCTAACAAATGCAAGATATAACATGGGCTATCTCCGCAAGGAGACATCAGATCTGCAAAACTCATGGTTTTTTCGTCTTCAGTGAGCCGGGGGAACATGAATACGTGTTTGTTTTTCGAATTTGAGCTCTATCTGCAATGAGAACTTTTCATGCTATAAACAGTTTTTACTAACAAATGCAAGATATAACATGGGCTATCTCTGCAAGGAGACATCAGATCTGCATAACTGATGGTTTTTTGGTCTTCGGTGAGCCAGGGGAACATGAATATGTGTTTGTTTTTCGAATTTGAGCTCTATCTGCAAAGGGCACTTTTCTTGCTAAAAGCAGTTTTTCCTAACAAATGCAAGATATAACATGGGCTATCTCCGCAAGGAGACATCAGATCTGCAAAACTCATGGTTTTTTGGTCTTCGGTGAGCCGGGGGAACATGAATATATGTTTGTTTTTCGAATTTGAGCTCTATCTGCAAAGGGCACTTTTCTTGCTATAAGCAGTTTTTCCTAACGAATGCAACATGGGCTATCTCCGCAAGGAGAAATCAGATCTGCATTACTGATGGTTTTTTGGTCTTTGGTGAGCCGGGGGAACATGAATATGTGTTTGTTTTTCGAAATTGAGCTCTATCTGCAAAGGGCACTTTTCTTGCTATAAGCAGTTTTTCCTAACAAATGCAAGATATAACATGGGCTATCTCCGCAAGGAGACATCAGATCTGCAAAACTCATGGTTTTTTCGTCTTCAGTGAGCCGGGGGAACATGAATATCTGTTTGTTTTTCGAATTTGAGCTCTATCTGCAATGAGAACTTTTCATGCTATAAACAGTTTTTACTAACAAATGCAAGATATAACATGGGCTATCTCTGCAAGGAGACATCAGAACTGCAAAACGCATGGTTTTTTGGTCTTCGGGGAGGTTGGGGAACATGAATACGTGTTTGTTTTTCGTATTTGAGCTCTATCTTTAAAGGGCACTTTTCATGCTATAAGCAGTTTTTCCTAACAAATGCACGATATAACATGGGCTATCTCCGCAAGGAGATATCAGATCTGCATAACTCATTGTTTTTTGGTCTTCGGTGAGCCGGCGGAACATGAATATGTGTTTGTTTTTCGAAATTGAGCTCTATCTGCAAAGGGCACTTTTCTTGCTAAAAGCAGTTTTTCCTAACAAATGCAACATGGGCTATCTCCGCAAGGAGACATCAGATCTGCATTACTGATGGTTTTTTGGTCTTTGGTGAGCCGGGGAAACATGAATATGTGTTTGTTTTTCGAATTTGAGCTCTATCTGCAAAGGGCACTTTTCTTGCTAAAAGCAGTTTTTCCTAACAAATGCAAGATACAACATGGGCTATCTCCGCAAGGATACATCAGATCTGCATAACTCATGGTTTTTTGGTCTTCGGTGAGCCGGGGGAACATGAATATGTGTTTGTTTTTCGAAATTGAGCTCTATCTTGAAAGGGCACTTTTCTTGCTAAAAGCAGTTTTTCCTAACAAATGCAAGTTATAACATGGGCTATCTCCGCAAGGAGACATCAGATCTGCAAAACTCATGGTTTTTTGGTATTCGGTGAGCCGGGGGAGCATGAATATGTGTTTGTTTTTCGAATTTGAGCTCTATCTTGAAAGGGCACTTTTCTTGCTAAATGCAGTTTTTCCTAACAAATGCAAGATATAACATGGGCTATCTCCGCAAGGAGACATCAGATCTGCATAACTGATGGTTTTTTGGTCTTCGGTGAGCCGGGGGAACATGAATATGTGTTTGTTTTTCGAATTTGAGCTCTATCTGCAAAGGGCACTTTTCTTGCTATAAGCAGTTTTTCCTAACAAATGCAAGATATAACATGGGCTATCTCCGCAAGGAGACATCAGATCTGCAAAACTCATGGTTTTTTCGTCTTCAGTGAGCCGGGGGAACATGAATATCTGTTTGTTTTTCGAATTTGAGCTCTATCTGCAATGAGAACTTTTCATGCTATAAACAGTTTTTACTAACAAATGCAAGATATAACATGGGCTATCTCTGCAAGGAGACATCAGAACTGCAAAACGCATGGTTTTTTGGTCTTCGGGGAGGTTGGGGAACATGAATACGTGTTTGTTTTTCGTATTTGAGCTCTATCTTTAAAGGGCACTTTTCATGCTATAAGCAGTTTTTCCTAACAAATGCACGATATAACATGGGCTATCTCCGCAAGGAGATATCAGATCTGTAAAACTCATGGTTTTTTGGTCTTCGGTGAGCCAGAGGAACATGAATATGTGTTTGTTTTTCGAATTTGAGCTCTATCTGCAAAGGGCACTTTTCTTGCTAAAAGCAGTTTTTCCTAACAAATGCAAGATATAACATGGGCTATCTCCGCAAGGAGACATCAGATCTGCATAACTGATGGTTTTTTGGTCTTCGGTGAGCCGGGGGAACATGAATATGTGTTTGTTTTTCGAATTTGAGCTCTATCTGCAAAGGGCACTTTTCTTGCTAAAAGCAGTTTTTCCTAAGAAATGCAAGTTATAACATGGGCTATCTCCGCAAGGAGACATCAGATCTGCAAAACTCATGGTTTTTTGCTCTTCGGTGAGCCGGGGGAACATGAATATGTGTTTGTTTTTCGAATTTGAGCTCTATCTGCAAAGGGCACTTTTCTTGCTAAAAGCAGTTTTTCCTAACAAATGCAAGATATAACATGAGCTATCTGCACAAGGAGATATCAGATCTGCATAACTCATGGTTTTTTGGTCTTCAGTGAGCCGGGGGAACATGAATATGTGTTTGTTTTTCGAATTTGAGCTCTATCTGCAAAGGGCACTTTTCATGCTATAAGCAGTTTTTCCTAACAAATGCAAGATATAACATGGGCTATCTCCGCAAGGAGACATCAGATCTGCATAACTGATGGTTTTTCGGTCTTCGGTGAGCCGGGGGAACATGAATATGTGTTTGTTTTTCGAATTTGAGCTCTATCTGCAAAGGGCACTTTTCTTACTAAAAGCAGTTTTTCCTAACAAATGCAAGATATAACATGAGCTATCTGCACAAGGAGATATCAGATCTGCATAACTCATGGTTTTTTGGTCTTCAGTGAGCCGGGGGAACATGAATATGTGTTTGTTTTTCGAATTTGAGCTCTATCTGCAATGGGCACTTTTCATGCTAAAAGCAGTTTTTCCTAACCAATGCAATTTATAACATGGGCTATCTCCGCAAGGAGACATCAGAACTGCAAAACGCATGTTTTTTTGGTCTTCGGGGAGGTTGGGGAACAAGAATACGTGTTTGTTTTTCAAATTTGAGCTCTATCTGCAAAGGGCACTTTTCATGCTATAAGTAGTTTTTCCTAACAAATGCAAGATATAACATGGGCTATCTCCGCAAGGAGACATCAGATCTGCAAAACTCATGGTTTTTTGGTCTTCGGTGAGCCGGGGGAACATGAATATATGTTTGTTTTTCGAATTTGAGCTCTATCTGCAAAGGGCACTTTTCTTGCTATAAGCAGTTTTTCCTAACGAATGCAACATGGGCTATCTCCGCAAGGAGAAATCAGATCTGCATTACTGATGGTTTTTTGGTCTTTGGTGAGCCGGGGGAACATGAATATGTGTTTGTTTTTCGAATTTGAGCTCTATCTGCAAAGGGCACTTTTCTTGCTAAAAGCAGTTTTTCCTAACAAATGCAAGATACAACATGGGCTATCTCCGCAAGGAGACATCAGATCTGCATAACTCATTGTTTTTTGGTCTTCGGTGAGCCGGCGGAACATGAATATGTGTTTGTTTTTCGAAATTGAGCTCTATCTGCAAAGGGCACTTTTCTTGCTAAAAGCAGTTTTTCCTAACAAATGCAAGTTATAACATGGGCTATCTCCGCAAGGAGACATCAGATCTGCAAAACTCATTGTTTTTTGGTCTTCGGTGAGCCGGCGGAACATGAATATGTGTTTGTTTTTCGAATTTGAGCTCTATCTGCAAAGGGCACTTTTCTTGCTATAAGCAGTTTTTCCTAACAAATGCAACATGGGCTATCTCCGCAAGGAGACATCAGATCTGCATTACTGATGGTTTTTTGGTCTTTGGTGAGCCGGGGGAACATGAATATGTGTTTGTTTTTCGAATTTGAGCTCTATCTGCAAAGGGCACTTTTCTTGCTAAAAGCAGTTTTTCCTAACAAATGCAAGATACAACATGGGCTATCTCCGCAAGGAGACATCAGATCTGCATAACTCATGGTTTTTTGGTCTTCGGTGAGCCGGCGGAACATGAATATGTGTTTGTTTTTCGAAATTGAGCTCTATCTTGAAAGGGCACTTTTCTTGCTAAAAGCAGTTTTTCCTAACAAATGCAAGTTATAACATGGGCTATCTCCGCAAGGAGACATCAGATCTGCAAAACTCATGGTTTTTTGGTATTCGATGAGCCGGGGGAACATGAATATGTGTTTGTTTTTCGAATTTGAGCTCTATCTTGAAAGGGCACTTTTCTTGCTAAAAGCAGTTTTTCCTAACAAATGCAAGATATAACATGGGCTATCTCCGCAAGGAGACATCAGATCTGCATAACTGATGGTTTTTTGGTCTTCGGTGAGCCGGGGGAACATGAATATGTGTTTGTTTTTCGAATTTGAGCTCTATCTGCAAAGGGCACTTTTCTTGCTATAAGCAGTTTTTCCTAACAAATGCAAGATATAACATGGGCTATCTCCGCAAGGAGACATCAGATCTGCAAAACTCATGGTTTTTTCGTCTTCAGTGAGCCGGGGGAACATGAATACGTGTTTGTTTTTCGAATTTGTGCTCTATCTGCAATGAGAACTTTTCATGCTATAAACAGTTTTTACTAACAAATGCAAGATATAACATGGGCTATCTCTGCAAGGAGACATCAGATCTGCATAACTGATGGTTTTTTGGTCTTCGGTGAGCCAGGGGAACATGAATATGTGTTTGTTTTTCGAATTTGAGCTCTATCTGCAAAGGGCACTTTTCTTGCTAAAAGCAGTTTTTCCTAACAAATGCAAGATATAACATGGGCTATCTCCGCAAGGAGACATCAGATCTGCAAAACTCATGGTTTTTTGGTCTTCGGTGAGCCGGGGGAACATGAATATATGTTTGTTTTTCGAATTTGAGCTCTATCTGCAAAGGGCACTTTTCTTGCTATAAGCAGTTTTTCCTAACGAATGCAACATGGGCTATCTCCGCAAGGAGAAATCAGATCTGCATTACTGATGGTTTTTTGGTCTTTGGTGAGCCGGGGGAACATGAATATGTGTTTGTTTTTCGAAATTGAGCTCTATCTGCAAAGGGCACTTTTCTTGCTATAAGCAGTTTTTCCTAACAAATGCAAGATATAACATGGGCTATCTCCGCAAGGAGACATCAGATCTGCAAAACTCATGGTTTTTTCGTCTTCAGTGAGCCGGGGGAACATGAATATCTGTTTGTTTTTCGAATTTGAGCTCTATCTGCAATGAGAACTTTTCATGCTATAAACAGTTTTTACTAACAAATGCAAGATATAACATGGGCTATCTCTGCAAGGAGACATCAGAACTGCAAAACGCATGGTTTTTTGGTCTTCGGGGAGGTTGGGGAACATGAATACGTGTTTGTTTTTCGTATTTGAGCTCTATCTTTAAAGGGCACTTTTCATGCTATAAGCAGTTTTTCCTAACAAATGCACGATATAACATGGGCTATCTCCGCAAGGAGATATCAGATCTGTAAAACTCATGGTTTTTTGGTGTTCGGTGAGCCAGAGGAACATGAATATGTGTTTGTTTTTCGAATTTGAGCTCTATCTGCAAAGGGCACTTTTCTTGCTAAAAGCAGTTTTTCCTAACAAATGCAAGATATAACATGGGCTATCTCCGCAAGGAGACATCAGATCTGCATAACTGATGGTTTTTTGGTCTTCGGTGAGCCGGGGGAACATGAATATGTGTTTGTTTTTCGAATTTGAGCTCTATCTGCAAAGGGCACTTTTCTTGCTAAAAGCAGTTTTTCCTAAGAAATGCAAGTTATAACATGGGCTATCTCCGCAAGGAGACATCAGATCTGCAAAACTCATGGTTTTTTGGTCTTCGGTGAGCCGGGGGAACATGAATATGTGTTTGTTTTTCGAATTTGAGCTCTATCTGCAAAGGGCACTTTTCTTGCTAAAAGCAGTTTTTCCTAACAAATGCAAGATATAACATGAGCTATCTGCACAAGGAGATATCAGATCTGCATAACTCATGGTTTTTTGGTCTTCAGTGAGCCGGGGGAACATGAATATGTGTTTGTTTTTCGAATTTGAGCTCTATCTGCAAAGGGCACTTTTCATGCTATAAGCAGTTTTTCCTAACAAATGCAAGATATAACATGGGCTATCTCCGCAAGGAGACATCAGATCTGCATAACTGATGGTTTTTCGGTCTTCGGTGAGCCGGGGGAACATGAATATGTGTTTGTTTTTCGAATTTGAGCTCTATCTGCAAAGGGCACTTTTCTTACTAAAAGCAGTTTTTCCTAACAAATGCAAGATATAACATGAGCTATCTGCACAAGGAGATATCAGATCTGCATAACTCATGGTTTTTTGGTCTTCAGTGAGCCGGGGGAACATGAATATGTGTTTGTTTTTCGAATTTGAGCTCTATCTGCAATGGGCACTTTTCATGCTAAAAGCAGTTTTTCCTAACCAATGCAATTTATAACATGGGCTATCTCCGCAAGGAGACATCAGAACTGCAAAACGCATGTTTTTTTGGTCTTCGGGGAGGTTGGGGAACAAGAATACGTGTTTGTTTTTCAAATTTGAGCTCTATCTGCAAAGGGCACTTTTCATGCTATAAGTAGTTTTTCCTAACAAATGCAAGATATAACATGGGCTATCTCCGCAAGGAGACATCAGATCTGTAAAACTCATGATTTTTTGGCCTTCGGTGAGCCGGGGGAACATGAATATGTGTTTGTTTTTCGAATTTGAGCTCTATCTGCAAAGGGCACTTTTCTTGCTATAAGCAGTTTTTCCTAACAAATGCAACATGGGCTATCTCCTCAAGGAGACATCAGATCTGCATTACTGATGGTTTTTTGGTCTTTGGTGAGCCGGGGGAACATGAATATGTGTTTGTTTTTCGAATTTGAGCTCTATCTGCAAAGGGCACTTTTCTTGCTAAAAGCAGTTTTTCCTAACAAATGCAAGATACAACATGGGCTATCTCCGCAAGGAGACATCAGATCTGCATAACTCATGGTTTTTTGGTCTTCGGTGAGCCGGCGGAACATGAATATGTGTTTGTTTTTCAAAATTGAGCTCTATCTGCAAAGGGCACTTTTCTTGCTAAAAGCAGTTTTTCCTAACAAATGCAAGTTATAACATGGGCTATCTCCGCAAGGAGACATCAGATCTGCAAAACTCATGGTTTTTTGGTCTTCGGTGAGCCGGGGGAACATGAATATATGTTTGTTTTTCGAATTTGACCTCTATCTGCAAAGGGCACTTTTCTTGCTATAAGCAGTTTTTCCTAACGAATGCAACATGGGCTATCTCCGCAAGGAGAAATCAGATCTGCATTACTGATGGTTTTTTGGTCTTTGGTGAGCCGGGGGAACATGAATATGTGTTTGTTTTTCGAATTTGAGCTCTATCTGCAAAGGGCACTTTTCTTGCTAAAAGCAGTTTTTCCTAACAAATGCAAGATACAACATGGGCTATCTCCGCAAGGAGACATCAGATCTGCATAACTCATTGTTTTTTGGTCTTCGGTGAGCCGGGGGAACATGAATATGTGTTTGTTTTTCGAATTTGAGCTCTATCTGCAATGGGCACTTTTCATGCTAAAAGCAGTTTTTCCTAACCAATGCAATTTATAACATGGGCTATCTCCGCAAGGAGACATCAGAACTGCAAAACGCATGTTTTTTTGGTCTTCGGGGAGGTTGGGGAACAAGAATACGTGTTTGTTTTTCAAATTTGAGCTCTATCTGCAAAGGGCACTTTTCATGCTATAAGTAGTTTTTCCTAACAAATGCAAGATATAACATGGGCTATCTCCGCAAGGAGACATCAGATCTGTAAAACTCATGATTTTTTGGCCTTCGGTGAGCCGGGGGAACATGAATATGTGTTTGTTTTTCGAATTTGAGCTCTATCTGCAAAGGGCACTTTTCTTGCTATAAGCAGTTTTTCCTAACAAATGCAACATGGGCTATCTCCGCAAGGAGACATCAGATCTGCATAACTGATGGTTTTTTGGTCTTCGGTGAGCCGGGGGAACATGAATATGTGTTTGTGTTTCGAATTTGAGCTCTATCTGCAAAGGGCACTTTTCTTGCTAAAAGCAGTTTTTCCTAACAAATGCAAGATACAACATGGGCTATCTCCGCAAGGAGACATCAGATCTGCATAACTCATGGTTTTTTGGTCTTCGGTGAGCCGGCGGAACATGAATATGTGTTTGTTTTTCAAAATTGAGCTCTATCTGCAAAGGGCACTTTTCTTGCTAAAAGCAGTTTTTCCTAACAAATGCAAGTTATAACATGGGCTATCTCCGCAAGGAGACATCAGATCTGCAAAACTCATGGTTTTTTGGTCTTCGGTGAGCCGGGGGAACATGAATATATGTTTGTTTTTCGAATTTGAGCTCTATCTGCAAAGGGCACTTTTCTTGCTATAAGCAGTTTTTCCTAACGAATGCAACATGGGCTATCTCCGCAAGGAGAAATCAGATCTGCATTACTGATGGTTTTTTGGTCTTTGGTGAGCCGGGGGAACATGAATATGTGTTTGTTTTTCGAATTTGAGCTCTATCTGCAAAGGGCACTTTTCTTGCTAAAAGCAGTTTTTCCTAACAAATGCAAGATACAACATGGGCTATCTCCGCAAGGAGACATCAGATCTGCATAACTCATTGTTTTTTGGTCTTCGGTGAGCCGGCGGAACATGAATATGTGTTTGTTTTTCGAAATTGAGCTCTATCTGCAAAGGGCACTTTTCTTGCTAAAAGCAGTTTTTCCTAACAAATGCAAGTTATAACATGGGCTATCTCCGCAAGGAGACATCAGATCTGCAAAACTCATGGTTTTTTGGTCTTCGGTGAGCCGGGGGAACATGAATATGTGTTTGTTTTTCGAATTTGAGCTCTATCTGCAAAGGGCACTTTTCTTGCTAAAAGCAGTTTTTCCTAACAAATGCAAGATATAACATGGGCTATCTCCGCAAGGAGACATCAGATCTGCATAACTGATGGTTTTTTGGTCTTCGGTGAGCCGGGGGAACATGAATATGTGTTTGTTTTTCGAATTTGAGCTCTATCTGCAAAGGGCACTTTTCTTGCTATAAGCAGTTTTTCCTAACAAATGCAACATGGGCTATCTCCGCAAAGAGACATCAGATCTGCATTACTGATGGTTTTTTGGTCTTTGGTGAGCCGGGGGAACATGAATATGTGTTTGTTTTTCGAATTTGAGCTCTATCTGCAAAGGGCACTTTTCTTGCTAAAAGCAGTTTTTCCTAACAAATGCAAGATACAACATGGGCTATCTCCGCAAGGAGACATCAGATCTGCATAACTCATGGTTTTTTGGTCTTCGGTGAGCCGGCGGAACATGAATATGTGTTTGTTTTTCGAAATTGAGCTCTATCTTGAAAGGGCACTTTTCTTGCTAAAAGCAGTTTTTCCTAACAAATGCAAGTTATAACATGGGCTATCTCCGCAAGGAGACATCAGATCTGCAAAACTCATGGTTTTTTGGTATTCGATGAGCCGGGGGAACATGAATATGTGTTTGTTTTTCGAATTTGAGCTCTATCTTGAAAGGGCACTTTTCTTGCTAAAAGCAGTTTTTCCTAACAAATGCAAGATATAACATGGGCTATCTCCGCAAGGAGACATCAGATCTGCATAACTGATGGTTTTTTGGTCTTCGGTGAGCCGGGGGAACATGAATATGTGTTTGTTTTTCGAATTTGAGCTCTATCTGCAAAGGGCACTTTTCTTGCTATAAGCAGTTTTTCCTAACAAATGCAAGATATAACATGGGCTATCTCCGCAAGGAGACATCAGATCTGCAAAACTCATGGTTTTTTCGTCTTCAGTGAGCCGGGGGAACATGAATACGTGTTTGTTTTTCGAATTTGAGCTCTATCTGCAATGAGAACTTTTCATGCTATAAACAGTTTTTACTAACAAATGCAAGATATAACATGGGCTATCTCTGCAAGGAGACATCAGATCTGCATAACTGATGGTTTTTTGGTCTTTGGTGAGCCGGGGGAACATGAATATGTGTTTGTTTTTCGAATTTGAGCTCTATCTGCAAAGGGCACTTTTCTTGCTAAAAGCAGTTTTTCCTAACAAATGCAAGATACAACATGGGCTATCTCCGCAAGGAGACATCAGATCTGCATAACTCATTGTTTTTTGGTCTTCGGTGAGCCGGCGGAACATGAATATGTGTTTGTTTTTCGAATTTGAGCTCTATCTGCAAAGGGCACTTTTCTTGCTAAAAGCAGTTTTTCCTAACAAATGCAAGATACAACATGGGCTATCTCCGCAAGGAGACATCAGATCTGCATAACTCATTGTTTTTTGGTCTTCGGTGAGCCGGCGGAACATGAATATGTGTTTGTTTTTCGAAATTGAGCTCTATCTGCAAAGGGCACTTTTCTTGCTAAAAGCAGTTTTTCCTAACAAATGCAAGTTATAACATGGGCTATCTCCGCAAGGAGACATCAGATCTGCAAAACTCATGGTTTTTTGGTCTTCGGTGAGCCGGGGGAACATGAATATGTGTTTGTTTTTCGAATTTGAGCTCTATCTGCAAAGGGCACTTTTCTTGCTAAAAGCAGTTTTTCCTAACAAATGCAAGATATAACATGGGCTATCTCCGCAAGGAGACATCAGATCTGCATAACTGATGGTTTTTTGGTCTTCGGTGAGCCGGGGGAACATGAATATGTGTTTGTTTTTCGAATTTGAGCTCTATCTGCAAAGGGCACTTTTCTTGCTATAAGCAGTTTTTCCTAACAAATGCAACATGGGCTATCTCCGCAAAGAGACATCAGATCTGCATTACTGATGGTTTTTTGGTCTTTGGTGAGCCGGGGGAACATGAATATGTGTTTGTTTTTCGAATTTGAGCTCTATCTGCAAAGGGCACTTTTCTTGCTAAAAGCAGTTTTTCCTAACAAATGCAAGATACAACATGGGCTATCTCCGCAAGGAGACATCAGATCTGCATAACTCATGGTTTTTTGGTCTTCGGTGAGCCGGCGGAACATGAATATGTGTTTGTTTTTCGAAATTGAGCTCTATCTTGAAAGGGCACTTTTCTTGCTAAAAGCAGTTTTTCCTAACAAATGCAAGTTATAACATGGGCTATCTCCGCAAGGAGACATCAGATCTGCAAAACTCATGGTTTTTTGGTATTCGATGAGCCGGGGGAACATGAATATGTGTTTGTTTTTCGAATTTGAGCTCTATCTTGAAAGGGCACTTTTCTTGCTAAAAGCAGTTTTTCCTAACAAATGCAAGATATAACATGGGCTATCTCCGCAAGGAGACATCAGATCTGCATAACTGATGGTTTTTTGGTCTTCGGTGAGCCGGGGGAACATGAATATGTGTTTGTTTTTCGAATTTGAGCTCTATCTGCAAAGGGCACTTTTCTTGCTATAAGCAGTTTTTCCTAACAAATGCAAGATATAACATGGGCTATCTCCGCAAGGAGACATCAGATCTGCAAAACTCATGGTTTTTTCGTCTTCAGTGAGCCGGGGGAACATGAATACGTGTTTGTTTTTCGAATTTGAGCTCTATCTGCAATGAGAACTTTTCATGCTATAAACAGTTTTTACTAACAAATGCAAGATATAACATGGGCTATCTCTGCAAGGAGACATCAGATCTGCATAACTGATGGTTTTTTGGTCTTCGGTGAGCCAGGGGAACATGAATATGTGTTTGTTTTTCGAATTTGAGCTCTATCTGCAAAGGGCACTTTTCTTGCTAAAAGCAGTTTTTCCTAACAAATGCAAGATATAACATGGGCTATCTCCGCAAGGAGACATCAGATCTGCAAAACTCATGGTTTTTTGGTCTTCGGTGAGCCGGGGGAACATGAATATATGTTTGTTTTTCGAATTTGAGCTCTATCTGCAAAGGGCACTTTTCTTGCTATAAGCAGTTTTTCCTAACGAATGCAACATGGGCTATCTCCGCAAGGAGAAATCAGATCTGCATTACTGATGGTTTTTTGGTCTTTGGTGAGCCGGGGGAACATGAATATGTGTTTGTTTTTCGAATTTGAGCTCTATCTGCAAAGGGCACTTTTCTTGCTAAAAGCAGTTTTTCCTAACAAATGCAAGATACAACATGGGCTATCTCCGCAAGGAGACACCAGATCTGCATAACTCATTGTTTTTTGGTCTTCGGTGAGCCGGCGGAACATGAATATGTGTTTGTTTTTCGAAATTGAGCTCTATCTGCAAAGGGCACTTTTCTTGCTAAAAGCAGTTTTTCCTAACAAATGCAAGTTATAACATGGGCTATCTCCGCAAGGAGACATCAGATCTGCAAAACTCATGGTTTTTTGGTCTTCGGTGAGCCGGGGGAACATGAATATGTGTTTGTTTTTCGAATTTGAGCTCTATCTGCAAAGGGCACTTTTCTTGCTAAAAGCAGTTTTTCCTAACAAATGCAACATGGGCTATGTCCGCAAGGAGACATCAGATCTGCATTACTGATGGTTTTTTGGTCTTCGGTGAGCCGGGGGAACATGAATATGTGTTTGTTTTTCGAATTTGAGCTCTATCTGCAAAGGGCACTTTTCTTGCTATAAGCAGTTTTTCCTAACAAATGCAACATGGGCTATCTCCGCAAGGAGACATCAGATCTGCATTACTGATGGTTTTTTGGTCTTTGGTGAGCCGGGGGAACATGAATATGTGTTTGTTTTTCGAATTTGAGCTCTATCTGCAAAGGGCACTTTTCTTGCTAAAAGCAGTTTTTCCTAACAAATGCAAGATACAACATGGGCTATCTCCGCAAGGAGACATCAGATCTGCATAACTCATGGTTTTTTGGTCTTCGGTGAGCCGGCGGAACATGAATATGTGTTTGTTTTTCGAAATTGAGCTCTATCTTGAAAGGGCACTTTTCTTGCTAAAAGCAGTTTTTCCTAACAAATGCAAGTTATAACATGGGCTATCTCCGCAAGGAGACATCAGATCTGCAAAACTCATGGTTTTTTGGTATTCGATGAGCCGGGGGAACATGAATATGTGTTTGTTTTTCGAATTTGAGCTCTATCTTGAAAGGGCACTTTTCTTGCTAAAAGCAGTTTTTCCTAACAAATGCAAGATATAACATGGGCTATCTCCGCAAGGAGACATCAGATCTGCATAACTGATGGTTTTTTGGTCTTCGGTGAGCCGGGGGAACATGAATATGTGTTTGTTTTTCGAATTTGAGCTCTATCTGCAAAGGGCACTTTTCTTGCTATAAGCAGTTTTTCCTAACAAATGCAAGATATAACATGGGCTATCTCCGCAAGGAGACATCAGATCTGCAAAACTCATGGTTTTTTCGTCTTCAGTGAGCCGGGGGAACATGAATACGTGTTTGTTTTTCGAATTTGAGCTCTGTCTGCAATGAGAACTTTTCATGCTATAAACAGTTTTTACTAACAAATGCAAGATATAACATGGGCTATCTCTGCAAGGAGACATCAGATCTGCATAACTGATGGTTTTTTGGTCTTCGGTGAGCCAGGGGAACATGAATATGTGTTTGTTTTTCGAATTTGAGCTCTATCTGCAAAGGGCACTTTTCTTGCTAAAAGCAGTTTTTCCTAACAAATGCAAGATATAACATGGGCTATCTCCGCAAGGAGACATGAGATCTGCATAACTGATGGTTTTTCGGTCTTCGGTGAGCCGGGGGAACATGAATATGTGTTTGTTTTTCGAATTTGAGCTCTATCTGCAAAGGGCACTTTTCTTGCTAAAAGCAGTTTTTCCTAACAAATGCAAGATATAACATGAGCTATCTGCACAAGGAGATATCAGATCTGCATAACTCATGGTTTTTTTGGTCTTCAGTGAGCCGGGGGAACATGAATATGTGTTTGTTTTTCGAATTTGAGCTCTATCTGCAATGGGCACTTTTCATGCTATAAACACTTTTTACTAACAAATGCAAGATATAACATGGGCTATCTCCGCAAGGAGACATCAGAACTGCAAAACGCATGTTTTTTTGGTCTTCGGGGAGGTTTGGGAACAAGAATACGTGTTTGTTTTTCAAATTTGAGCTCTATCTGCAAAGGGCACTTTTCATGCTATAAGTAGTTTTTCCTAACAAATGCAAGATATAACATGGGCTATCTCCGCAAGGAGACATCAGATCTGTAAAACTCATGATTTTTTGGCCTTCGGTGAGCCGGGGGAACATGAATATGTGTTTGTTTTTCGAATTTGAGCTCTATCTGCAAAGGGCACTTTTCTTGCTATAAGCAGTTTTTCCTAACAAATGCAACATGGGCTATCTCCTCAAGGAGACATCAGATCTGCATTACTGATGGTTTTTTGGTCTTTGGTGAGCCGGGGGAACATGAATATGTGTTTGTTTTTCAAATTTGAGCTCTATCTGCAAAGGGCACTTTTCTTGCTAAAAGCAGTTTTTCCTAACAAATGCAAGTTATAACATGGGCTATCTCCGCAAGGAGACATCAGATCTGCAAAACTCATGGTTTTTTGGTCTTCGGTGAGCCGGGGGAACATGAATATGTGTTTGTTTTTCGAATTTGAGCTCTATCTGCAAAGGGCACTTTTCTTGCTAAAAGCAGTTTTTCCTAACAAATGCAAGATATAACATGGGCTATCTCCGCAAGGAGACATCAGATCTGCATAACTGATGGTTTTTTGGTCTTCGGTGAGCCGGGGGAACATGAATATGTGTTCGTTTTTCGAATTTGAGCTCTATCTGCAAAGGGCACTTTTCTTGCTAAAAGCAGTTTTTCCTAACAAATGCAAGATATAACATGGGCTATCTCCGCAAAGAGACATCAGATCTGCAAAACTCATGGTTTTTTCATCTTCGGTGAGCCGGGGGAACATGAATACGTGTTTGTTTTTCGAATTTGAGCTCTATCTGCAAAGGGCACTTTTCATGCTTTTTTTCCTAACAAATGCAAGATATAACGTGGGCTATCTGCGCAAGGAGATATCAGATCTGCATAACTCATGGTTTTTTGGTCTTCAGTGAGCCGGGGGAACATGAATATGTGTTTGTTTTTCGAATTTGAGCTCTATCTGCAATGGGTACTTTTCATGCAATAAACAGTTTTTACTAACAAATGCAAGATATAACATGGGCTATCTCCGCAAGGAGACATCAGAACTGCAAAACGCATGGTTTTTTGGTCTTTGGGGAGGTTGGGGAACAAGAATACGTGTTTGTTTTTCGAATTTGAGCTCTATCTGCAAAGGGCACTTTTCATGCTATAAGTAGTTTTTCCTAACAAATGCAAGATATAACATGGGCTATCTCCGCAAGGAGACATCAGATCTGTAAAACTCATGATTTTTTGGTCCGGTGAGCCGGGGGAACATGAATATGTGTTTGTTTTTCGAATTTGAGCTCTATCTGCAAAGGGCACTTTTCTTGCTATAAGCAGTTTTTCCTAACAAATGCAACATGGGCTATCTCCGCAAGGAGACATCAGATCTGCATTACTGATGGTTTTTTGGTCTTTGGTGAGCCGGGGGAACATGAATATGTGTTTGTTTTTCGAATTTGAGCTCTATCTGCAAAGGGCACTTTTCTTGCTAAAAGCAGTTTTTCCTAACAAATGCAAGATACAACATGGGCTATCTCCGCAAGGAGACATCAGATCTGCATAACTCATGGTTTTTTGGTCTTCGGTGAGCCGGCGGAACATGAATACATGTTTGTTTTTCGAATTTGAGCTCTATCTGCAAAGGGCACTTTTCATGCTATAAGCAGTTTTTCCTAACAAATGCAAGATATAACATGGGCTATCTCCGCAAGGATACATCAGAGCTGCATAACTGATGGTTTTTTGGACTTCGGTGAGCCGGGGGAACATGAATATGTGTTTGTTTTTCGAATTTGAGCTCTATCTGCAAAGGGCACTTTTCTTGCTAAAAGCAGTTTTTCCTAACAAATGCAAGATATAACATGGGCTATCTCCGCAAGGAGACATCAGATCTGCATAACTGATGGTTTTTTGGTCTTCGGTGAGCCGGGGGAACATGAATATGTGTTTGTTTTTCGAAATTGAGCTCTATCTGCAAAGGGCACTTTTCTTGCTAAAAGCAGTTTTTCCTAACAAATGCAAGTTATAACATGGGCTATCTCCGCAAGGAGACATCAGATCTGCAAAACTTATGGTTTTTTTGTCTTCGGTGAGCCGGGGGAACATGAATACGTGTTTGTTTTTCGAATTTGAGCTCTATCTGCAAAGGGCACTTTTCATGCTTTAAGCAGTTTTTCCTAACAAATGCAAGATATAACATGGGCTATCTCCGCAAGGAGACATCAGATCTGCATAACTGATGGTTTTTTGGTCTTCGGTGAGCCGGGGGAACATGAATATGTGTTTGTTTTTCGAATTTGAGCTCTATCTGCAAAGGGCACTTTTCTTGCTAAAAGCAGTTTTTCCTAACAAATGCAAGATATAACATGGGCTATCTCCGCAAAGAGACATCAGATCTGCAAAACTCATGGTGTTTTCATCTTCGGTGAGCCGGGGGAACATGAATACGTGTTTGTTTTTCGAATTTGAGCTCTATCTGCAAAGGGCACTTTTCATGCTTTTTTTCCTAACAAATGCAAGATATAACGTGGGCTATCTGCGCAAGGAGATATCAGATCTGCATAACTCATGGTTTTTTGGTCTTCAGTGAGCCGGGGGAACATGAATATGTGTTTGTTTTTCGAATTTGAGCTCTATCTGCAATGGGTACTTTTCATGCAATAAACAGTTTTTACTAACAAATGCAAGATATAACATGGGCTATCTCCGCAAGGAGACATCAGAACTGCAAAACGCATGGTTTTTTGGTCTTTGGGGAAATTGGGGAACAAGAATACGTGTTTGTTTTTCGAATTTGAGCTCTATCTGCAAAGGGCACTTTTCATGCTATAAGTAGTTTTTCCTAACAAATGCAAGATATAACATGGGCTATCTCCGCAAGGAGACATCAGATCTGTAAAACTCATGATTTTTTGGTCCGGTGAGCCGGGGGAACATGAATATGTGTTTGTTTTTCGAATTTGAGCTCTATCTGCAAAGGGCACTTTTCTTGCTATAAGCAGTTTTTCCTAACAAATGCAACATGGGCTATCTCCGCAAGGAGACATCAGATCTGCATTACTGATGGTTTTTTGGTCTTTGGTGAGCCGGGGGAACATGAATATGTGTTTGTTTTTCGAATTTGAGCTCTATCTGCAAAGGGCACTTTTCTTGCTAAAAGCAGTTTTTCCTAACAAATGCAAGATACAACATGGGCTATCTCCGCAAGGAGACATCAGATCTGCATAACTCATGGTTTTTTGGTCTTCGGTGAGCCGGCGGAACATGAATACATGTTTGTTTTTCGAATTTGAGCTCTATCTGCAAAGGGCACTTTTCATGCTATAAGCAGTTTTTCCTAACAAATGCAAGATATAACATGGGCTATCTCCGCAAGGATACATCAGAGCTGCATAACTGATGGTTTTTTGGACTTCGGTGAGCCGGGGGAACATGAATATGTGTTTGTTTTTCGAATTTGAGCTCTATCTGCAAAGGGCACTTTTCTTGCTAAAAGCAGTTTTTCCTAACAAATGCAAGATATAACATGGGCTATCTCCGCAAGGAGACATCAGATCTGCATTACTGATGGTTTTTTGGTCTTTGGTGAGCCGGGGGAACATGAATATGTGTTTGTTTTTCGAATTTGAGCTCTATCTGCAAAGGGCACTTTTCTTGCTAAAAGCAGTTTTTCCTAACAAATGCAAGATACAACATGGGCTATCTCCGCAAGGAGACATCAGATCTGCATAACTCATGGTTTTTTGGTCTTCGGTGAGCCGGCGGAACATGAATATGTGTTTGTTTTTCGAAATTGAGCTCTATCTTGAAAGGGCACTTTTCTTGCTAAAAGCAGTTTTTCCTAACAAATGCAAGTTATAACATGGGCTATCTCCGCAAGGAGACATCAGATCTGCAAAACTCATGGTTTTTTGGTATTCGATGAGCCGGGGGAACATGAATATGTGTTTGTTTTTCGAATTTGAGCTCTATCTTGAAAGGGCACTTTTCTTGCTAAAAGCAGTTTTTCCTAACAAATGCAAGATATAACATGGGCTATCTCCGCAAGGAGACATCAGATCTGCATAACTGATGGTTTTTTGGTCTTCGGTGAGCCGGGGGAACATGAATATGTGTTTGTTTTTCGAATTTGAGCTCTATCTGCAAAGGGCACTTTTCTTGCTATAAGCAGTTTTTCCTAACAAATGCAAGATATAACATGGGCTATCTCCGCAAGGAGACATCAGATCTGCAAAACTCATGGTTTTTTCGTCTTCAGTGAGCCGGGGGAACATGAATACGTGTTTGTTTTTCGAATTTGAGCTCTGTCTGCAATGAGAACTTTTCATGCTATAAACAGTTTTTACTAACAAATGCAAGATATAACATGGGCTATCTCTGCAAGGAGACATCAGATCTGCATAACTGATGGTTTTTTGGTCTTCGGTGAGCCAGGGGAACATGAATATGTGTTTGTTTTTCGAATTTGAGCTCTATCTGCAAAGGGCACTTTTCTTGCTAAAAGCAGTTTTTCCTAACAAATGCAAGATATAACATGGGCTATCTCCGCAAGGAGATATCAGATCTGCATAACTCATGGTTTTTTTGGTCTTCAGTGAGCCGGGGGAACATGAATATGTGTTTGTTTTTCGAATTTGAGCTCTATCTGCAATGGGCACTTTTCATGCTATAAACACTTTTTACTAACAAATGCAAGATATAACATGGGCTATCTCCGCAAGGAGACATCAGAACTGCAAAACGCATGTTTTTTTGGTCTTCGGGGAGGTTTGGGAACAAGAATACGTGTTTGTTTTTCAAATTTGAGCTCTATCTGCAAAGGGCACTTTTCATGCTATAAGTAGTTTTTCCTAACAAATGCAAGATATAACATGGGCTATCTCCGCAAGGAGACATCAGATCTGTAAAACTCATGATTTTTTGGCCTTCGGTGAGCCGGGGGAACATGAATATGTGTTTGTTTTTCGAATTTGAGCTCTATCTGCAAAGGGCACTTTTCTTGCTATAAGCAGTTTTTCCTAACAAATGCAACATGGGCTATCTCCTCAAGGAGACATCAGATCTGCATTACTGATGGTTTTTTGGTCTTTGGTGAGCCGGGGGAACATGAATATGTGTTTGTTTTTCAAATTTGAGCTCTATCTGCAAAGGGCACTTTTCTTGCTAAAAGCAGTTTTTCCTAACAAATGCAAGTTATAACATGGGCTATCTCCGCAAGGAGACATCAGATCTGCAAAACTCATGGTTTTTTGGTCTTCGGTGAGCCGGGGGAACATGAATATGTGTTTGTTTTTCGAATTTGAGCTCTATCTGCAAAGGGCACTTTTCTTGCTAAAAGCAGTTTTTCCTAACAAATGCAAGATATAACATGGGCTATCTCCGCAAGGAGACATCAGATCTGCATAACTGATGGTTTTTTGGTCTTCGGTGAGCCGGGGGAACATGAATATGTGTTCGTTTTTCGAATTTGAGCTCTATCTGCAAAGGGCACTTTTCTTGCTAAAAGCAGTTTTTCCTAACAAATGCAAGATATAACATGGGCTATCTCCGCAAAGAGACATCAGATCTGCAAAACTCATGGTTTTTTCATCTTCGGTGAGCCGGGGGAACATGAATACGTGTTTGTTTTTCGAATTTGAGCTCTATCTGCAAAGGGCACTTTTCATGCTTTTTTTCCTAACAAATGCAAGATATAACGTGGGCTATCTGCGCAAGGAGATATCAGATCTGCATAACTCATGGTTTTTTGGTCTTCAGTGAGCCGGGGGAACATGAATATGTGTTTGTTTTTCGAATTTGAGCTCTATCTGCAATGGGTACTTTTCATGCAATAAACAGTTTTTACTAACAAATGCAAGATATAACATGGGCTATCTCCGCAAGGAGACATCAGAACTGCAAAACGCATGGTTTTTTGGTCTTTGGGGAGGTTGGGGAACAAGAATACGTGTTTGTTTTTCGAATTTGAGCTCTATCTGCAAAGGGCACTTTTCATGCTATAAGTAGTTTTTCCTAACAAATGCAAGATATAACATGGGCTATCTCCGCAAGGAGACATCAGATCTGTAAAACTCATGATTTTTTGGTCCGGTGAGCCGGGGGAACATGAATATGTGTTTGTTTTTCGAATTTGAGCTCTATCTGCAAAGGGCACTTTTCTTGCTATAAGCAGTTTTTCCTAACAAATGCAACATGGGCTATCTCCGCAAGGAGACATCAGATCTGCATTACTGATGGTTTTTTGGTCTTTGGTGAGCCGGGGGAACATGAATATGTGTTTGTTTTTCGAATTTGAGCTCTATCTGCAAAGGGCACTTTTCTTGCTAAAAGCAGTTTTTCCTAACAAATGCAAGATACAACATGGGCTATCTCCGCAAGGAGACATCAGATCTGCATAACTCATGGTTTTTTGGTCTTCGGTGAGCCGGCGGAACATGAATACATGTTTGTTTTTCGAATTTGAGCTCTATCTGCAAAGGGCACTTTTCATGCTATAAGCAGTTTTTCCTAACAAATGCAAGATATAACATGGGCTATCTCCGCAAGGATACATCAGAGCTGCATAACTGATGGTTTTTTGGACTTCGGTGAGCCGGGGGAACATGAATATGTGTTTGTTTTTCGAATTTGAGCTCTATCTGCAAAGGGCACTTTTCTTGCTAAAAGCAGTTTTTCCTAACAAATGCAAGATATAACATGGGCTATCTCCGCAAGGAGACATCAGATCTGCATAACTGATGGTTTTTTGGTCTTCGGTGAGCCGGGGGAACATGAATATGTGTTTGTTTTTCGAAATTGAGCTCTATCTGCAAAGGGCACTTTTCTTGCTAAAAGCAGTTTTTCCTAACAAATGCAAGTTATAACATGGGCTATCTCCGCAAGGAGACATCAGATCTGCAAAACTTATGGTTTTTTTGTCTTCGGTGAGCCGGGGGAACATGAATACGTGTTTGTTTTTCGAATTTGAGCTCTATCTGCAAAGGGCACTTTTCATGCTTTAAGCAGTTTTTCCTAACAAATGCAAGATATAACATGGGCTATCTGCGCAAGGAGATATCAGATCTGCATAACTCATGGTTTTTTGGTCTTCAGTGAGCCGGGGGAACATGAATATGTGTTCGTTTTTCGAATTTGAGCTCTATCTGCAATGGGCACTTTTCATGCTAAAAGCAGTTTTTCCTAACAAATGCAAGATATAACATGGGCTATCTCCGCAAGGAGACATCAGATCTGCATAACTGATGGTTTTTTGGTCTTCGGTGAGCCGGGGGAACATGAATATGTGTTCGTTTTTCGAATTTGAGCTCTATCTGCTAAGGGCACTTTTCTTGCGAAAAGCAGTTTTTCCTAACAAATGCAAGATATAACATGGGCTATCTCCGCAAGGAAACATCAGATCTGCGTAACTCATGGTTTTTTGGTCTTCGGGGAGGTTGGGGAACATGAATACGTGTTTGTTTTTCGAATTTGAGCTCTATCTGCAAAGGGCACTTTTCATGCTATAAGCAGTTTTTCCTAACAAATGCAAGATATAACATGGGCTATCTCCGCAAGGAGACATGAGATCTGCATAACTGATGGGTTTTTGGTCTTCGGTGAGCCGGGGGAACATGAATATGTGTTTGTTTTTCGAATTTGAGCTCTATCTGCAAAGGGCTCTTTTCATGCATTAAGCAGTTTTTCCTAACAAATGCAAGATATAACATGGGCTATCTCCGCAAGGAGACATCAGATCTGCAAAACTCATGGTTTTTTGGTCTTCGGTGAGCCGGGGGAACATGAATATGTGTTTGTTTTTCGAATTTGAGCTCTATCTGCAAAGGGCACTTTTCTTGCTAAAAGCAGTTTTTCCTAACAAATGCAAGATATAACATGGGCTATCTCCGCAAGGAGACATCAGATCTGCATAACTGATGGTTTTTTGGTCTTCGGTGAGCCGGGGGAACATGAATATGTGTTCGTTTTTCAAATTATAGCTCTATCTGCAAAGGGCACTTTTCTTGCTAAAAGCAGTTTTTCCTAACAAATGCAAGATATAACATGGGCTATCTCCGCAAGGAAACATCAGATCTGCAAAACTCATGGTTTTTTGGTATTCGGTGAGCCGGGGGAACATGAATATGTGTTTGTTTTTCGAAATTGAGCTCTATCTGCAAAGGGCACTTTTCTTGCTAAAAGTAGTTTTTCCTAACAAATGCAAGATATAACATGGGCTATCTCCGCAAGGAGACATCAGATCTGTAAAACTCATGATTTTTTGGCCTTCGGTGAGCCGGGGGAACATGAATATGTGTTTGTTTTTCGAATTTGAGCTCTATCTGCAAAGGGCACTTTTCTTGCTATAAGCAGTTTTTCCTAACAAATGCAACATGGGCTATCTCCTCACGGAGACATCAGATCTGCATTACTGATGGTTTTTTGGTCTTTGGTGAGCCGGGGGAACATGAATATGTGTTTGTTTTTCAAATTTGAGCTCTATCTGCAAAGGGCACTTTTCTTGCTAAAAGCAGTTTTTCCTAACAAATGCAAGTTATAACATGGGCTATCTCCGCAAGGAGACATCAGATCTGCAAAACTCATGGTTTTTTGGTCTTCGGTGAGCCGGGGGAACATGAATATGTGTTTGTTTTTCGAATTTGAGCTCTATCTGCAAAGGGCACTTTTCTTGCTAAAAGCAGTTTTTCCTAACAAATGCAAGATATAACATGGGCTATCTCCGCAAGGAGACATCAGATCTGCATAACTGATGGTTTTTTGGTCTTCGGTGAGCCGGGGGAACATGAATATGTGTTCGTTTTTCGAATTTGAGCTCTATCTGCAAAGGGCACTTTTCTTGCTAAAAGCAGTTTTTCCTAACAAATGCAAGATATAACATGGGCTATCTCCGCAAAGAGACATCAGATCTGCAAAACTCATGGTTTTTTCATCTTCGGTGAGCCGGGGGAACATGAATACGTGTTTGTTTTTCGAATTTGAGCTCTATCTGCAAAGGGCACTTTTCATGCTTTTTTTCCTAACAAATGCAAGATATAACGTGGGCTATCTGCGCAAGGAGATATCAGATCTGCATAACTCATGGTTTTTTGGTCTTCAGTGAGCCGGGGGAACATGAATATGTGTTTGTTTTTCGAATTTGAGCTCTATCTGCAATGGGTACTTTTCATGCAATAAACAGTTTTTACTAACAAATGCAAGATATAACATGGGCTATCTCCGCAAGGAGACATCAGAACTGCAAAACGCATGGTTTTTTGGTCTTTGGGGAGGTTGGGGAACAAGAATACGTGTTTGTTTTTCGAATTTGAGCTCTATCTGCAAAGGGCACTTTTCATGCTATAAGTAGTTTTTCCTAACAAATGCAAGATATAACATGGGCTATCTCCGCAAGGAGACATCAGATCTGTAAAACTCATGATTTTTTGGTCCGGTGAGCCGGGGGAACATGAATATGTGTTTGTTTTTCGAATTTGAGCTCTATCTGCAAAGGGCACTTTTCTTGCTATAAGCAGTTTTTCCTAACAAATGCAACATGGGCTATCTCCGCAAGGAGACATCAGATCTGCATTACTGATGGTTTTTTGGTCTTTGGTGAGCCGGGGGAACATGAATATGTGTTTGTTTTTCGAATTTGAGCTCTATCTGCAAAGGGCACTTTTCTTGCTAAAAGCAGTTTTTCCTAACAAATGCAAGATACAACATGGGCTATCTCCGCAAGGAGACATCAGATCTGCATAACTCATGGTTTTTTGGTCTTCGGTGAGCCGGCGGAACATGAATACATGTTTGTTTTTCGAATTTGAGCTCTATCTGCAAAGGGCACTTTTCATGCTATAAGCAGTTTTTCCTAACAAATGCAAGATATAACATGGGCTATCTCCGCAAGGATACATCAGAGCTGCATAACTGATGGTTTTTTGGACTTCGGTGAGCCGGGGGAACATGAATATGTGTTTGTTTTTCGAATTTGAGCTCTATCTGCAAAGGGCACTTTTCTTGCTAAAAGCAGTTTTTCCTAACAAATGCAAGATATAACATGGGCTATCTCCGCAAGGAGACATCAGATCTGCATAACTGATGGTTTTTTGGTCTTCGGTGAGCCGGGGGAACATGAATATGTGTTTGTTTTTCGAAATTGAGCTCTATCTGCAAAGGGCACTTTTCTTGCTAAAAGCAGTTTTTCCTAACAAATGCAAGTTATAACATGGGCTATCTCCGCAAGGAGACATCAGATCTGCAAAACTTATGGTTTTTTTGTCTTCGGTGAGCCGGGGGAACATGAATACGTGTTTGTTTTTCGAATTTGAGCTCTATCTGCAAAGGGCACTTTTCATGCTTTAAGCAGTTTTTCCTAACAAATGCAAGATATAACATGGGCTATCTGCGCAAGGAGATATCAGATCTGCATAACTCATGGTTTTTTGGTCTTCAGTGAGCCGGGGGAACATGAATATGTGTTCGTTTTTCGAATTTGAGCTCTATCTGCAATGGGCACTTTTCATGCTAAAAGCAGTTTTTCCTAACAAATGCAAGATATAACATGGGCTATCTCCGCAAGGAGACATCAGATCTGCATAACTGATGGTTTTTTGGTCTTCGGTGAGCCGGGGGAACATGAATATGTGTTCGTTTTTCGAATTTGAGCTCTATCTGCTAAGGGCACTTTTCTTGCGAAAAGCAGTTTTTCCTAACAAATGCAAGATATAACATGGGCTATCTCCGCAAGGAAACATCAGATCTGCGTAACTCATGGTTTTTTGGTCTTCGGGGAGGTTGGGGAACATGAATACGTGTTTGTTTTTCGAATTTGAGCTCTATCTGCAAAGGGCACTTTTCATGCTATAAGCAGTTTTTCCTAACAAATGCAAGATATAACATGGGCTATCTCCGCAAGGAGACATGAGATCTGCATAACTGATGGGTTTTTGGTCTTCGGTGAGCCGGGGGAACATGAATATGTGTTTGTTTTTCGAATTTGAGCTCTATCTGCAAAGGGCTCTTTTCATGCATTAAGCAGTTTTTCCTAACAAATGCAAGATATAACATGGGCTATCTCCGCAAGGAGACATCAGATCTGCAAAACTCATGGTTTTTTGGTCTTCGGTGAGCCGGGGGAACATGAATATGTGTTTGTTTTTCGAATTTGAGCTCTATCTGCAAAGGGCACTTTTCTTGCTAAAAGCAGTTTTTCCTAACAAATGCAAGATATAACATGGGCTATCTCCGCAAGGAGACATCAGATCTGCATAACTGATGGTTTTTTGGTCTTCGGTGAGCCGGGGGAACATGAATATGTGTTCGTTTTTCAAATTATAGCTCTATCTGCAAAGGGCACTTTTCTTGCTAAAAGCAGTTTTTCCTAACAAATGCAAGATATAACATGGGCTATCTCCGCAAGGAAACATCAGATCTGCAAAACTCATGGTTTTTTGGTATTCGGTGAGCCGGGGGAACATGAATATGTGTTTGTTTTTCGAAATTGAGCTCTATCTGCAAAGGGCACTTTTCTTGCTAAAAGCAGTTTTTCCTAACAAATGCAAGTTATAACATGGGCTATCTCCGCAAGGAGACATCAGATCTGCATAACTGATGGTTTTTTGGTCTTCGGTGAGCCGGGGGAACATGAATATGTGTTCGTTTTCGAATTTGAGCTCTATCTGCTATGGGCACTTTTCTTGCGAAAAGCAGTTTTTCCTAACAAATGCAAGATATAACATGGGCTATCTCCGCAAGGAGACATCAGATCTGCAAAACTCATGGTTTTTTCATCTTCGGTGAG
Organism: Vipera ursinii; assembly: GCF_947247035.1. NCBI lineage: Eukaryota > Metazoa > Chordata > Lepidosauria > Squamata > Viperidae > Vipera > Vipera ursinii. The sequence continues at coordinate 33,274,922 of NC_139515.1, forward strand.
CCGGGGGAACATGAATACGTGTTTGTTTTTCGAATTTGAGCTCTATCTGCAAAGGGCACTTTTCATGCTTTTTTTCCTAACAAATGCAAGATATAACATGGGCTATCTGCGCAAGGAGATATCAGATCTGCATAACTCATGGTTTTTTGGTCTTCAGTGAGCCGGGGGAACATGAATATGTGTTTGTTTTTCGAATTTGAGCTCTATCTGCAATGGGCACTTTTCATGCAATAAACAGTTTTTACTAACAAATGCAAGATATAACATGGGCTATCTCCGCAAGGAGACATCAGAACTGCAAAACGCATGGTTTTTTGGTCTTTGGGGAGGTTGGGGAACAAGAATACGTGTTTGTTTTTCGAATTTGAGCTCTATCTGCAAAGGGCACTTTTCATGCTATAAGTAGTTTTTCCTAACAAATGCAAGATATAACATGGGCTATCTCCGCAAGGAGACATCAGATCTGTAAAACTCATGATTTTTTGGTCCGGTGAGCCGGGGGAACATGAATATGTGTTTGTTTTTCGAATTTGAGCTCTATCTGCAAAGGGCACTTTTCTTGCTAAAAGCAGTTTTTCCTAACAAATGCAAGATACAACATGGGCTATCTCCGCAAGGAGACATCAGATCTGCATAACTCATGGTTTTTTGGTCTTCGGTGAGCCGGCGGAACATGAATACATGTTTGTTTTTCGAATTTGAGCTCTATCTGCAAAGGGCACTTTTCATGCTATAAGCAGTTTTTCCTAACAAATGCAAGATATAACATGGGCTATCTCCGCAAGGATACATCAGAGCTGCATAACTGATGGTTTTTTGGACTTCGGTGAGCCGGGGGAACATGAATATGTGTTTGTTTTTCGAATTTGAGCTCTATCTGCAAAGGGCACTTTTCTTGCTAAAAGCAGTTTTTCCTAACAAATGCAAGATATAACATGGGCTATCTCCGCAAGGAGATATCAGATCTGCATAACTGATGGTTTTTTGGTCTTCGGTGAGCCGGGGGAACATGAATATGTGTTTGTTTTTCGAAATTGAGCTCTATCTGCAAAGGGCACTTTTCTTGCTAAAAGCAGTTTTTCCTAACAAATGCAAGTTATAACATGGGCTATCTCCGCAAGGAGACATCAGATCTGCAAAACTTATGGTTTTTTTGTCTTCGGTGAGCCGGGGGAACATGAATACGTGTTTGTTTTTCGAATTTGAGCTCTATCTGCAAAGGGCACTTTTCATGCTTTAAGCAGTTTTTCCTAACAAATGCAAGATATAACATGGGCTATCTGCGCAAGGAGATATCAGATCTGCATAACTCATGGTTTTTTGGTCTTCAGTGAGCCGGGGGAACATGAATATGTGTTCGTTTTTCGAATTTGAGCTCTATCTGCAATGGGCACTTTTCATGCTAAAAGCAGTTTTTCCTAACAAATGCAAGATATAACATGGGCTATCTCCGCAAGGAGACATCAGATCTGCATAACTGATGGTTTTTTGGTCTTCGGTGAGCCGGGGGAACATGAATATGTGTTCGTTTTTCGAATTTGAGCTCTATCTGCTAAGGGCACTTTTCTTGCGAAAAGCAGTTTTTCCTAACAAATGCAAGATATAACATGGGCTATCTCCGCAAGGAAACATCAGATCTGCGTAACTCATGGTTTTTTGGTCTTCGGGGAGGTTGGGGAACATGAATGCGTGTTTGTTTTTCGAATTTGAGCTCTATCTGCAAAGGGCACTTTTCATGCTATAAGCAGTTTTTCCTAACAAATGCAAGATATAACATGGGCTATCTCCGCAAGGAGACATGAGATCTGCATAACTGATGGGTTTTTGGTCTTCGGTGAGCCGGGGGAACATGAATATGTGTTTGTTTTTCGAATTTGAGCTCTATCTGCAAAGGGGTCTTTTCATGCATTAAGCAGTTTTTCCTAACAAATGCAAGATATAACATGGGCTATCTCCGCAAGGAGACATCAGATCTGCAAAACTCATGGTTTTTTGGTCTTCGGTGAGCCGGGGGAACATGAATATGTGTTTGTTTTTCGAATTTGAGCTCTATCTGCAAAGGGCACTTTTCTTGCTAAAAGCAGTTTTTCCTAACAAATGCAAGATATAACATGGGCTATCTCCGCAAGGAGACATCAGATCTGCATAACTGATGGTTTTTTGGTCTTCGGTGAGCCGGGGGAACATGAATATGTGTTCGTTTTTCGAATTATAGCTCTATCTGCAAAGGGCACTTTTCTTGCTAAAAGCAGTTTTTCCTAACAAATGCAAGATATAACATGGGCTATCTCCGCAAGGAAACATCAGATCTGCAAAACTCATGGTTTTTTGGTATTCGGTGAGCCGGGGGAACATGAATATGTGTTTGTTTTTCGAAATTGAGCTCTATCTGCAAAGGGCACTTTTCTTGCTAAAAGCAGTTTTTCCTAACAAATGCAAGTTATAACATGGGCTATCTCCGCAAGGAGACATCAGATCTGCATAACTGATGGTTTTTTGGTCTTCGGTGAGCCGGGGGAACATGAATATGTGTTCGTTTTCGAATTTGAGCTCTATCTGCTATGGGCACTTTTCTTGCGAAAAGCAGTTTTTCCTAACAAATGCAAGATATAACATGGGCTATCTCCGCAAGGAGACATCAGATCTGCAAAACTCATGGTTTTTTGGTCTTCGGTGAGCCGGGGGAACATGAATATGTGTTTGTTTTTCGAATTTGAGCTCTATCTGCAAAGGGCACTTTTCTTGCTAAAAGCAGTTTTTCCTAACAAATGCAAGATATAACATGGGCTATCTCCGCAAGGAGACATCAGATCTGCATAACTGATGGTTTTTTGGTCTTCGGTGAGCCGGGGGAACATGAATATGTGTTCGTTTTTCGAATTTGAGCTCTATCTGCAAAGGGCACTTTTCTTGCTAAAAGCAGTTTTTCCTAACAAATGCAAGATATAACATGGGCTATCTCCGCAAGGAGACATCAGATCTGCAAAACTCATGGTTTTTTCGTCTTCGGTGAGCCGGGGGAACATGAATACGTGTTTGTTTTTCGAATTTGAGCTCTATCTGCAAAGGGCACTTTTCATGCTTTAAGCAGTTTTTCCTAACAAATGCAAGATATAACATCGGCTATCTGCGCAAGGAGATATCAGATCTGCATAACTCATGGGTTTTTGGTCTTCTGTGAGCCGGGGGAACATGAATATGTGTTTGTTTTTCGAATTTGAGCTCTATCTGCAAAGGGCACTTTTCATGCTTTAAGCAGTTTTTCCTAACAAATGCAAGATATAACATGGGCTATCTCCGCAAGGAGACATCAGATCTGTAAAACTCATGGTTTTTTGGTCTTCGGTGAGCCGGGGGAACATGAATATGTGTTTGTTTTTCGAAATTGAGCTCTATCTGCAATGGGCACTTTTCATGCTATAAACAGTTTTTACTAACTAATGCAAGATATAACATGGGCTATCTCCGCAAGGAGACATCAGAACTGCAAAACGCATGGTTTTTTGGTCTTTGGGGAGGTTGGGGAACAAGAATACGTGTTTGTTTTTCGAATTTGAGCTCTATCTGCAAAGGGCACTTTTCATGCTATAAGCATTTTTTCCTTACAAATGCAAGTTATAACATGGGCTATCTCCGCAAGGAGACATCAGATCTGCAAAACTTATGGTTTTTTGGTCTTCGGTGAGCCGGGGGAACATGAATATGTGTTTGTTTTTCGAATTTGAGCTCTATCTGCAAAGGGCACTTTTCTTGCTAAAAGCAGTTTTTCCTAACAAATGCAAGATATAACGGGCAATCTCCGCAAGGAAACATCAGATCTGCATAACTGATGGTTTTTTGGTCTTCGGTGAGCCGGGGGAACATGAATATGTGTTTGTTTTTCGAATTTGAGCTCTATCTGCAAAGGGCACTTTTCATGCTTTAAGCAGTTTTTCCTAACAAATGCAAGATATAACATGGGCTATCTCCGCAAGGAGACATCAGATCTGCATAACTGATGGTTTTTTGGTCTTCGGTGAGCTGGGGGAACATGAATATGTGTTTGTTTTTCGAATTTGAGCTCTATCTGCAAAGGGCACTTTTCTTGCTAAAAGCAGTTTTTCCTAACAAATGCAAGATATAACATGGGCTATCTCCGCAAGGAGACATCAGATCTGCATAACTGATGGTTTTTTGGTCTTCGGTGAGCCGGGGGAACATGAATATGTGTTTGTTTTTCGAAATTGAGCTCTATCTGCAAAGGGCACTTTTCTTGCTAAAAGCAGTTTTTCCTAACAAATGCAAGTTATAACATGGGCTATCTCCGCAAGGAGACATCAGATCTGCAAAACTCATGGTTTTTTGGTCTTCGGTGAGCCGGGGGAACATGAATATGTGTTTGTTTTTCGAATTTGAGCTCTATCTGCTAAGGGCACTTTTCTTGCGAAAAGCAGTTTTTCCTAACAAATGCAAGATATAACATGGGCTATCTCCGCAAGGAAACATCAGAACTGCAAAACACATGGTTTTTTGGTCTTCGGGGAGGTTGGGGAACATGAATACGTGTTTGTTTTTCGAATTTGAGCTCTATCTGCAAAGGGCACTTTTCATGCTATAAGCAGTTTTTCCTAACAAATGCAAGATATAACATGGGCTATCTCCGCAAGGAAACATCAGATCTGCGTAACTCATGGTTTTTTTGTCTTCGGGGAGGTTGGGGAACATGAATACGTGTTTGTTTTTCGAATTTGAGCTCTATCTGCAAAGGGCACTTTTCATGCTATAAGCAGTTTTTCCTAACAAATGCAAGATATAACATGGGCTATCTACGCAAGGAGACATGAGATCTGCATAACTGATGGGTTTTTGGTCTTCGGTGAGCCGGGGGAACATGAATATGTGTTTGTTTTTCGAATTTGAGCTCTATCTGCAAAGGGCACTTTTCATGCTTTAAGCAGTTTTTCCTAACAAATGCAAGATATAACATGGGCTATCTCCGCAAGGAGACATCAGATCTGCAAAACTCATGGTTTTTTGGTCTTCGGTGAGCCGGGGGAACATGAATATGTGTTTGTTTTTCGAATTTGAGCTCTATCTGCAAAGGGCACTTTTCTTGCTAAAAGCAGTTTTTCCTAACAAATGCAAGATATAACATGGGCTATCTCCGCAAGGAAACATCAGATCTGCGTAACTCATGGTTTTTTGGTCTTCGGGGAGGTTGGGGAACATGAATACGTGTTTGTTTTTCGAATTTGAGCTCTATCTGCAAAGGGCACTTTTCATGCTATAAGCAGTTTTTCCTAACAAATGCAAGATATAACATGGGCTATCTCCGCAAGGAGACATCAGATCTGCATAACTGATGGTTTTTTGGTCTTCGGTGAGCCGAGGGAACATGAATATGTGTTCGTTTTTCGAATTTGAGCTCTATCTGCAAAGGGAACTTTTCTTGCTAAAAGCAGTTTTTCCTAACAAATGCAAGATATAACATGGGCTATCTCCGCAAGGAAACATCAGATCTGCATAACTCATGGTTTTTTGGTCTTCGGTGAGCCGGGGGAACATGAATATGTGTTTGTTTTTCGAAATTGAGCTCTATCTGCAAAGGGCACTTTTCTTGCTAAAAGCAGTTTTTCCTAACAAATGCAAGTTATAACATGGGCTATCTCCGCAAGGAGACATCAGATCTGCATAACTGATGGTTTTTTGGTCTTCGGTGAGCCGGGGGAACATGAATATGTGTTCGTTTTTCGAATTTGAGCTCTATCTGCTAAGGGCACTTTTCTTGCGAAAAGCAGTTTTTCCTAACAAATGCAAGATATAACATGGGCTATCTCCGCAAGGAGACATCAGATCTGCAAAACTCATGGTTTTTTGGTCTTCGGTGAGCCGGGGGAACATGAATATGTGTTTGTTTTTCGAATTTGAGCTCTATCTGCTAAGGGCACTTTTCTTGCGAAAAGCAGTTTTTCCTAACAAATGCAAGATATAACATGGGCTATCTCCGCAAGGAAACATCAGAACTGCAAAACACATGGTTTTTTGGTCTTCGGGGAGGTTGGGGAACATGAATACGTGTTTGTTTTTCGAATTTGAGCTCTATCTGCAAAGGGCACTTTTCATGCTATAAGCAGTTTTTCCTAACAAATGCAAGATATAACATGGGCTATCTCCGCAAGGAAACATCAGATCTGCGTAACTCATGGTTTTTTTTGTCTTCGGGGAGGTTGGGGAACATGAATACGTGTTTGTTTTTCGAATTTGAGCTCTATCTGCAAAGGGCACTTTTCATGCTATAAGCAGTTTTTCCTAACAAATGCAAGATATAACATGGGCTATCTACGCAAGGAGACATGAGATCTGCATAACTGATGGGTTTTTGGTCTTCGGTGAGCCGGGGGAACATGAATATGTGTTCGTTTTTCGAATTTGAGCTCTATCTGCTAAGGGCACTTTTCTTGCGAAAAGCAGTTTTTCCTAACAAATGCAAGATATAACATGGGCTATCTCCGCAAGGAGACATCAGATCTGCAAAACTCATGGTTTTTTGGTCTTCGGTGAGCCGGGGGAACATGAATATGTGTTTGTTTTTCGAATTTGAGCTCTATCTGCAAAGGGCACTTTTCTTGCTAAAAGCAGTTTTTCCTAACAAATGCAAGATATAACATGGGCTATCTCCGCAAGGAGACATCAGATCTGCATAACTGATGGTTTTTTGGTCTTCGGTGAGCCGGGGGAACATGAATATGTGTTCGTTTTTCGAATTTGAGCTCTATCTGCAAAGGGCACTTTTCTTGCTAAAAGCAGTTTTTCCTAACAAATGCAAGATATAACATGGGCTATCTCCGCAAGGAGACATGAGATCTGCATAACTGATGGGTTTTTGGTCTTCGGTGAGCCGGGGGAACATGAATATGTGTTTGTTTTTCGAATTTGAGCTCTATCTGCAAAGGGCACTTTTCATGCTTTAAGCAGTTTTTCCTAACAAATGCAAGATATAACATGGGCTATCTCCGCAAGGAGACATCAGATCTGCAAAACTCATGGTTTTTTGGTCTTCGGTGAGCCGGGGGAACATGAATATGTGTTTGTTTTTCGAATTTGAGCTCTATCTGCAAAGGGCACTTTTCATGCTAAAAGCAGTTTTTCCTAACAAATGCAAGATATAACATGGGCTATCTCCGCAAGGAGACATCAGATCTGCATAACTGATGGTTTTTTGGTCTTCGGTGAGCCGGGGGAACATGAATATGTGTTCGTTTTTCGAATTTGAGCTCTATCTGCAAAGGGCACTTTTCTTGCTAAAAGCAGTTTTTCCTAACAAATGCAAGATATAACATGGGCTATCTCCGCAAGGAAACATCAGATCTGCATAACTCATGGTTTTTTGGTCTTCGGTGAGCCGGGGGAACATGAATATGTGTTTGTTTTTCGAAATTGAGCTCTATCTGCAAAGGGCACTTTTCTTGCTAAAAGCAGTTTTTCCTAACAAATGCAAGTTATAACATGGGCTATCTCCGCAAGGAGACATCAGATCTGCAAAACTCATGGTTTTTTGGTCTTCGGTGAGCCGGCGGAACATGAATATGTGTTTGTTTTTCGAATTTAAGCTCTATCTGCAAAGGGCACATTTCATGCTATAAGCAGTTTTTCCTAACAAATGCAATATATAACATGGGCTATCTCCGCAAGGAGACATCAGATCTGTAAAACTCATGGTTTTTTGGTCTTCGGTGAGCCGGGGGAACATGAATATGTGTTCGTTTTTCGAATTTGAGCTCTATCTGCAAAGGGCACTTTTCTTGCTATAAGCAGTTTTTCCTAACAAATGCAAGATATAACATGGGCTATCTCCGCAAGGAGACATCAGATCTGCAAAACTCATGGTTTTTTCGTCTTCAGTGAGCCGGGGGAACATGAATATGTGTTTGTTTTTCGAATTTGAGCTCTATCTGCAATGAGAACTTTTCATGCTATAAACAGTTTTTACTAACAAATGCAAGATATAACATGGGCTATCTCTGCAAGGAGACATCAGAACTGCAAAACGCATGGTTTTTTGGTCTTCGGGGAGGTTGGGGAACATGAATACGTGTTTGTTTTTCGAATTTGAGCTCTATCTTTAAAGGGCACTTTTCATGCTATAAGCAGTTTTTCCTAACAAATGCAAGATATAACATGGGCTATCTCCGCAAGGAAACATCAGATCTGCATAACTGATGGTTTTTTGGTCTTCGGTGAGCCGGGGGAACATGAATATGTGTTTGTTTTTCGAAATTGAGCTCTATCTGCAAAGGGCACTTTTCTTGCTAAAAGCAGTTTTTCCTAACAAATGCAAGTTATAACATGGGCTATCTCCGCAAGGAGACATCAGATCTGCATAACTGATGGTTTTTTGGTCTTCGGGGAGGTTGGGGAACATGAATACGTGTTTGTTTTTCGAATTTGAGCTCTATCTGCAAAGGGCACTTTTCATGCTATAAGCAGTTTTTCCTAACAAATGCAAGATATAACATGGGCTATCTCCGCAAGGAGACATGAGATCTGCATAACTGATGGGTTTTTGGTCTTCGGTGAGCCGGGGGAACATGAATATGTGTTTGTTTTTCGAATTTGAGCTCTATCTGCAAAGGGCTCTTTTCATGCATTAAGCAGTTTTTCCTAACAAATGCAAGATACAACATGGGCTATCTCCGCAAGGAGACATCAGATCTGCATAACTCATTGTTTTTTGGTCTTCGGTGAGCCGGCGGAACATGAATATGTGTTTGTTTTTCGAAATTGAGCTCTATCTGCAAAGGGCACTTTTCTTGCTAAAAGCAGTTTTTCCTAACAAATGCAAGTTATAACATGGGCTATCTCCGCAAGGAGACATCAGATCTGCAAAACTCATGGTTTTTTGGTCTTCGGTGAGCCGGGGGAACATGAATATGTGTTTGTTTTTCGAATTTGAGCTCTATCTGCAAAGGGCACTTTTCTTGCTAAAAGCAGTTTTTCCTAACAAATGCAAGATATAACATGGGCTATCTCCGCAAGGAGACATGAGATCTGCATAACTGATGGTTTTTTGGTCTTCGGTGAGCCGGGGGAACATGAATATGTGTTTGTTTTTCGAATTTGAGCTCTATCTGCAAAGGGCACTTTTCTTGCTATAAGCAGTTTTTCCTAACAAATGCAACATGGGCTATCTCCGCAAGGAGACATCAGATCTGCATTACTGATGGTTTTTTGGTCTTTGGTGAGCCTGGGGAACATGAATATGTGTTTGTTTTTCGAATTTGAGCTCTATCTGCAAAGGGCACTTTTCTTGCTAAAAGCAGTTTTTCCTAACAAATGCAAGATACAACATGGGCTATCTCCGCAAGGAGACATCAGATCTGCATAACTCATGGTTTTTTGGTCTTCGGTGAGCCGGCGGAACATGAATATGTGTTTGTTTTTCGAAATTGAGCTCTATCTTGAAAGGGCACTTTTCTTGCTAAAAGCAGTTTTTCCTAACAAATGCAAGTTATAACATGGGCTATCTCCGCAAGGAGACATCAGATCTGTAAAACTCATGGTTTTTTGGTCTTCGATGAGCCGGGGGAACATGAATATGTGTTTGTTTTTCGAATTTGAGCTCTATCTGCAAAGGGCACTTTTCTTGCTAAAAGCAGTTTTTCCTAACAAATGCAAGATATAACATGGGCTATCTCCGCAAGGAGACATCAGATCTGCATAACTGATGGTTTTTTGGTCTTCGGTGAGCCGGGGGAACATGAATATGTGTTTGTTTTTCGAATTTGAGCTCTATCTGCAAAGGGCACTTTTCTTGCTAAAAGCAGTTTTTCCTAAGAAATGCAAGATATAACATGGGCTATCTCCGCAAGGAGACATCAGATCTGCAAAACTCATGGTTTTTTGGTCTTCGGTGAGCCGGGGGAACATGAATATGTGTTTGTTTTTCGAATTTGAGCTCTATCTGCAAAGGGCACTTTTCTTGCTAAAAGCAGTTTTTCCTAACAAATGCAACATGGGCTATCTCCGCAAGGAGACATCAGATCTGCATTACTGATGGTTTTTTGGTCTTTGGTGAGCCGGGGAAACATGAATATGTGTTTGTTTTTCGAATTTGAGCTCTATCTGCAAAGGGCACTTTTCTTGCTAAAAGCAGTTTTTCCTAACAAATGCAAGATACAACATGGGCTATCTCTGCAAGGATACATCAGATCTGCATAACTCATGGTTTTTTGGTCTTCGGTGAGCCGGGGGAACATGAATATGTGTTTGTTTTTCGAAATTGAGCTCTATCTTGAAAGGGCACTTTTCTTGCTAAAAGCAGTTTTTCCTAACAAATGCAAGTTATAACATGGGCTATCTCCGCAAGGAGACATCAGATCTGCAAAACTCATGGTTTTTTGGTATTCGGTGAGCCGGGGGAGCATGAATATGTGTTTGTTTTTCGAATTTGAGCTCTATCTTGAAAGGGCACTTTTCTTGCTAAATGCAGTTTTTCCTAAGAAATGCAAGTTATAACATGGGCTATCTCCGCAAGGAGACATCAGATCTGCAAAACTCATGGTTTTTTGGTCTTCGGGGAGGTTGGGGAACATGAATACGTGTTTGTTTTTCGTATTTGAGCTCTATCTTTAAAGGGCACTTTTCATGCTATAAGCAGTTTTTCCTAACAAATGCACGATATAACATGGGCTATCTCCGCAAGGAGATATCAGATCTGTAAAACTCATGGTTTTTTGGTCTTCGGTGAGCCAGAGGAACATGAATATGTGTTTGTTTTTCGAATTTGAGCTCTATCTGCAAAGGGCACTTTTCTTGCTAAAAGCAGTTTTTCCTAACAAATGCAAGATATAACATGGGCTATCTCCGCAAGGAGACATCAGATCTGCATAACTGATGGTTTTTTGGTCTTCGGTGAGCCGGGGGAACATGAATATGTGTTTGTTTTTCGAATTTGAGCTCTATCTGCAAAGGGCACTTTTCTTGCTAAAAGCAGTTTTTCCTAAGAAATGCAAGTTATAACATGGGCTATCTCCGCAAGGAGACATCAGATCTGCAAAACTCATGGTTTTTTGGTCTTCGGTGAGCCGGGGGAACATGAATATGTGTTTGTTTTTCGAATTTGAGCTCTATCTGCAAAGGGCACTTTTCTTGCTAAAAGCAGTTTTTCCTAACAAATGCAAGATATAACATGAGCTATCTGCACAAGGAGATATCAGATCTGCATAACTCATGGTTTTTTGGTCTTCAGTGAGCCGGGGGAACATGAATATGTGTTTGTTTTTCGAATTTGAGCTCTATCTGCAAAGGGCACTTTTCATGCTATAAGCAGTTTTTCCTAACAAATGCAAGATATAACATGGGCTATCTCCGCAAGGAGACATCAGATCTGCATAACTGATGGTTTTTCGGTCTTCGGTGAGCCGGGGGAACATGAATATGTGTTTGTTTTTCGAATTTGAGCTCTATCTGCAAAGGGCACTTTTCTTACTAAAAGCAGTTTTTCCTAACAAATGCAAGATATAACATGAGCTATCTGCACAAGGAGATATCAGATCTGCATAACTCATGGTTTTTTGGTCTTCAGTGAGCCGGGGGAACATGAATATGTGTTTGTTTTTCGAATTTGAGCTCTATCTGCAATGGGCACTTTTCATGCTAAAAGCAGTTTTTCCTAACCAATGCAATTTATAACATGGGCTATCTCCGCAAGGAGACATCAGAACTGCAAAACGCATGTTTTTTTGGTCTTCGGGGAGGTTGGGGAACAAGAATACGTGTTTGTTTTTCAAATTTGAGCTCTATCTGCAAAGGGCACTTTTCATGCTATAAGTAGTTTTTCCTAACAAATGCAAGATATAACATGGGCTATCTCCGCAAGGAGACATCAGATCTGTAAAACTCATGATTTTTTGGCCTTCGGTGAGCCGGGGGAACATGAATATGTGTTTGTTTTTCGAATTTGAGCTCTATCTGCAAAGGGCACTTTTCTTGCTATAAGCAGTTTTTCCTAACAAATGCAACATGGGCTATCTCCTCAAGGAGACATCAGATCTGCATTACTGATGGTTTTTTGGTCTTTGGTGAGCCGGGGGAACATGAATATGTGTTTGTTTTTCGAATTTGAGCTCTATCTGCAAAGGGCACTTTTCTTGCTAAAAGCAGTTTTTCCTAACAAATGCAAGATACAACATGGGCTATCTCCGCAAGGAGACATCAGATCTGCATAACTCATGGTTTTTTGGTCTTCGGTGAGCCGGCGGAACATGAATATGTGTTTGTTTTTCAAAATTGAGCTCTATCTGCAAAGGGCACTTTTCTTGCTAAAAGCAGTTTTTCCTAACAAATGCAAGTTATAACATGGGCTATCTCCGCAAGGAGACATCAGATCTGCAAAACTCATGGTTTTTTGGTCTTCGGTGAGCCGGGGGAACATGAATATATGTTTGTTTTTCGAATTTGAGCTCTATCTGCAAAGGGCACTTTTCTTGCTATAAGCAGTTTTTCCTAACGAATGCAACATGGGCTATCTCCGCAAGGAGAAATCAGATCTGCATTACTGATGGTTTTTTGGTCTTTGGTGAGCCGGGGGAACATGAATATGTGTTTGTTTTTCGAATTTGAGCTCTATCTGCAAAGGGCACTTTTCTTGCTAAAAGCAGTTTTTCCTAACAAATGCAAGATACAACATGGGCTATCTCCGCAAGGAGACATCAGATCTGCATAACTCATTGTTTTTTGGTCTTCGGTGAGCCGGCGGAACATGAATATGTGTTTGTTTTTCGAAATTGAGCTCTATCTGCAAAGGGCACTTTTCTTGCTAAAAGCAGTTTTTCCTAACAAATGCAAGTTATAACATGGGCTATCTCCGCAAAGAGACATCAGATCTGCAAAACTCATGGTTTTTTGGTCTTCGGTGAGCCGGGGGAACATGAATATGTGTTTGTTTTTCGAATTTGAGCTCTATCTGCAAAGGGCACTTTTCTTGCTAAAAGCAGTTTTTCCTAACAAATGCAAGATATAACATGGGCTATCTCCGCAAGGAGACATCAGATCTGCATAACTGATGGTTTTTTGGTCTTCGGTGAGCCGGGGGAACATGAATATGTGTTTGTTTTTCGAATTTGAGCTCTATCTGCAAAGGGCACTTTTCTTGCTATAAGCAGTTTTTCCTAACAAATGCAACATGGGCTATCTCCGCAAGGAGACATCAGATCTGCATTACTGATGGTTTTTTGGTCTTTGGTGAGCCGGGGGAACATGAATATGTGTTTGTTTTTCGAATTTGAGCTCTATCTGCAAAGGGCACTTTTCTTGCTAAAAGCAGTTTTTCCTAACAAATGCAAGATACAACATGGGCTATCTCCGCAAGGAGACATCAGATCTGCATAACTCATGGTTTTTTGGTCTTCGGTGAGCCGGCGGAACATGAATATGTGTTTGTTTTTCGAAATTGAGCTCTATCTTGAAAGGGCACTTTTCTTGCTAAAAGCAGTTTTTCCTAACAAATGCAAGATATAACATGGGCTATCTCCGCAAGGAGACATCAGATCTGCATAACTGATGGTTTTTTGGTCTTCGGTGAGCCGGGGGAACATGAATATGTGTTTGTTTTTCGAATTTGAGCTCTATCTGCAAAGGGCACTTTTCTTGCTATAAGCAGTTTTTCCTAACAAATGCAAGATATAACATGGGCTATCTCCGCAAGGAGACATCAGATCTGCAAAACTCATGGTTTTTTCGTCTTCAGTGAGCCGGGGGAACATGAATACGTGTTTGTTTTTCGAATTTGAGCTCTATCTGCAATGAGAACTTTTCATGCTATAAACAGTTTTTACTAACAAATGCAAGATATAACATGGGCTATCTCTGCAAGGAGACATCAGATCTGCATAATTGATGGTTTTTTGGTCTTCGGTGAGCCAGGGGAACATGAATATGTGTTTGTTTTTCGAATTTGAGCTCTATCTGCAAAGGGCACTTTTCTTGCTAAAAGCAGTTTTTCCTAACAAATGCAAGATATAACATGGGCTATCTCCGCAAGGAGACATCAGATCTACAAAACTCATGGTTTTTTGGTCTTCGGTGAGCCGGGGGAACATGAATATATGTTTGTTTTTCGAATTTGAGCTCTATCTGCAAAGGGCACTTTTCTTGCTATAAGCAGTTTTTCCTAACGAATGCAACATGGGCTATCTCCGCAAGGAGAAATCAGATCTGCATTACTGATGGTTTTTTGGTCTTTGGTGAGCCGGGGGAACATGAATATGTGTTTGTTTTTCGAATTTGAGCTCTATCTGCAAAGGGCACTTTTCTTGCTAAAAGCAGTTTTTCCTAACAAATGCAAGATACAACATGGGCTATCTCCGCAAGGAGACATCAGATCTGCATAACTCATTGTTTTTTGGTCTTCGGTGAGCCGGCAGAACATGAATATGTGTTTGTTTTTCGAAATTGAGCTCTATCTGCAAAGGGCACTTTTCTTGCTATAAGCAGTTTTTCCTAACAAATGCAAGATATAACATGGGCTATCTCCGCAAGGAGACATCAGATCTGCAAAACTCATGGTTTTTTCGTCTTCAGTGAGCCGGGGGAACATGAATATCTGTTTGTTTTTCGAATTTGAGCTCTATCTGCAATGAGAACTTTTCATGCTATAAACAGTTTTTATTAACAAATGCAAGATATAACATGGGCTATCTCCGCAAGGAGACATCAGATCTGCATAACTGATGGTTTTTTGGTCTTCGGTGAGCCGGGGGAACATGAATATGTGTTTGTTTTTCGAATTTGAGCTCTATCTGCAAAGGGCACTTTTCTTGCTATAAGCAGTTTTTCCTAACAAATGCAACATGGGCTATCTCCGCAAGGAGACATCAGATCTGCATTACTGATGGTTTTTTGGTCTTTGGTGAGCCGGGGGAACATGAATATGTGTTTGTTTTTCGAATTTGAGCTCTATCTGCAAAGGGCACTTTTCTTGCTAAAAGCAGTTTTTCCTAACAAATGCAAGATACAACATGGGCTATCTCCGCAAGGAGACATCAGATCTGCATAACTCATGGTTTTTTGGTCTTCGGTGAGCCGGCGGAACATGAATATGTGTTTGTTTTTCGAAATTGAGCTCTATCTTGAAAGGGCACTTTTCTTGCTAAAAGCAGTTTTTCCTAACAAATGCAAGATATAACATGGGCTATCTCCGCAAGGAGACATCAGATCTGCATAACTGATGGTTTTTTGGTCTTCGGTGAGCCGGGGGAACATGAATATGTGTTTGTTTTTCGAATTTGAGCTCTATCTGCAAAGGGCACTTTTCTTGCTATAAGCAGTTTTTCCTAACAAATGCAAGATATAACATGGGCTATCTCCGCAAGGAGACATCAGATCTGCAAAACTCATGGTTTTTTCGTCTTCAGTGAGCCGGGGGAACATGAATACGTGTTTGTTTTTCGAATTTGAGCTCTATCTGCAATGAGAACTTTTCATGCTATAAACAGTTTTTACTAACAAATGCAAGATATAACATGGGCTATCTCTGCAAGGAGACATCAGATCTGCATAACTGATGGTTTTTTGGTCTTCGGTGAGCCAGGGGAACATGAATATGTGTTTGTTTTTCGAATTTGAGCTCTATCTGCAAAGGGCACTTTTCTTGCTAAAAGCAGTTTTTCCTAACAAATGCAAGATATAACATGGGCTATCTCCGCAAGGAGACATCAGATCTACAAAACTCATGGTTTTTTGGTCTTCGGTGAGCCGGGGGAACATGAATATATGTTTGTTTTTCGAATTTGAGCTCTATCTGCAAAGGGCACTTTTCTTGCTATAAGCAGTTTTTCCTAACGAATGCAACATGGGCTATCTCCGCAAGGAGAAATCAGATCTGCATTACTGATGGTTTTTTGGTCTTTGGTGAGCCGGGGGAACATGAATATGTGTTTGTTTTTCGAATTTGAGCTCTATCTGCAAAGGGCACTTTTCTTGCTAAAAGCAGTTTTTCCTAACAAATGCAAGATACAACATGGGCTATCTCCGCAAGGAGACATCAGATCTGCATAACTCATTGTTTTTTGGTCTTCGGTGAGCCGGCAGAACATGAATATGTGTTTGTTTTTCGAAATTGAGCTCTATCTGCAAAGGGCACTTTTCTTGCTATAAGCAGTTTTTCCTAACAAATGCAAGATATAACATGGGCTATCTCCGCAAGGAGACATCAGATCTGCAAAACTCATGGTTTTTTCGTCTTCAGTGAGCCGGGGGAACATGAATATCTGTTTGTTTTTCGAATTTGAGCTCTATCTGCAATGAGAACTTTTCATGCTATAAACAGTTTTTACTAACAAATGCAAGATATAACATGGGCTATCTCTGCAAGGAGACATCAGAACTGCAAAACGCATGGTTTTTTGGTCTTCGGGGAGGTTGGGGAACATGAATACGTGTTTGTTTTTCGTATTTGAGCTCTATCTTTAAAGGGCACTTTTCATGCTATAAGCAGTTTTTCCTAACAAATGCACGATATAACATGGGCTATCTCCGCAAGGAGATATCAGATCTGTAAAACTCATGGTTTTTTGGTCTTCGGTGAGCCAGAGGAACATGAATATGTGTTTGTTTTTCGAATTTGAGCTCTATCTGCAAAGGGCATTTTCTTGCTAAAAGCAGTTTTTCCTAACAAATGCAAGATATAACATGGGCTATCTCCGCAAGGAGACATCAGATCTGCATAACTGATGGTTTTTTGGTCTTCGGTGAGCCGGGGGAACATGAATATGTGTTTGTTTTTCGAATTTGAGCTCTATCTGCAAAGGGCACTTTTCTTGCTAAAAGCAGTTTTTCCTAAGAAATGCAAGTTATAACATGGGCTATCTCCGCAAGGAGACATCAGATCTGCAAAACTCATGGTTTTTTGGTCTTCGGTGAGCCGGGGGAACATGAATATGTGTTTGTTTTTCGAATTTGAGCTCTATCTGCAAAGGGCACTTTTCTTGCTAAAAGCAGTTTTTCCTAACAAATGCAAGATATAACATGAGCTATCTGCACAAGGAGATATCAGATCTGCATAACTCATGGTTTTTTGGTCTTCAGTGAGCCGGGGGAACATGAATATGTGTTTGTTTTTCGAATTTGAGCTCTATCTGCAAAGGGCACTTTTCATGCTATAAGCAGTTTTTCCTAACAAATGCAAGATATAACATGGGCTATCTCCGCAAGGAGACATCAGATCTGCATAACTGATGGTTTTTCGGTCTTCGGTGAGCCGGGGGAACATGAATATGTGTTTGTTTTTCGAATTTGAGCTCTATCTGCAAAGGGCACTTTTCTTACTAAAAGCAGTTTTTCCTAACAAATGCAAGATATAACATGAGCTATCTGCACAAGGAGATATCAGATCTGCATAACTCATGGTTTTTTGGTCTTCAGTGAGCCGGGGGAACATGAATATGTGTTTGTTTTTCGAATTTGAGCTCTATCTGCAATGGGCACTTTTCATGCTAAAAGCAGTTTTTCCTAACCAATGCAATTTATAACATGGGCTATCTCCGCAAGGAGACATCAGAACTGCAAAACGCATGTTTTTTTGGTCTTCGGGGAGGTTGGGGAACAAGAATACGTGTTTGTTTTTCAAATTTGAGCTCTATCTGCAAAGGGCACTTTTCATGCTATAAGTAGTTTTTCCTAACAAATGCAAGATATAACATGGGCTATCTCCGCAAGGAGACATCAGATCTGTAAAACTCATGATTTTTTGGCCTTCGGTGAGCCGGGGGAACATGAATATGTGTTTGTTTTTCGAATTTGAGCTCTATCTGCAAAGGGCACTTTTCTTGCTATAAGCAGTTTTTCCTAACAAATGCAACATGGGCTATCTCCTCAAGGAGACATCAGATCTGCATTACTGATGGTTTTTTGGTCTTTGGTGAGCCGGGGGAACATGAATATGTGTTTGTTTTTCGAATTTGAGCTCTATCTGCAAAGGGCACTTTTCTTGCTAAAAGCAGTTTTTCCTAACAAATGCAAGATACAACATGGGCTATCTCCGCAAGGAGACATCAGATCTGCATAACTCATGGTTTTTTGGTCTTCGGTGAGCCGGCGGAACATGAATATGTGTTTGTTTTTCAAAATTGAGCTCTATCTGCAAAGGGCACTTTTCTTGCTAAAAGCAGTTTTTCCTAACAAATGCAAGTTATAACATGGGCTATCTCCGCAAGGAGACATCAGATCTGCAAAACTCATGGTTTTTTGGTCTTCGGTGAGCCGGGGGAACATGAATATATGTTTGTTTTTCGAATTTGAGCTCTATCTGCAAAGGGCACTTTTCTTGCTATAAGCAGTTTTTCCTAACGAATGCAACATGGGCTATCTCCGCAAGGAGAAATCAGATCTGCATTACTGATGGTTTTTTGGTCTTTGGTGAGCCGGGGGAACATGAATATGTGTTTGTTTTTCGAATTTGAGCTCTATCTGCAAAGGGCACTTTTCTTGCTAAAAGCAGTTTTTCCTAACAAATGCAAGATACAACATGGGCTATCTCCGCAAGGAGACATCAGATCTGCATAACTCATTGTTTTTTGGTCTTCGGTGAGCCGGCGGAACATGAATATGTGTTTGTTTTTCGAAATTGAGCTCTATCTGCAAAGGGCACTTTTCTTGCTAAAAGCAGTTTTTCCTAACAAATGCAAGTTATAACATGGGCTATCTCCGCAAGGAGACATCAGATCTGCAAAACTCATGGTTTTTTGGTCTTCGGTGAGCCGGGGGAACATGAATATGTGTTTGTTTTTCGAATTTGAGCTCTATCTGCAAAGGGCACTTTTCTTGCTAAAAGCAGTTTTTCCTAACAAATGCAAGATATAACATGGGCTATCTCCGCAAGGAGACATCAGATCTGCATAACTGATGGTTTTTTGGTCTTCGGTGAGCCGGGGGAACATGAATATGTGTTTGTTTTTCGAATTTGAGCTCTATCTGCAAAGGGCACTTTTCTTGCTATAAGCAGTTTTTCCTAACAAATGCAACATGGGCTATCTCCGCAAGGAGACATCAGATCTGCATTACTGATGGTTTTTTGGTCTTTGGTGAGCCGGGGGAACATGAATATGTGTTTGTTTTTCGAATTTGAGCTCTATCTGCAAAGGGCACTTTTCTTGCTAAAAGCAGTTTTTCCTAACAAATGCAAGATACAACATGGGCTATCTCCGCAAGGAGACATCAGATCTGCATAACTCATGGTTTTTTGGTCTTCGGTGAGCCGGCGGAACATGAATATGTGTTTGTTTTTCGAAATTGAGCTCTATCTTGAAAGGGCACTTTTCTTGCTAAAAGCAGTTTTTCCTAACAAATGCAAGTTATAACATGGGCTATCTCCGCAAGGAGACATCAGATCTGCAAAACTCATGGTTTTTTGGTATTCGATGAGCCGGGGGAACATGAATATGTGTTTGTTTTTCGAATTTGAGCTCTATCTTGAAAGGGCACTTTTCTTGCTAAAAGCAGTTTTTCCTAACAAATGCAAGATATAACATGGGCTATCTCCGCAAGGAGACATCAGATCTGCATAACTGATGGTTTTTTGGTCTTCGGTGAGCCGGGGGAACATGAATATGTGTTTGTTTTTCGAATTTGAGCTCTATCTGCAAAGGGCACTTTTCTTGCTATAAGCAGTTTTTCCTAACAAATGCAAGATATAACATGGGCTATCTCCGCAAGGAGACATCAGATCTGCAAAACTCATGGTTTTTTCGTCTTCAGTGAGCCGGGGGAACATGAATACGTGTTTGCTTTTCGAATTTGAGCTCTATCTGCAATGAGAACTTTTCATGCTATAAACAGTTTTTACTAACAAATGCAAGATATAACATGGGCTATCTCTGCAAGGAGACATCAGATCTGCATAACTGATGGTTTTTTGGTCTTCGGTGAGCCAGGGGAACATGAATATGTGTTTGTTTTTCGAATTTGAGCTCTATCTGCAAAGGGCACTTTTCTTGCTAAAAGCAGTTTTTCCTAACAAATGCAAGATATAACATGGGCTATCTCCGCAAGGAGACATCAGATCTGCAAAACTCATGGTTTTTTGGTCTTCGGTGAGCCGGGGGAACATGAATATATGTTTGTTTTTCGAATTTGAGCTCTATCTGCAAAGGGCACTTTTCTTGCTATAAGCAGTTTTTCCTAACGAATGCAACATGGGCTATCTCCGCAAGGAGAAATCAGATCTGCATTACTGATGGTTTTTTGGTCTTTGGTGAGCCGGGGGAACATGAATATGTGTTTGTTTTTCGAATTTGAGCTCTATCTGCAAAGGGCACTTTTCTTGCTAAAAGCAGTTTTTCCTAACAAATGCAAGATACAACATGGGCTATCTCCGCAAGGAGACATCAGATCTGCATAACTCATTGTTTTTTGGTCTTCGGTGAGCCGGCGGAACATGAATATGTGTTTGTTTTTCGAAATTGAGCTCTATCTGCAAAGGGCACTTTTCTTGCTAAAAGCAGTTTTTCCTAACAAATGCAAGTTATAACATGGGCTATCTCCGCAAGGAGACATCAGATCTGCAAAACTCATGGTTTTTTGGTCTTCGGTGAGCCGGGGGAACATGAATATGTGTTTGTTTTTCGAATTTGAGCTCTATCTGCAAAGGGCACTTTTCTTGCTAAAAGCAGTTTTTCCTAACAAATGCAAGATATAACATGGGCTATCTCCGCAAGGAGACATCAGATCTGCATAACTGATGGTTTTTTGGTCTTCGGTGAGCCGGGGGAACATGAATATGTGTTTGTTTTTCGAATTTGAGCTCTATCTGCAAAGGGCACTTTTCTTGCTATAAGCAGTTTTTCCTAACAAATGCAACATGGGCTATCTCCGCAAGGAGACATCAGATCTGCATTACTGATGGTTTTTTGGTCTTTGGTGAGCCGGGGGAACATGAATATGTGTTTGTTTTTCGAATTTGAGCTCTATCTGCAAAGGGCACTTTTCTTGCTAAAAGCAGTTTTTCCTAACAAATGCAAGATACAACATGGGCTATCTCCGCAAGGAGACATCAGATCTGCATAACTCATGGTTTTTTGGTCTTCGGTGAGCCGGCGGAACATGAATATGTGTTTGTTTTTCGAAATTGAGCTCTATCTTGAAAGGGCACTTTTCTTGCTAAAAGCAGTTTTTCCTAACAAATGCAAGTTATAACATGGGCTATCTCCGCAAGGAGACATCAGATCTGCAAAACTCATGGTTTTTTGGTATTCGATGAGCCGGGGGAACATGAATATGTGTTTGTTTTTCGAATTTGAGCTCTATCTTGAAAGGGCACTTTTCTTGCTAAAAGCAGTTTTTCCTAACAAATGCAAGATATAACATGGGCTATCTCCGCAAGGAGACATCAGATCTGCATAACTGATGGTTTTTTGGTCTTCGGTGAGCCGGGGGAACATGAATATGTGTTTGTTTTTCGAATTTGAGCTCTATCTGCAAAGGGCACTTTTCTTGCTATAAGCAGTTTTTCCTAACAAATGCAAGATATAACATGGGCTATCTCCGCAAGGAGACATCAGATCTGCAAAACTCATGGTTTTTTCGTCTTCAGTGAGCCGGGGGAACATGAATATCTGTTTGTTTTTCGAATTTGAGCTCTATCTGCAATGAGAACTTTTCATGCTATAAACAGTTTTTACTAACAAATGCAAGATATAACATGGGCTATCTCCGCAAGGAGACATCAGATCTGCATAACTGATGGTTTTTTGGTCTTCGGTGAGCCGGGGGAACATGAATATGTGTTTGTTTTTCGAATTTGAGCTCTATCTGCAAAGGGCACTTTTCTTGCTATAAGCAGTTTTTCCTAACAAATGCAACATGGGCTATCTCCGCAAGGAGACATCAGATCTGCATTACTGATGGTTTTTTGGTCTTTGGTGAGCCGGGGGAACATGAATATGTGTTTGTTTTTCGAATTTGAGCTCTATCTGCAAAGGGCACTTTTCTTGCTAAAAGCAGTTTTTCCTAACAAATGCAAGATACAACATGGGCTATCTCCGCAAGGAGACATCAGATCTGCATAACTCATGGTTTTTTGGTCTTCGGTGAGCCGGCGGAACATGAATATGTGTTTGTTTTTCGAAATTGAGCTCTATCTTGAAAGGGCACTTTTCTTGCTAAAAGCAGTTTTTCCTAACAAATGCAAGATATAACATGGGCTATCTCCGCAAGGAGACATCAGATCTGCATAACTGATGGTTTTTTGGTCTTCGGTGAGCCGGGGGAACATGAATATGTGTTTGTTTTTCGAATTTGAGCTCTATCTGCAAAGGGCACTTTTCTTGCTATAAGCAGTTTTTCCTAACAAATGCAAGATATAACATGGGCTATCTCCGCAAGGAGACATCAGATCTGCAAAACTCATGGTTTTTTCGTCTTCAGTGAGCCGGGGGAACATGAATACGTGTTTGTTTTTCGAATTTGAGCTCTATCTGCAATGAGAACTTTTCATGCTATAAACAGTTTTTACTAACAAATGCAAGATATAACATGGGCTATCTCTGCAAGGAGACATCAGATCTGCATAACTGATGGTTTTTTGGTCTTCGGTGAGCCAGGGGAACATGAATATGTGTTTGTTTTTCGAATTTGAGCTCTATCTGCAAAGGGCACTTTTCTTGCTAAAAGCAGTTTTTCCTAACAAATGCAAGATATAACATGGGCTATCTCCGCAAGGAGACATCAGATCTACAAAACTCATGGTTTTTTGGTCTTCGGTGAGCCGGGGGAACATGAATATATGTTTGTTTTTCGAATTTGAGCTCTATCTGCAAAGGGCACTTTTCTTGCTATAAGCAGTTTTTCCTAACGAATGCAACATGGGCTATCTCCGCAAGGAGAAATCAGATCTGCATTACTGATGGTTTTTTGGTCTTTGGTGAGCCGGGGGAACATGAATATGTGTTTGTTTTTCGAATTTGAGCTCTATCTGCAAAGGGCACTTTTCTTGCTAAAAGCAGTTTTTCCTAACAAATGCAAGATACAACATGGGCTATCTCCGCAAGGAGACATCAGATCTGCATAACTCATTGTTTTTTGGTCTTCGGTGAGCCGGCAGAACATGAATATGTGTTTGTTTTTCGAAATTGAGCTCTATCTGCAAAGGGCACTTTTCTTGCTATAAGCAGTTTTTCCTAACAAATGCAAGATATAACATGGGCTATCTCTGCAAGGAGACATCAGAACTGCAAAACGCATGGTTTTTTGGTCTTCGGGGAGGTTGGGGAACATGAATACGTGTTTGTTTTTCGTATTTGAGCTCTATCTTTAAAGGGCACTTTTCATGCTATAAGCAGTTTTTCCTAACAAATGCACGATATAACATGGGCTATCTCCGCAAGGAGATATCAGATCTGTAAAACTCATGGTTTTTTGGTCTTCGGTGAGCCAGAGGAACATGAATATGTGTTTGTTTTTCGAATTTGAGCTCTATCTGCAAAGGGCATTTTCTTGCTAAAAGCAGTTTTTCCTAACAAATGCAAGATATAACATGGGCTATCTCCGCAAGGAGACATCAGATCTGCATAACTGATGGTTTTTTGGTCTTCGGTGAGCCGGGGGAACATGAATATGTGTTTGTTTTTCGAATTTGAGCTCTATCTGCAAAGGGCACTTTTCTTGCTAAAAGCAGTTTTTCCTAAGAAATGCAAGTTATAACATGGGCTATCTCCGCAAGGAGACATCAGATCTGCAAAACTCATGGTTTTTTGGTCTTCGGTGAGCCGGGGGAACATGAATATGTGTTTGTTTTTCGAATTTGAGCTCTATCTGCAAAGGGCACTTTTCTTGCTAAAAGCAGTTTTTCCTAACAAATGCAAGATATAACATGAGCTATCTGCACAAGGAGATATCAGATCTGCATAACTCATGGTTTTTTGGTCTTCAGTGAGCCGGGGGAACATGAATATGTGTTTGTTTTTCGAATTTGAGCTCTATCTGCAAAGGGCACTTTTCATGCTATAAGCAGTTTTTCCTAACAAATGCAAGATATAACATGGGCTATCTCCGCAAGGAGACATCAGATCTGCATAACTGATGGTTTTTCGGTCTTCGGTGAGCCGGGGGAACATGAATATGTGTTTGTTTTTCGAATTTGAGCTCTATCTGCAAAGGGCACTTTTCTTACTAAAAGCAGTTTTTCCTAACAAATGCAAGATATAACATGAGCTATCTGCACAAGGAGATATCAGATCTGCATAACTCATGGTTTTTTGGTCTTCAGTGAGCCGGGGGAACATGAATATGTGTTTGTTTTTCGAATTTGAGCTCTATCTGCAATGGGCACTTTTCATGCTAAAAGCAGTTTTTCCTAACCAATGCAATTTATAACATGGGCTATCTCCGCAAGGAGACATCAGAACTGCAAAACGCATGTTTTTTTGGTCTTCGGGGAGGTTGGGGAACAAGAATACGTGTTTGTTTTTCAAATTTGAGCTCTATCTGCAAAGGGCACTTTTCATGCTATAAGTAGTTTTTCCTAACAAATGCAAGATATAACATGGGCTATCTCCGCAAGGAGACATCAGATCTGTAAAACTCATGATTTTTTGGCCTTCGGTGAGCCGGGGGAACATGAATATGTGTTTGTTTTTCGAATTTGAGCTCTATCTGCAAAGGGCACTTTTCTTGCTATAAGCAGTTTTTCCTAACAAATGCAACATGGGCTATCTCCTCAAGGAGACATCAGATCTGCATTACTGATGGTTTTTTGGTCTTTGGTGAGCCGGGGGAACATGAATATGTGTTTGTTTTTCGAATTTGAGCTCTATCTGCAAAGGGCACTTTTCTTGCTAAAAGCAGTTTTTCCTAACAAATGCAAGATACAACATGGGCTATCTCCGCAAGGAGACATCAGATCTGCATAACTCATGGTTTTTTGGTCTTCGGTGAGCCGGCGGAACATGAATATGTGTTTGTTTTTCAAAATTGAGCTCTATCTGCAAAGGGCACTTTTCTTGCTAAAAGCAGTTTTTCCTAACAAATGCAAGTTATAACATGGGCTATCTCCGCAAGGAGACATCAGATCTGCAAAACTCATGGTTTTTTGGTCTTCGGTGAGCCGGGGGAACATGAATATATGTTTGTTTTTCGAATTTGAGCTCTATCTGCAAAGGGCACTTTTCTTGCTATAAGCAGTTTTTCCTAACGAATGCAACATGGGCTATCTCCGCAAGGAGAAATCAGATCTGCATTACTGATGGTTTTTTGGTCTTTGGTGAGCCGGGGGAACATGAATATGTGTTTGTTTTTCGAATTTGAGCTCTATCTGCAAAGGGCACTTTTCTTGCTAAAAGCAGTTTTTCCTAACAAATGCAAGATACAACATGGGCTATCTCCGCAAGGAGACATCAGATCTGCATAACTCATTGTTTTTTGGTCTTCGGTGAGCCGGCGGAACATGAATATGTGTTTGTTTTTCGAAATTGAGCTCTATCTGCAAAGGGCACTTTTCTTGCTAAAAGCAGTTTTTCCTAACAAATGCAAGTTATAACATGGGCTATCTCCGCAAGGAGACATCAGATCTGCAAAACTCATGGTTTTTTGGTCTTCGGTGAGCCGGGGGAACATGAATATGTGTTTGTTTTTCGAATTTGAGCTCTATCTGCAAAGGGCACTTTTCTTGCTAAAAGCAGTTTTTCCTAACAAATGCAAGATATAACATGGGCTATCTCCGCAAGGAGACATCAGATCTGCATAACTGATGGTTTTTTGGTCTTCGGTGAGCCGGGGGAACATGAATATGTGTTTGTTTTTCGAATTTGAGCTCTATCTGCAAAGGGCACTTTTCTTGCTATAAGCAGTTTTTCCTAACAAATGCAACATGGGCTATCTCCGCAAGGAGACATCAGATCTGCATTACTGATGGTTTTTTGGTCTTTGGTGAGCCGGGGGAACATGAATATGTGTTTGTTTTTCGAATTTGAGCTCTATCTGCAAAGGGCACTTTTCTTGCTAAAAGCAGTTTTTCCTAACAAATGCAAGATACAACATGGGCTATCTCCGCAAGGAGACATCAGATCTGCATAACTCATGGTTTTTTGGTCTTCGGTGAGCCGGCGGAACATGAATATGTGTTTGTTTTTCGAAATTGAGCTCTATCTTGAAAGGGCACTTTTCTTGCTAAAAGCAGTTTTTCCTAACAAATGCAAGTTATAACATGGGCTATCTCCGCAAGGAGACATCAGATCTGCAAAACTCATGGTTTTTTGGTATTCGATGAGCCGGGGGAACATGAATATGTGTTTGTTTTTCGAATTTGAGCTCTATCTTGAAAGGGCACTTTTCTTGCTAAAAGCAGTTTTTCCTAACAAATGCAAGATATAACATGGGCTATCTCCGCAAGGAGACATCAGATCTGCATAACTGATGGTTTTTTGGTCTTCGGTGAGCCGGGGGAACATGAATATGTGTTTGTTTTTCGAATTTGAGCTCTATCTGCAAAGGGCACTTTTCTTGCTATAAGCAGTTTTTCCTAACAAATGCAAGATATAACATGGGCTATCTCCGCAAGGAGACATCAGATCTGCAAAACTCATGGTTTTTTCGTCTTCAGTGAGCCGGGGGAACATGAATACGTGTTTGTTTTTCGAATTTGAGCTCTATCTGCAATGAGAACTTTTCATGCTATAAACAGTTTTTACTAACAAATGCAAGATATAACATGGGCTATCTCTGCAAGGAGACATCAGATCTGCATAACTGATGGTTTTTTGGTCTTCGGTGAGCCAGGGGAACATGAATATGTGTTTGTTTTTCGAATTTGAGCTCTATCTGCAAAGGGCACTTTTCTTGCTAAAAGCAGTTTTTCCTAACAAATGCAAGATATAACATGGGCTATCTCCGCAAGGAGACATCAGATCTGCAAAACTCATGGTTTTTTGGTCTTCGGTGAGCCGGGGGAACATGAATATATGTTTGTTTTTCGAATTTGAGCTCTATCTGCAAAGGGCACTTTTCTTGCTATAAGCAGTTTTTCCTAACGAATGCAACATGGGCTATCTCCGCAAGGAGAAATCAGATCTGCATTACTGATGGTTTTTTGGTCTTTGGTGAGCCGGGGGAACATGAATATGTGTTTGTTTTTCGAATTTGAGCTCTATCTGCAAAGGGCACTTTTCTTGCTAAAAGCAGTTTTTCCTAACAAATGCAAGATACAACATGGGCTATCTCCGCAAGGAGACATCAGATCTGCATAACTCATTGTTTTTTGGTCTTCGGTGAGCCGGCGGAACATGAATATGTGTTTGTTTTTCGAAATTGAGCTCTATCTGCAAAGGGCACTTTTCTTGCTAAAAGCAGTTTTTCCTAACAAATGCAAGTTATAACATGGGCTATCTCCGCAAGGAGACATCAGATCTGCAAAACTCATGGTTTTTTGGTCTTCGGTGAGCCGGGGGAACATGAATATGTGTTTGTTTTTCGAATTTGAGCTCTATCTGCAAAGGGCACTTTTCTTGCTAAAAGCAGTTTTTCCTAACAAATGCAAGATATAACATGGGCTATCTCCGCAAGGAGACATCAGATCTGCATAACTGATGGTTTTTTGGTCTTCGGTGAGCCGGGGGAACATGAATATGTGTTTGTTTTTCGAATTTGAGCTCTATCTGCAAAGGGCACTTTTCTTGCTATAAGCAGTTTTTCCTAACAAATGCAACATGGGCTATCTCCGCAAGGAGACATCAGATCTGCATTACTGATGGTTTTTTGGTCTTTGGTGAGCCGGGGGAACATGAATATGTGTTTGTTTTTCGAATTTGAGCTCTATCTGCAAAGGGCACTTTTCTTGCTAAAAGCAGTTTTTCCTAACAAATGCAAGATACAACATGGGCTATCTCCGCAAGGAGACATCAGATCTGCATAACTCATGGTTTTTTGGTCTTCGGTGAGCCGGCGGAACATGAATATGTGTTTGTTTTTCGAAATTGAGCTCTATCTTGAAAGGGCACTTTTCTTGCTAAAAGCAGTTTTTCCTAACAAATGCAAGTTATAACATGGGCTATCTCCGCAAGGAGACATCAGATCTGCAAAACTCATGGTTTTTTGGTATTCGATGAGCCGGGGGAACATGAATATGTGTTTGTTTTTCGAATTTGAGCTCTATCTTGAAAGGGCACTTTTCTTGCTAAAAGCAGTTTTTCCTAACAAATGCAAGATATAACATGGGCTATCTCCGCAAGGAGACATCAGATCTGCATAACTGATGGTTTTTTGGTCTTCGGTGAGCCGGGGGAACATGAATATGTGTTTGTTTTTCGAATTTGAGCTCTATCTGCAAAGGGCACTTTTCTTGCTATAAGCAGTTTTTCCTAACAAATGCAAGATATAACATGGGCTATCTCCGCAAGGAGACATCAGATCTGCAAAACTCATGGTTTTTTCGTCTTCAGTGAGCCGGGGGAACATGAATACGTGTTTGTTTTTCGAATTTGAGCTCTATCTGCAATGAGAACTTTTCATGCTATAAACAGTTTTTACTAACAAATGCAAGATATAACATGGGCTATCTCTGCAAGGAGACATCAGATCTGCATAACTGATGGTTTTTTGGTCTTCGGTGAGCCAGGGGAACATGAATATGTGTTTGTTTTTCGAATTTGAGCTCTATCTGCAAAGGGCACTTTTCTTGCTAAAAGCAGTTTTTCCTAACAAATGCAAGATATAACATGGGCTATCTCCGCAAGGAGACATGAGATCTGCATAACTGATGGTTTTTCGGTCTTCGGTGAGCCGGGGGAACATGAATATGTGTTTGTTTTTCGAATTTGAGCTCTATCTGCAATGGGCACTTTTCATGCTATAAACACTTTTTACTAACAAATGCAAGATATAACATGGGCTATCTCCGCAAGGAGACATCAGAACTGCAAAACGCATGTTTTTTTGGTCTTCGGGGAGGTTTGGGAACAAGAATACGTGTTTGTTTTTCAAATTTGAGCTCTATCTGCAAAGGGCACTTTTCATGCTATAAGTAGTTTTTCCTAACAAATGCAAGATATAACATGGGCTATCTCCGCAAGGAGACATCAGATCTGCATAACTCATGGTTTTTTGGTCTTCGGTGAGCCGGCGGAACATGAATATGTGTTTGTTTTTCGAAATTGAGCTCTATCTTGAAAGGGCACTTTTCTTGCTAAAAGCAGTTTTTCCTAACAAATGCAAGTTATAACATGGGCTATCTCCGCAAGGAGACATCAGATCTGCAAAACTCATGGTTTTTTGGTATTCGATGAGCCGGGGGAACATGAATATGTGTTTGTTTTTCGAATTTGAGCTCTATCTTGAAAGGGCACTTTTCTTGCTAAAAGCAGTTTTTCCTAACAAATGCAAGATATAACATGGGCTATCTCCGCAAGGAGACATCAGATCTGCATAACTGATGGTTTTTTGGTCTTCGGTGAGCCAGGGGAACATGAATATGTGTTTGTTTTTCGAATTTGAGCTCTATCTGCAAAGGGCACTTTTCTTGCTAAAAGCAGTTTTTCCTAACAAATGCAAGATATAACATGGGCTATCTCCGCAAGGAGACATCAGATCTGCAAAACTCATGGTTTTTTGGTCTTCGGTGAGCCGGGGGAACATGAATATATGTTTGTTTTTCGAATTTGAGCTCTATCTGCAAAGGGCACTTTTCTTGCTATAAGCAGTTTTTCCTAACGAATGCAACATGGGCTATCTCCGCAAGGAGAAATCAGATCTGCATTACTGATGGTTTTTTGGTCTTTGGTGAGCCGGGGGAACATGAATATGTGTTTGTTTTTCGAATTTGAGCTCTATCTGCAAAGGGCACTTTTCTTGCTAAAAGCAGTTTTTCCTAACAAATGCAAGATACAACATGGGCTATCTCCGCAAGGAGACATCAGATCTGCATAACTCATTGTTTTTTGGTCTTCGGTGAGCCGGCGGAACATGAATATGTGTTTGTTTTTCGAAATTGAGCTCTATCTGCAAAGGGCACTTTTCTTGCTAAAAGCAGTTTTTCCTAACAAATGCAAGTTATAACATGGGCTATCTCCGCAAGGAGACATCAGATCTGCAAAACTCATGGTTTTTTGGTCTTCGGTGAGCCGGGGGAACATGAATATGTGTTTGTTTTTCGAATTTGAGCTCTATCTGCAAAGGGCACTTTTCTTGCTAAAAGCAGTTTTTCCTAACAAATGCAAGATATAACATGGGCTATCTCCGCAAGGAGACATCAGATCTGCATAACTGATGGTTTTTTGGTCTTCGGTGAGCCGGGGGAACATGAATATGTGTTTGTTTTTCGAATTTGAGCTCTATCTGCAAAGGGCACTTTTCTTGCTATAAGCAGTTTTTCCTAACAAATGCAACATGGGCTATCTCCGCAAGGAGACATCAGATCTGCATTACTGATGGTTTTTTGGTCTTTGGTGAGCCGGGGGAACATGAATATGTGTTTGTTTTTCGAATTTGAGCTCTATCTGCAAAGGGCACTTTTCTTGCTAAAAGCAGTTTTTCCTAACAAATGCAAGATACAACATGGGCTATCTCCGCAAGGAGACATCAGATCTGCATAACTCATGGTTTTTTGGTCTTCGGTGAGCCGGCGGAACATGAATATGTGTTTGTTTTTCGAAATTGAGCTCTATCTTGAAAGGGCACTTTTCTTGCTAAAAGCAGTTTTTCCTAACAAATGCAAGTTATAACATGGGCTATCTCCGCAAGGAGACATCAGATCTGCAAAACTCATGGTTTTTTGGTATTCGATGAGCCGGGGGAACATGAATATGTGTTTGTTTTTCGAATTTGAGCTCTATCTTGAAAGGGCACTTTTCTTGCTAAAAGCAGTTTTTCCTAACAAATGCAAGATATAACATGGGCTATCTCCGCAAGGAGACATCAGATCTGCATAACTGATGGTTTTTTGGTCTTCGGTGAGCCGGGGGAACATGAATATGTGTTTGTTTTTCGAATTTGAGCTCTATCTGCAAAGGGCACTTTTCTTGCTATAAGCAGTTTTTCCTAACAAATGCAAGATATAACATGGGCTATCTCCGCAAGGAGACATCAGATCTGCAAAACTCATGGTTTTTTCGTCTTCAGTGAGCCGGGGGAACATGAATACGTGTTTGTTTTTCGAATTTGAGCTCTATCTGCAATGAGAACTTTTCATGCTATAAACAGTTTTTACTAACAAATGCAAGATATAACATGGGCTATCTCTGCAAGGAGACATCAGATCTGCATAACTGATGGTTTTTTGGTCTTCGGTGAGCCAGGGGAACATGAATATGTGTTTGTTTTTCGAATTTGAGCTCTATCTGCAAAGGGCACTTTTCTTGCTAAAAGCAGTTTTTCCTAACAAATGCAAGATATAACATGGGCTATCTCCGCAAGGAGACATGAGATCTGCATAACTGATGGTTTTTCGGTCTTCGGTGAGCCGGGGGAACATGAATATGTGTTTGTTTTTCGAATTTGAGCTCTATCTGCAAAGGGCACTTTTCTTGCTAAAAGCAGTTTTTCCTAACAAATGCAAGATATAACATGAGCTATCTGCACAAGGAGATATCAGATCTGCATAACTCATGGTTTTTTGGTCTTCAGTGAGCCGGGGGAACATGAATATGTGTTTGTTTTTCGAATTTGAGCTCTATCTGCAATGGGCACTTTTCATGCTATAAACACTTTTTACTAACAAATGCAAGATATAACATGGGCTATCTCCGCAAGGAGACATCAGAACTGCAAAACGCATGTTTTTTTGGTCTTCGGGGAGGTTTGGGAACAAGAATACGTGTTTGTTTTTCAAATTTGAGCTCTATCTGCAAAGGGCACTTTTCATGCTATAAGTAGTTTTTCCTAACAAATGCAAGATATAACATGGGCTATCTCCGCAAGGAGACATCAGATATGTAAAACTCATGATTTTTTGGCCTTCGGTGAGCCGGGGGAACATGAATATGTGTTTGTTTTTCGAATTTGAGCTCTATCTGCAAAGGGCACTTTTCTTGCTATAAGCAGTTTTTCCTAACTAATGCAAGATATAACATGGGCTATCTCCGCAAGGAGACATCAGATCTGCATAACTGATGGTTTTTTGGTCTTCGGTGAGCCGGGGGAACATGAATATGTGTTCGTTTTTCGAATTTGAGCTCTATCTGCAAAGGGCACTTTTCTTGCTAAAAGCAGTTTTTCCTAACAAATGCAAGATATAACATGGGCTATCTCCGCAAAGAGACATCAGATCTGCAAAACTCATGGTTTTTTCATCTTCGGTGAGCCGGGGGAACATGAATACGTGTTTGTTTTTCGAATTTGAGCTCTATCTGCAAAGGGCACTTTTCATGCTTTTTTTCCTAACAAATGCAAGATATAACATGGGCTATCTGCGCAAGGAGATATCAGATCTGCATAACTCATGGTTTTTTGGTCTTCAGTGAGCCGGGGGAACATGAATATGTGTTTGTTTTTCGAATTTGAGCTCTATCTACAATGGGCACTTTTCATGCAATAAACAGTTTTTACTAACAAATGCAAGATATAACATGGGCTATCTCCGCAAGGAGACATCAGAACTGCAAAACGCATGGTTTTTTGGTCTTTGGGGAGGTTGGGGAACAAGAATACGTGTTTGTTTTTCGAATTTGAGCTCTATCTGCAAAGTTCACTTTTCATGCTATAAGTAGTTTTTCCTAACAAATGCAAGATATAACATGGGCTATCTCCGCAAGGAGACATCAGATCTGTAAAACTCATGATTTTTTGGTCTTCGGTGAGCCGGGGGAACATGAATATGTGTTTGTTTTTCGAATTTGAGCTCTATCTGCAAAGGGCACTTTTCTTGCTATAAGCAGTTTTTCCTAACAAATGCAACATGGGCTATCTCCGCAAGGAGACATCAGATCTGCATTACTGATGGTTTTTTGGTCTTTGGTGAGCTGGGGGAACATGAATATGTGTTTGTTTTTCGAATTTGAGCTCTATCTGCAAAGGGCACTTTTCTTGCTAAAAGCAGTTTTTCCTAACAAATGCAAGATACAACATGGGCTATCTCCGCAAGGAGACATCAGATCTGCATAACTCATGGTTTTTTGGTCTTCGGTGAGCCGGCGGAACATGAATACATGTTTGTTTTTCGAATTTGAGCTCTATCTGCAAAGGGCACTTTTCATGCTATAAGCAGTTTTTCCTAACAAATGCAAGATATAACATGGGCTATCTCCGCAAGGATACATCAGAGCTGCATAACTGATGGTTTTTTGGACTTCGGTGAGCCGGGGGAACATGAATATGTGTTTGTTTTTCGAATTTGAGCTCTATCTGCAAAGGGCACTTTTCTTGCTAAAAGCAGTTTTTCCTAACAAATGCAAGATATAACATGGGCTATCTCCGCAAGGAGACATCAGATCTGCATAACTGATGGTTTTTTGGTCTTCGGTGAGCCGGGGGAACATGAATATGTGTTTGTTTTTCGAAATTGAGCTCTATCTGCAAAGGGCACTTTTCTTGCTAAAAGCAGTTTTTCCTAACAAATGCAAGTTATAACATGGGCTATCTCCGCAAGGAGACATCAGATCTGCAAAACTTATGGTTTTTTTGTCTTCGGTGAGCCGGGGGAACATGAATACGTGTTTGTTTTTCGAATTTGAGCTCTATCTGCAAAGGGCACTTTTCATGCTTTAAGCAGTTTTTCCTAACAAATGCAAGATATAACATGGGCTATCTGCGCAAGGAGATATCAGATCTGCATAACTCATGGTTTTTTGGTCTTCAGTGAGCCGGGGGAACATGAATATGTGTTCGTTTTTCGAATTTGAGCTCTATCTGCAATGGGCACTTTTCATGCTAAAAGCAGTTTTTCCTAACAAATGCAAGATATAACATGGGCTATCTCCGCAAGGAGACATCAGATCTGCATAACTGATGGTTTTTTGGTCTTCGGTGAGCCGGGGGAACATGAATATGTGTTCGTTTTTCGAATTTGAGCTCTATCTGCTAAGGGCACTTTTCTTGCGAAAAGCAGTTTTTCCTAACAAATGCAAGATATAACATGGGCTATCTCCGCAAGGAAACATCAGATCTGCGTAACTCATGGTTTTTTGGTCTTCGGGGAGGTTGGGGAACATGAATACGTGTTTGTTTTTCGAATTTGAGCTCTATCTGCAAAGGGCACTTTTCATGCTATAAGCAGTTTTTCCTAACAAATGCAAGATATAACATGGGCTATCTCCGCAAGGAGACATGAGATCTGCATAACTGATGGGTTTTTGGTCTTCGGTGAGCCGGGGGAACATGAATATGTGTTTGTTTTTCGAATTTGAGCTCTATCTGCAAAGGGCTCTTTTCATGCATTAAGCAGTTTTTCCTAACAAATGCAAGATATAACATGGGCTATCTCCGCAAGGAGACATCAGATCTGCAAAACTCATGGTTTTTTGGTCTTCGGTGAGCCGGGGGAACATGAATATGTGTTTGTTTTTCGAATTTGAGCTCTATCTGCAAAGGGCACTTTTCTTGCTAAAAGCAGTTTTTCCTAACAAATGCAAGATATAACATGGGCTATCTCCGCAAGGAGACATCAGATCTGCATAACTGATGGTTTTTTGGTCTTCGGTGAGCCGGGGGAACATGAATATGTGTTCGTTTTTCGAATTATAGCTCTATCTGCAAAGGGCACTTTTCTTGCTAAAAGCAGTTTTTCCTAACAAATGCAAGATATAACATGGGCTATCTCCGCAAGGAAACATCAGATCTGCAAAACTCATGGTTTTTTGGTATTCGGTGAGCCGGGGGAACATGAATATGTGTTTGTTTTTCGAAATTGAGCTCTATCTGCAAAGGGCACTTTTCTTGCTAAAAGCAGTTTTTCCTAACAAATGCAAGTTATAACATGGGCTATCTCCGCAAGGAGACATCAGATCTGCATAACTGATGGTTTTTTGGTCTTCAGTGAGCCGGGGGAACATGAATATGTGTTCGTTTTCGAATTTGAGCTCTATCTGCTATGGGCACTTTTCTTGCGAAAAGCAGTTTTTCCTAACAAATGCAAGATATAACATGGGCTATCTCCGCAAGGAGACATCAGATCTGCAAAACTCATGGTTTTTTGGTCTTCGGTGAGCCGGGGGAACATGAATATGTGTTTGTTTTTCGAATTTGAGCTCTATCTGCAAAGGGCACTTTTCTTGCTAAAAGCAGTTTTTCCTAACAAATGCAAGATATAACATGGGCTATCTCCGCAAGGAGACATCAGATCTGCATAACTGATGGTTTTTTGGTCTTCGGTGAGCCGGGGGAACATGAATATGTGTTCGTTTTTCGAATTTGAGCTCTATCTGCAAAGGGCACTTTTCTTGCTAAAAGCAGTTTTTCCTAACAAATGCAAGATATAACATGGGCTATCTCCGCAAGGAGACATCAGATCTGCAAAACTCATGGTTTTTTCGTCTTCGGTGAGCCGGGGGAACATGAATACGTGTTTGTTTTTCGAATTTGAGCTCTATCTGCAAAGGGCACTTTTCATGCTTTAAGCAGTTTTTCCTAACAAATGCAAGATATAACATCGGCTATCTGCGCAAGGAGATATCAGATCTGCATAACTCATGGGTTTTTGGTCTTCTGTGAGCCGGGGGAACATGAATATGTGTTTGTTTTTCGAATTTGAGCTCTATCTGCAAAGGGCACTTTTCATGCTTTAAGCAGTTTTTCCTAACAAATGCAAGATATAACATGGGCTATCTCCGCAAGGAGACATCAGATCTGTAAAACTCATGGTTTTTTGGTCTTCGGTGAGCCGGGGGAACATGAATATGTGTTTGTTTTTCGAAATTGAGCTCTATCTGCAATGGGCACTTTTCATGCTATAAACAGTTTTTACTAACTAATGCAAGATATAACATGGGCTATCTCCGCAAGGAGACATCAGAACTGCAAAACGCATGGTTTTTTGGTCTTTGGGGAGGTTGGGGAACAAGAATACGTGTTTGTTTTTCGAATTTGAGCTCTATCTGCAAAGGGCACTTTTCATGCTATAAGCATTTTTTCCTTACAAATGCAAGTTATAACATGGGCTATCTCCGCAAGGAGACATCAGATCTGCAAAACTTATGGTTTTTTGGTCTTCGGTGAGCCGGGGGAACATGAATATGTGTTTGTTTTTCGAATTTGAGCTCTATCTGCAAAGGGCACTTTTCTTGCTAAAAGCAGTTTTTCCTAACAAATGCAAGATATAACGGGCAATCTCCGCAAGGAAACATCAGATCTGCATAACTGATGGTTTTTTGGTCTTCGGTGAGCCGGGGGAACATGAATATGTGTTTGTTTTTCGAATTTGAGCTCTATCTGCAAAGGGCACTTTTCATGCTTTAAGCAGTTTTTCCTAACAAATGCAAGATATAACATGGGCTATCTCCGCAAGGAGACATCAGATCTGCATAACTGATGGTTTTTTGGTCTTCGGTGAGCTGGGGGAACATGAATATGTGTTTGTTTTTCGAATTTGAGCTCTATCTGCAAAGGGCACTTTTCTTGCTAAAAGCAGTTTTTCCTAACAAATGCAAGATATAACATGGGCTATCTCCGCAAGGAGACATCAGATCTGCATAACTGATGGTTTTTTGGTCTTCGGTGAGCCGGGGGAACATGAATATGTGTTTGTTTTTCGAAATTGAGCTCTATCTGCAAAGGGCACTTTTCTTGCTAAAAGCAGTTTTTCCTAACAAATGCAAGTTATAACATGGGCTATCTCCGCAAGGAGACATCAGATCTGCAAAACTCATGGTTTTTTGGTCTTCGGTGAGCCGGGGGAACATGAATATGTGTTTGTTTTTCGAATTTGAGCTCTATCTGCTAAGGGCACTTTTCTTGCGAAAAGCAGTTTTTCCTAACAAATGCAAGATATAACATGGGCTATCTCCGCAAGGAAACATCAGAACTGCAAAACACATGGTTTTTTTGTCTTCGGGGAGGTTGGGGAACATGAATACGTGTTTGTTTTTCGAATTTGAGCTCTATCTGCAAAGGGCACTTTTCATGCTATAAGCAGTTTTTCCTAACAAATGCAAGATATAACATGGGCTATCTACGCAAGGAGACATGAGATCTGCATAACTGATGGGTTTTTGGTCTTCGGTGAGCCGGGGGAACATGAATATGTGTTTGTTTTTCGAATTTGAGCTCTATCTGCAAAGGGCACTTTTCATGCTTTAAGCAGTTTTTCCTAACAAATGCAAGATATAACATGGGCTATCTCCGCAAGGAGACATCAGATCTGCAAAACTCATGGTTTTTTGGTCTTCGGTGAGCCGGGGGAACATGAATATGTGTTCGTTTTTCGAATTTGAGCTCTATCTGCAAAGGGAACTTTTCTTGCTAAAAGCAGTTTTTCCTAACAAATGCAAGATATAACATGGGCTATCTCCGCAAGGAAACATCAGATCTGCATAACTCATGGTTTTTTGGTCTTCGGTGAGCCGGGGGAACATGAATATGTGTTTGTTTTTCGAAATTGAGCTCTATCTGCAAAGGGCACTTTTCTTGCTAAAAGCAGTTTTTCCTAACAAATGCAAGTTATAACATGGGCTATCTCCGCAAGGAGACATCAGATCTGCATAACTGATGGTTTTTTGGTCTTTGGTGAGCCGGGGGAACATGAATATGTGTTCGTTTTTCGAATTTGAGCTCTATCTGCTAAGGGCACTTTTCTTGCGAAAAGCAGTTTTTCCTAACAAATGCAAGATATAACATGGGCTATCTCCGCAAGGAGACATCAGATCTGCAAAACTCATGGTTTTTTGGTCTTCGGTGAGCCGGGGGAACATGAATATGTGTTTGTTTTTCGAATTTGAGCTCTATCTGCTAAGGGCACTTTTCTTGCGAAAAGCAGTTTTTCCTAACAAATGCAAGATATAACATGGGCTATCTCCGCAAGGAAACATCAGAACTGCAAAACACATGGTTTTTTGGTCTTCGGGGAGGTTGGGGAACATGAATACGTGTTTGTTTTTCGAATTTGAGCTCTATCTGCAAAGGGCACTTTTCATGCTATAAGCAGTTTTTCCTAACAAATGCAAGATATAACATGGGCTAAATCCGCAAGGAGACATGAGATCTGCATAACTGATGGGTTTTTGGTCTTCGGTGAGCCGGGGGAACATGAATATGTGTTTGTTTTTCGAATTTGAGCTCTATCTGCAAAGGGCACTTTTCATGCTTTAAGCAGTTTTTCCTAACAAATGCAAGATATAACATGGGCTATCTCCACAAGGAGACATCAGATCTGCAAAACTCATGGTTTTTTGGTCTTCGGTGAGCTGGGGGAACATGAATATGTGTTTGTTTTTCGAATTTGAGCTCTATCTGCAAAGGGCACTTTTCTTGCTAAAAGCAGTTTTTCCTAACAAATGCAAGATACAACATGGGCTATCTCCGCAAGGAGACATCAGATCTGCATAACTCATGGTTTTTTGGTCTTCGGTGAGCCGGCGGAACATGAATACATGTTTGTTTTTCGAATTTGAGCTCTATCTGCAAAGGGCACTTTTCATGCTATAAGCAGTTTTTCCTAACAAATGCAAGATATAACATGGGCTATCTCCGCAAGGATACATCAGAGCTGCATAACTGATGGTTTTTTGGACTTCGGTGAGCCGGGGGAACATGAATATGTGTTTGTTTTTCGAATTTGAGCTCTATCTGCAAAGGGCACTTTTCTTGCTAAAAGCAGTTTTTCCTAACAAATGCAAGATATAACATGGGCTATCTCCGCAAGGAGACATCAGATCTGCATAACTGATGGTTTTTTGGTCTTCGGTGAGCCGGGGGAACATGAATATGTGTTTGTTTTTCGAAATTGAGCTCTATCTGCAAAGGGCACTTTTCTTGCTAAAAGCAGTTTTTCCTAACAAATGCAAGTTATAACATGGGCTATCTCCGCAAGGAGACATCAGATCTGCAAAACTTATGGTTTTTTTGTCTTCGGTGAGCCGGGGGAACATGAATACGTGTTTGTTTTTCGAATTTGAGCTCTATCTGCAAAGGGCACTTTTCATGCTTTAAGCAGTTTTTCCTAACAAATGCAAGATATAACATGGGCTATCTGCGCAAGGAGATATCAGATCTGCATAACTCATGGTTTTTTGGTCTTCAGTGAGCCGGGGGAACATGAATATGTGTTCGTTTTTCGAATTTGAGCTCTATCTGCAATGGGCACTTTTCATGCTAAAAGCAGTTTTTCCTAACAAATGCAAGATATAACATGGGCTATCTCCGCAAGGAGACATCAGATCTGCATAACTGATGGTTTTTTGGTCTTCGGTGAGCCGGGGGAACATGAATATGTGTTCGTTTTTCGAATTTGAGCTCTATCTGCTAAGGGCACTTTTCTTGCGAAAAGCAGTTTTTCCTAACAAATGCAAGATATAACATGGGCTATCTCCGCAAGGAAACATCAGATCTGCGTAACTCATGGTTTTTTGGTCTTCGGGGAGGTTGGGGAACATGAATACGTGTTTGTTTT
Organism: Vipera ursinii; assembly: GCF_947247035.1. Lineage (NCBI taxonomy): Eukaryota > Metazoa > Chordata > Lepidosauria > Squamata > Viperidae > Vipera > Vipera ursinii. The sequence goes on from NC_139515.1 coordinate 33,314,415, forward strand.
TCGAATTTGAGCTCTATCTGCAAAGGGCACTTTTCATGCTATAAGCAGTTTTTCCTAACAAATGCAAGATATAACATGGGCTATCTCCGCAAGGAGACATGAGATCTGCATAACTGATGGGTTTTTGGTCTTCGGTGAGCCGGGGGAACATGAATATGTGTTTGTTTTTCGAATTTGAGCTCTATCTGCAAAGGGCTCTTTTCATGCATTAAGCAGTTTTTCCTAACAAATGCAAGATATAACATGGGCTATCTCCGCAAGGAGACATCAGATCTGCAAAACTCATGGTTTTTTGGTCTTCGGTGAGCCGGGGGAACATGAATATGTGTTTGTTTTTCGAATTTGAGCTCTATCTGCAAAGGGCACTTTTCTTGCTAAAAGCAGTTTTTCCTAACAAATGCAAGATATAACATGGGCTATCTCCGCAAGGAGACATCAGATCTGCATAACTGATGGTTTTTTGGTCTTCGGTGAGCCGGGGGAACATGAATATGTGTTCGTTTTTCGAATTATAGCTCTATCTGCAAAGGGCACTTTTCTTGCTAAAAGCAGTTTTTCCTAACAAATGCAAGATATAACATGGGCTATCTCCGCAAGGAAACATCAGATCTGCAAAACTCATGGTTTTTTGGTATTCGGTGAGCCGGGGGAACATGAATATGTGTTTGTTTTTCGAAATTGAGCTCTATCTGCAAAGGGCACTTTTCTTGCTAAAAGCAGTTTTTCCTAACAAATGCAAGTTATAACATGGGCTATCTCCGCAAGGAGACATCAGATCTGCATAACTGATGGTTTTTTGGTCTTCAGTGAGCCGGGGGAACATGAATATGTGTTCGTTTTCGAATTTGAGCTCTATCTGCTATGGGCACTTTTCTTGCGAAAAGCAGTTTTTCCTAACAAATGCAAGATATAACATGGGCTATCTCCGCAAGGAGACATCAGATCTGCAAAACTCATGGTTTTTTGGTCTTCGGTGAGCCGGGGGAACATGAATATGTGTTTGTTTTTCGAATTTGAGCTCTATCTGCAAAGGGCACTTTTCTTGCTAAAAGCAGTTTTTCCTAACAAATGCAAGATATAACATGGGCTATCTCCGCAAGGAGACATCAGATCTGCATAACTGATGGTTTTTTGGTCTTCGGTGAGCCGGGGGAACATGAATATGTGTTCGTTTTTCGAATTTGAGCTCTATCTGCAAAGGGCACTTTTCTTGCTAAAAGCAGTTTTTCCTAACAAATGCAAGATATAACATGGGCTATCTCCGCAAGGAGACATCAGATCTGCAAAACTCATGGTTTTTTCGTCTTCGGTGAGCCGGGGGAACATGAATACGTGTTTGTTTTTCGAATTTGAGCTCTATCTGCAAAGGGCACTTTTCATGCTTTAAGCAGTTTTTCCTAACAAATGCAAGATATAACATCGGCTATCTGCGCAAGGAGATATCAGATCTGCATAACTCATGGGTTTTTGGTCTTCTGTGAGCCGGGGGAACATGAATATGTGTTTGTTTTTCGAATTTGAGCTCTATCTGCAAAGGGCACTTTTCATGCTTTAAGCAGTTTTTCCTAACAAATGCAAGATATAACATGGGCTATCTCCGCAAGGAGACATCAGATCTGTAAAACTCATGGTTTTTTGGTCTTCGGTGAGCCGGGGGAACATGAATATGTGTTTGTTTTTCGAAATTGAGCTCTATCTGCAATGGGCACTTTTCATGCTATAAACAGTTTTTACTAACTAATGCAAGATATAACATGGGCTATCTCCGCAAGGAGACATCAGAACTGCAAAACGCATGGTTTTTTGGTCTTTGGGGAGGTTGGGGAACAAGAATACGTGTTTGTTTTTCGAATTTGAGCTCTATCTGCAAAGGGCACTTTTCATGCTATAAGCATTTTTTCCTTACAAATGCAAGTTATAACATGGGCTATCTCCGCAAGGAGACATCAGATCTGCAAAACTTATGGTTTTTTGGTCTTCGGTGAGCCGGGGGAACATGAATATGTGTTTGTTTTTCGAATTTGAGCTCTATCTGCAAAGGGCACTTTTCTTGCTAAAAGCAGTTTTTCCTAACAAATGCAAGATATAACGGGCAATCTCCGCAAGGAAACATCAGATCTGCATAACTGATGGTTTTTTGGTCTTCGGTGAGCCGGGGGAACATGAATATGTGTTTGTTTTTCGAATTTGAGCTCTATCTGCAAAGGGCACTTTTCATGCTTTAAGCAGTTTTTCCTAACAAATGCAAGATATAACATGGGCTATCTCCGCAAGGAGACATCAGATCTGCATAACTGATGGTTTTTTGGTCTTCGGTGAGCTGGGGGAACATGAATATGTGTTTGTTTTTCGAATTTGAGCTCTATCTGCAAAGGGCACTTTTCTTGCTAAAAGCAGTTTTTCCTAACAAATGCAAGATATAACATGGGCTATCTCCGCAAGGAGACATCAGATCTGCATAACTGATGGTTTTTTGGTCTTCGGTGAGCCGGGGGAACATGAATATGTGTTTGTTTTTCGAAATTGAGCTCTATCTGCAAAGGGCACTTTTCTTGCTAAAAGCAGTTTTTCCTAACAAATGCAAGTTATAACATGGGCTATCTCCGCAAGGAGACATCAGATCTGCAAAACTCATGGTTTTTTGGTCTTCGGTGAGCCGGGGGAACATGAATATGTGTTTGTTTTTCGAATTTGAGCTCTATCTGCTAAGGGCACTTTTCTTGCGAAAAGCAGTTTTTCCTAACAAATGCAAGATATAACATGGGCTATCTCCGCAAGGAAACATCAGAACTGCAAAACACATGGTTTTTTTGTCTTCGGGGAGGTTGGGGAACATGAATACGTGTTTGTTTTTCGAATTTGAGCTCTATCTGCAAAGGGCACTTTTCATGCTATAAGCAGTTTTTCCTAACAAATGCAAGATATAACATGGGCTATCTACGCAAGGAGACATGAGATCTGCATAACTGATGGGTTTTTGGTCTTCGGTGAGCCGGGGGAACATGAATATGTGTTTGTTTTTCGAATTTGAGCTCTATCTGCAAAGGGCACTTTTCATGCTTTAAGCAGTTTTTCCTAACAAATGCAAGATATAACATGGGCTATCTCCGCAAGGAGACATCAGATCTGCAAAACTCATGGTTTTTTGGTCTTCGGTGAGCCGGGGGAACATGAATATGTGTTCGTTTTTCGAATTTGAGCTCTATCTGCAAAGGGAACTTTTCTTGCTAAAAGCAGTTTTTCCTAACAAATGCAAGATATAACATGGGCTATCTCCGCAAGGAAACATCAGATCTGCATAACTCATGGTTTTTTGGTCTTCGGTGAGCCGGGGGAACATGAATATGTGTTTGTTTTTCGAAATTGAGCTCTATCTGCAAAGGGCACTTTTCTTGCTAAAAGCAGTTTTTCCTAACAAATGCAAGTTATAACATGGGCTATCTCCGCAAGGAGACATCAGATCTGCATAACTGATGGTTTTTTGGTCTTCGGTGAGCCGGGGGAACATGAATATGTGTTCGTTTTTCGAATTTGAGCTCTATCTGCTAAGGGCACTTTTCTTGCGAAAAGCAGTTTTTCCTAACAAATGCAAGATATAACATGGGCTATCTCCGCAAGGAGACATCAGATCTGCAAAACTCATGGTTTTTTGGTCTTCGGTGAGCCGGGGGAACATGAATATGTGTTTGTTTTTCGAATTTGAGCTCTATCTGCTAAGGGCACTTTTCTTGCGAAAAGCAGTTTTTCCTAACAAATGCAAGATATAACATGGGCTATCTCCGCAAGGAAACATCAGAACTGCAAAACACATGGTTTTTTGGTCTTCGGGGAGGTTGGGGAACATGAATACGTGTTTGTTTTTCGAATTTGAGCTCTATCTGCAAAGGGCACTTTTCATGCTATAAGCAGTTTTTCCTAACAAATGCAAGATATAACATGGGCTAAATCCGCAAGGAGACATGAGATCTGCATAACTGATGGGTTTTTGGTCTTCGGTGAGCCGGGGGAACATGAATATGTGTTTGTTTTTCGAATTTGAGCTCTATCTGCAAAGGGCACTTTTCATGCTTTAAGCAGTTTTTCCTAACAAATGCAAGATATAACATGGGCTATCTCCACAAGGAGACATCAGATCTGCAAAACTCATGGTTTTTTGGTCTTCGGTGAGCTGGGGGAACATGAATATGTGTTTGTTTTTCGAATTTGAGCTCTATCTGCAAAGGGCACTTTTCTTGCTAAAAGCAGTTTTTCCTAACAAATGCAAGATATAACATGGGCTATCTCCGCAAGGAGACATCAGATCTGCATAACTGATGGTTTTTTGGTCTTCGGTGAGCCGGGGGAACATGAATATGTGTTCGTTTTTCGAATTTGAGCTCTATCTGCAAAGGGCACTTTTCTTGCTAAAAGCAGTTTTTCCTAACAAATGCAAGATATAACATGGGCTATCTCCGCAAGGAAACATCAGATCTGCGTAACTCATGGTTTTTTGGTCTTCGGGGAGGTTGGGGAACATGAATACGTGTTTGTTTTTCGAATTTGAGCTCTATCTGCATAGGGCACTTTTCATGCTATAAGCAGTTTTTCCTAACAAATGCAAGATATAACATGGGCTATCTCCGCAAGGAGACATCAGATCTGCATAACTGATGGGTTTTTGGTCTTCGGTGAGCCGGGGGAACATGAATATGTGTTTGTTTTTCGAATTTGAGCTCTATCTGCAAAGGGCTCTTTTCATGCATTAAGCAGTTTTTCCTAACAAATGCAAGATATAACATGGGCTATCTCCGCAAGGAGACATCAGATCTGCAAAACTCATGGTTTTTTGGTCTTCGGTGAGCCGGGGGAACATGAATATGTGTTTGTTTTTCGAATTTGAGCTCTATCTGCAAAGGGCACTTTTCTTGCTAAAAGCAGTTTTTCCTAACAAATGCAAGATATAACATGGGCTATCTCCGCAAGGAGACATCAGATCTGCATAACTGATGGTTTTTTGGTCTTCGGTGAGCCGGGGGAACATGAATATGTGTTCGTTTTTCGAATTATAGCTCTATCTGCAAAGGGCACTTTTCTTGCTAAAAGCAGTTTTTCCTAACAAATGCAAGATATAACATGGGCTATCTCCGCAAGGAAACATCAGATCTGCAAAACTCATGGTTTTTTGGTATTCGGTGAGCCGGGGGAACATGAATATGTGTTTGTTTTTCGAAATTGAGCTCTATCTGCAAAGGGCACTTTTCTTGCTAAAAGCAGTTTTTCCTAACAAATGCAAGTTATAACATGGGCTATCTCCGCAAGGAGACATCAGATCTGCATAACTGATGGTTTTTTGGTCTTCAGTGAGCCGGGGGAACATGAATATGTGTTCGTTTTCGAATTTGAGCTCTATCTGCTATGGGCACTTTTCTTGCGAAAAGCAGTTTTTCCTAACAAATGCAAGATATAACATGGGCTATCTCCGCAAGGAGACATCAGATCTGCAAAACTCATGGTTTTTTGGTCTTCGGTGAGCCGGGGGAACATGAATATGTGTTTGTTTTTCGAATTTGAGCTCTATCTGCAAAGGGCACTTTTCTTGCTAAAAGCAGTTTTTCCTAACAAATGCAAGATATAACATGGGCTATCTCCGCAAGGAGACATCAGATCTGCATAACTGATGGTTTTTTGGTCTTCGGTGAGCCGGGGGAACATGAATATGTGTTCGTTTTTCGAATTTGAGCTCTATCTGCAAAGGGCACTTTTCTTGCTAAAAGCAGTTTTTCCTAACAAATGCAAGATATAACATGGGCTATCTCCGCAAGGAGACATCAGATCTGCAAAACTCATGGTTTTTTCGTCTTCGGTGAGCCGGGGGAACATGAATACGTGTTTGTTTTTCGAATTTGAGCTCTATCTGCAAAGGGCACTTTTCATGCTTTAAGCAGTTTTTCCTAACAAATGCAAGATATAACATCGGCTATCTGCGCAAGGAGATATCAGATCTGCATAACTCATGGGTTTTTGGTCTTCTGTGAGCCGGGGGAACATGAATATGTGTTTGTTTTTCGAATTTGAGCTCTATCTGCAAAGGGCACTTTTCATGCTTTAAGCAGTTTTTCCTAACAAATGCAAGATATAACATGGGCTATCTCCGCAAGGAGACATCAGATCTGTAAAACTCATGGTTTTTTGGTCTTCGGTGAGCCGGGGGAACATGAATATGTGTTTGTTTTTCGAAATTGAGCTCTATCTGCAATGGGCACTTTTCATGCTATAAACAGTTTTTACTAACTAATGCAAGATATAACATGGGCTATCTCCGCAAGGAGACATCAGAACTGCAAAACGCATGGTTTTTTGGTCTTTGGGGAGGTTGGGGAACAAGAATACGTGTTTGTTTTTCGAATTTGAGCTCTATCTGCAAAGGGCACTTTTCATGCTATAAGCATTTTTTCCTTACAAATGCAAGTTATAACATGGGCTATCTCCGCAAGGAGACATCAGATCTGCAAAACTTATGGTTTTTTGGTCTTCGGTGAGCCGGGGGAACATGAATATGTGTTTGTTTTTCGAATTTGAGCTCTATCTGCAAAGGGCACTTTTCTTGCTAAAAGCAGTTTTTCCTAACAAATGCAAGATATAACGGGCAATCTCCGCAAGGAAACATCAGATCTGCATAACTGATGGTTTTTTGGTCTTCGGTGAGCCGGGGGAACATGAATATGTGTTTGTTTTTCGAATTTGAGCTCTATCTGCAAAGGGCACTTTTCATGCTTTAAGCAGTTTTTCCTAACAAATGCAAGATATAACATGGGCTATCTCCGCAAGGAGACATCAGATCTGCATAACTGATGGTTTTTTGGTCTTCGGTGAGCTGGGGGAACATGAATATGTGTTTGTTTTTCGAATTTGAGCTCTATCTGCAAAGGGCACTTTTCTTGCTAAAAGCAGTTTTTCCTAACAAATGCAAGATATAACATGGGCTATCTCCGCAAGGAGACATCAGATCTGCATAACTGATGGTTTTTTGGTCTTCGGTGAGCCGGGGGAACATGAATATGTGTTTGTTTTTCGAAATTGAGCTCTATCTGCAAAGGGCACTTTTCTTGCTAAAAGCAGTTTTTCCTAACAAATGCAAGTTATAACATGGGCTATCTCCGCAAGGAGACATCAGATCTGCAAAACTCATGGTTTTTTGGTCTTCGGTGAGCCGGGGGAACATGAATATGTGTTTGTTTTTCGAATTTGAGCTCTATCTGCTAAGGGCACTTTTCTTGCGAAAAGCAGTTTTTCCTAACAAATGCAAGATATAACATGGGCTATCTCCGCAAGGAAACATCAGAACTGCAAAACACATGGTTTTTTGGTCTTCGGGGAGGTTGGGGAACATGAATACGTGTTTGTTTTTCGAATTTGAGCTCTATCTGCAAAGGGCACTTTTCATGCTATAAGCAGTTTTTCCTAACAAATGCAAGATATAACATGGGCTATCTCCGCAAGGAAACATCAGATCTGCGTAACTCATGGTTTTTTTGTCTTCGGGGAGGTTGGGGAACATGAATACGTGTTTGTTTTTCGAATTTGAGCTCTATCTGCAAAGGGCACTTTTCATGCTATAAGCAGTTTTTCCTAACAAATGCAAGATATAACATGGGCTATCTACGCAAGGAGACATGAGATCTGCATAACTGATGGGTTTTTGGTCTTCGGTGAGCCGGGGGAACATGAATATGTGTTTGTTTTTCGAATTTGAGCTCTATCTGCAAAGGGCACTTTTCATGCTTTAAGCAGTTTTTCCTAACAAATGCAAGATATAACATGGGCTATCTCCGCAAGGAGACATCAGATCTGCAAAACTCATGGTTTTTTGGTCTTCGGTGAGCCGGGGGAACATGAATATGTGTTTGTTTTTCGAATTTGAGCTCTATCTGCAAAGGGCACTTTTCTTGCTAAAAGCAGTTTTTCCTAACAAATGCAAGATATAACATGGGCTATCTCCGCAAGGAAACATCAGATCTGCGTAACTCATGGTTTTTTGGTCTTCGGGGAGGTTGGGGAACATGAATACGTGTTTGTTTTTCGAATTTGAGCTCTATCTGCAAAGGGCACTTTTCATGCTATAAGCAGTTTTTCCTAACAAATGCAAGATATAACATGGGCTATCTCCGCAAGGAGACATCAGATCTGCATAACTGATGGTTTTTTGGTCTTCGGTGAGCCGAGGGAACATGAATATGTGTTCGTTTTTCGAATTTGAGCTCTATCTGCAAAGGGAACTTTTCTTGCTAAAAGCAGTTTTTCCTAACAAATGCAAGATATAACATGGGCTATCTCCGCAAGGAAACATCAGATCTGCATAACTCATGGTTTTTTGGTCTTCGGTGAGCCGGGGGAACATGAATATGTGTTTGTTTTTCGAAATTGAGCTCTATCTGCAAAGGGCACTTTTCTTGCTAAAAGCAGTTTTTCCTAACAAATGCAAGTTATAACATGGGCTATCTCCGCAAGGAGACATCAGATCTGCATAACTGATGGTTTTTTGGTCTTCGGTGAGCCGGGGGAACATGAATATGTGTTCGTTTTTCGAATTTGAGCTCTATCTGCTAAGAGCACTTTTCTTGCGAAAAGCAGTTTTTCCTAACAAATGCAAGATATAACATGGGCTATCTCCGCAAGGAGACATCAGATCTGCAAAACTCATGGTTTTTTGGTCTTCGGTGAGCCGGGGGAACATGAATATGTGTTTGTTTTTCGAATTTGAGCTCTATCTGCTAAGGGCACTTTTCTTGCGAAAAGCAGTTTTTCCTAACAAATGCAAGATATAACATGGGCTATCTCCGCAAGGAAACATCAGAACTGCAAAACACATGGTTTTTTGGTCTTCGGGGAGGTTGGGGAACATGAATACGTGTTTGTTTTTCGAATTTGAGCTCTATCTGCAAAGGGCACTTTTCATGCTATAAGCAGTTTTTCCTAACAAATGCAAGATATAACATGGGCTATCTCCGCAAGGAGACATGAGATCTGCATAACTGATGGGTTTTTGGTCTTCGGTGAGCCGGGGGAACATGAATATGTGTTTGTTTTTCGAATTTGAGCTCTATCTGCAAAGGGCACTTTTCATGCTTTAAGCAGTTTTTCCTAACAAATGCAAGATATAACATGGGCTATCTCCACAAGGAGACATCAGATCTGCAAAACTCATGGTTTTTTGGTCTTCGGTGAGCCGGGGGAACATGAATATGTGTTTGTTTTTCGAATTTGAGCTCTATCTGCAAAGGGCACTTTTCTTGCTAAAAGCAGTTTTTCCTAACAAATGCAAGATATAACATGGGCTATCTCCGCAAGGAGACATCAGATCTGCATAACTGATGGTTTTTTGGTCTTCGGTGAGCCGGGGGAACATGAATATGTGTTCGTTTTTCGAATTTGAGCTCTATCTGCAAAGGGCACTTTTCTTGCTAAAAGCAGTTTTTCCTAACAAATGCAAGATATAACATGGGCTATCTCCGCAAGGAAACATCAGATCTGCATAACTCATGGTTTTTTGGTCTTCGGTGAGCCGGGGGAACATGAATATGTGTTTGTTTTTCGAAATTGAGCTCTATCTGCAAAGGGCACTTTTCTTGCTAAAAGCAGTTTTTCCTAACAAATGCAAGTTATAACATGGGCTATCTCCGCAAGGAGACATCAGATCTGCAAAACTCATGGTTTTTTGGTCTTCGGTGAGCCGGCGGAACATGAATATGTGTTTGTTTTTCGAATTTAAGCTCTATCTGCAAAGGGCACATTTCATGCTATAAGCAGTTTTTCCTAACAAATGCAATATATAACATGGGCTATCTCCGCAAGGAGACATCAGATCTGTAAAACTCATGGTTTTTTGGTCTTCGGTGAGCCGGGGGAACATGAATATGTGTTCGTTTTTCGAATTTGAGCTCTATCTGCAAAGGGCACTTTTCTTGCTATAAGCAGTTTTTCCTAACAAATGCAAGATATAACATGGGCTATCTCCGCAAGGAGACATCAGATCTGCAAAACTCATGGTTTTTTCGTCTTCAGTGAGCCGGGGGAACATGAATATGTGTTTGTTTTTCGAATTTGAGCTCTATCTGCAATGAGAACTTTTCATGCTATAAACAGTTTTTACTAACAAATGCAAGATATAACATGGGCTATCTCTGCAAGGAGACATCAGAACTGCAAAACGCATGGTTTTTTGGTCTTCGGGGAGGTTGGGGAACATGAATACGTGTTTGTTTTTCGAATTTGAGCTCTATCTTTAAAGGGCACTTTTCTTGCTAAAAGCAGTTTTTCCTAACAAATGCAAGATATAACATGGGCTATCTCCGCAAGGAAACATCAGATCTGCATAACTGATGGTTTTTTGGTCTTCGGTGAGCCGGGGGAACATGAATATGTGTTTGTTTTTCGAAATTGAGCTCTATCTGCAAAGGGCACTTTTCTTGCTAAAAGCAGTTTTTCCTAACAAATGCAAGTTATAACATGGGCTATCTCCGCAAGGAGACATCAGATCTGCATAACTGATGGTTTTTTGGTCTTCGGGGAGGTTGGGGAACATGAATACGTGTTTGTTTTTCGAATTTGAGCTCTATCTGCAAAGGGCAATTTTCATGCTATAAGCAGTTTTTCCTAACAAATGCAAGATATAACATGGGCTATCTCCGCAAGGAGACATGAGATCTGCATAACTGATGGGTTTTTGGTCTTCGGTGAGCCGGGGGAACATGAATATGTGTTTGTTTTTCGAATTTGAGCTCTATCTGCAAAGGGCTCTTTTCATGCATTAAGCAGTTTTTCCTAACAAATGCAAGATATAACATGGGCTATCTCCGCAAGGAGACATCAGATCTGCAAAACTCATGGTTTTTTGGTCTTCGGTGAGCCGGGGGAACATGAATATGTGTTTGTTTTTCGAAATTGAGCTCTATCTGCAAAGGGCACTTTTCTTGCTAAAAGCAGTTTTTCCTAACAAATGCAAGTTATAACATGGGCTATCTCCGCAAGGAGACATCAGATCTGCATTACTGATGGTTTTTTGGTCTTCGGTGAGCCGGGGGAACATGAATATGTGTTCGTTTTCGAATTTGAGCTCTATCTGCTAAGGGCACTTTTCTTGCGAAAAGCAGTTTTTCCTAACAAATGCAAGATATAACATGGGCTATCTCCGCAAGGAGACATCAGATCTGCAAAACTCATGGTTTTTTGGTCTTCGGTGAGCCGGGGGAACATGAATATGTGTTTGTTTTTCGAATTTGAGCTCTATCTGCAAAGGGCACTTTTCTTGCTAAAAGCAGTTTTTCCTAACAAATGCAAGATATAACATGGGCTATCTCCGCAAGGAGACATCAGATCTGCATAACTGATGGTTTTTTGGTCTTCGGTGAGCCGGGGGAACATGAATATGTGTTCGTTTTTCGAATTTGAGCTCTATCTGCAAAGGGCACTTTTCTTGCTAAAAGCAGTTTTTCCTAACAAATGCAAGATATAACATGGGCTATCTCCGCAAGGAGACATCAGATCTGCAAAACTCATGGTTTTTTCGTCTTCGGTGAGCCGGGGGAACATGAATACGTGTTTGTTTTTCGAATTTGAGCTCTATCTGCAAAGGGCACTTTTCATGCTTTAAGCAGTTTTTCCTAACAAATGCAAGATATAACATCGGCTATCTGCGCAAGGAGATATCAGATCTGCATAACTCATGGGTTTTTGGTCTTCTGTGAGCCGGGAGAACATGAATATGTGTTTGTTTTTCGAATTTGAGCTCTATCTGCAAAGGGCACTTTTCATGCTTTAAGCAGTTTTTCCTAACAAATGCAAGATATAACATGGGCTATCTCCGCAAGGAGACATCAGATCTGTAAAACTCATGGTTTTTTGGTCTTCGGTGAGCCGGGGGAACATGAATATGTGTTTGTTTTTCGAAATTGAGCTCTATCTGCAATGGGCACTTTTCATGCTATAAACAGTTTTTACTAACTAATGCAAGATATAACATGGGCTATCTCCGCAAGGAGACATCAGAACTGCAAAACGCATGGTTTTTTGGTCTTTGGGGAGGTTGGGGAACAAGAATACGTGTTTGTTTTTCGAATTTGAGCTCTATCTGCAAAGGGCACTTTTCATGCTATAAGCATTTTTTCCTTACAAATGCAAGTTATAACATGGGCTATCTCCGCAAGGAGACATCAGATCTGCAAAACTTATGGTTTTTTGGTCTTCGGTGAGCCGGGGGAACATGAATATGTGTTTGTTTTTCGAATTTGAGCTCTATCTGCAAAGGGCACTTTTCATGCTTTAAGCAGTTTTTCCTAACAAATGCAAGATATAACATGGGCTATCTCCGCAAGGAGACATCAGATCTGCAAAACTCATGGTTTTTTGGTCTTCGGTGAGCCGGGGGAACATGAATATGTGTTTGTTTTTCGAATTTGAGCTCTATCTGCAAAGGGCACTTTTCTTGCTAAAAGCAGTTTTTCCTAACAAATGCAAGATATAACATGGGCTATCTCCGCAAGGAGACATCAGATCTGAATAACTGATGGTTTTTTGGTCTTCGGTGAGCCGGGGGAACATGAATATGTGTTCGATTTTCGAATTTGAGCTCTATCTGCAAAGGGCACTTTTCTTGCTAAAAGCAGTTTTTCCTAACAAATGCAAGATATAACATGGGCTATCTCCGCAAGGAAACATCAGAACTGCAAAACACATGGTTTTTTGGTCTTCGGGGAGGTTGGGGAACATGAATACGTGTTTGTTTTTCGAATTTGAGCTCTATCTGCAAAGGGCACTTTTCATGCTATAAGCAGTTTTTCCTAACAAATGCAAGATATAACATGGGCTATCTCCGCATGGAAACATCAGATCTGCATAACTCATGGTTTTTTGGTCTTTGGGGAGGTTGGGGAACATGAATACGTGTTTGTTTTTCGAATTTGAGCTCTATCTGCAAAGGGCACTTTTCATGCTATAAGCAGTTTTTCCTAACAAATGCAAGATATAACATGGGCTATCTCCGCAAGGAGACATGAGATCTGCATAACTGATGGTTTTTTCGTCTTCGGTGAGCCGGGGGAACATGAATATGTGTTTGTTTTTCGAATTTGAGCTCTATCTGCAATGGGAACTTTTCATGCTATAAACAGTTTTTACTAACAAATGCAAGATATAACATGGGCTATCTCTGCAAGGAGACATCAGAACTGCAAAACGCATGGTTTTTTGGTCTTCGGGGAGGTTGGGGAACATGAATACGTGTTTATTTTTCGAATTTGAGCTCTATCTTTAAAGGGCACTTTTCATGCTTTAAGCAATTTTTCCTAACAAATGCAAGATATAACATGGGCTATCTCCGCAAGACATCAGATCTGTAAAACTCATGGTTTTTTGGTCTTCGGTGAGCCGGGGGAACATGAATATGTGTTTGTTTTTCGAATTTGAGCTCTATCTGCAAAGGGCACTTTTCTTGCTATAAGCAGTTTTTCCTAACAAATGCAAGATATAACATGGGCTATCTCCGCAAGGAGACATCAGAACTGCAAACCGCATGGTTTTTTGGTCTTCGGGGAGGTTGGGGAACATGAATACGTGTTTGGTTTTCGAATTTGAGCTCTATCTGCAAAGGGCACTTTTCATGCTATAAGCAGTTTTTCCTAACAAATGCAAGATATAACATGGGCTATCTACGCAAGGAGACATCAGAACTGCAAAACGCATGGTTTTTTGGTCTTCGGGGAGGTTGGGGAACATGAATACGTGTTTGTTTTTCGAATTTGAGCTCTATCTGCAAAGGGCACTTTTCTTGCTAAAAGCAGTTTTTCCTAACAAATGCAAGATATAACATGGGCTATCTCCGCAAGGAGACATCAGATCTGCAAAACTCATGGTTTTTTCATCTTCGGTGAGCCGGGGGAACATGAATATGTGTTTGTTTTTCGAATTTGAGCTCTATCTGCAATGGGAACTTTTCATGCTATAAACAGTTTTTACTAACAAATGCAAGATATAACATGGGCTATCTCCGCAAGGAGACATCAGATCTGCATAACTCATGGTTTTTTGGTCTTCGGTGAGCCGGGGGAACATGAATATGTGTTTGTTTTTCGAAATTGAGCTCTATCTGCAAAGGGCACTTTTCTTGCTAAAAGCAGTTTTTCCTAACAAATGCAAGTTATAACATGGGCTATCTCCGCAAGGAGACATCAGATCTGCAAAACTCATGGTTTTTTGGTCTTCGGTGAGCCGGGGGAACATGAATATGTGTTCGTTTTTCGAATTTGAGCTCTATCTGCTAAGGGCACTTTTCTTGCTAAAAGCAGTTTTTCCTAACAAATGCAAGATATAACATGGGCTATCTCCGCAAGGAAACATCAGAACTGCAAAACACATGGTTTTTTGGTCTTCGGGGAGGTTGGGGAACATGAATACGTGTTTGGTTTTCGAATTTGAGCTCTATCTGCAAAGGGCACTTTTCATGCTATAAGCAGTTTTTCCTAACAAATGCAAGATATAACATGGGCTATCTCCGCAAGGAAACATCAGATCTGCGTAACTCATGGTTTTTTGGTCTTCGGGGAGGTTGGGGAACATGAATACGTGTTTGTTTTTCGAATTTGAGCTCTATCTGCAAAGGGCACTTTTCATGCAATAAGCAGTTTTTCCTAACAAATGCAAGATATAACATGGGCTATCTCCGCAAGGAGACATGAGATCTGCATAACTGATGGGTTTTTGGTCTTCGGTGAGCCGGGGGAACATGAATATGTGTTTGTTTTTCGAATTTGAGCTCTATCTGCAAAGGGCACTTTTCATGCTTTAAGCAGTTTTTCCTAACCAATGCAAGATATAACATGGGCTATCTCCGCAAGGAGACATCAAAACTGCAAAACGCATGGTTTTTTGGTCTTCGGGGAGGTTGGGGAACAAGAATACGTGTTTGTTTTTCGAATTTGAGCTCTATCTTTAAAGGGCACTTTTCATGCTATAAGCAGTTTTTCCTAACAAATGCAAGATATAACATGGGCTATCTCCGCAAGGAGACATCAGATCTGTAAAACTCATGGTTTTTTGGTCTTCGGTGAGCCGTGGGAACATGAATATGTGTTTGTTTTTCGAATTTGAGCTCTATCTGCAAAGGGCACTTTTCTTGCTAAAAGCAGTTTTTCCTAACAAATGCAAGATATAACATGGGCTATCTCCGCAAGGAGACATCAGATCTGCATCACTGATGGTTTTTTGGTCTTCGGTGAGCCGGGGGAACATGAATATGTGTTCGTTTTTCGAATTTGAGCTCTATCTGCTAAGGGCACTTTTCTTGCTAAAAGCAGTTTTTCCTAACAAATGCAAGATATAACATGGGCTATCTCCGCAAGGAAACATCAGAACTGCAAAACACATGGTTTTTTGGTCTTCGGGGAGGTTGGGGAACATGAATACGTGTTTGTTTTTCGAATTTGAGCTCTATCTGCAAAGGGCACTTTTCATGGTATAAGCAGTTTTTCCTAACAAATGCAAGATATAACATGGGCTATCTCCGCAAGGAAACATCAGATCTGGGTAACTCATGGTTTTTTGGTCTTCGGGGAGGTTGGGGAACATGAATACGTGTTTGTTTTTCGAATTTGAGCTCTATCTGCAAAGGGCACTTTTCATGCTTTAAGCAGTTTTTCCTAACAAATGCATGATATAACATGGGCTATCTCCGCAAGGAGACATCAGAACTGCAAAACGCATGGTTTTTTGGTCTTCGGGGAGGTTGGGGAACAAGAATACGTGTTTGTTTTTCAAATTTGAGCTCTATCTGTAAAGGGCACTTTTCATGCTATAAGCAGTTTTTCCTAACAAATGCAAGATATAACATGGGCTATCTCCGCAAGGAGACATCAGATCTGTAAAACTCATGATTTTTTGGTCTTCGGTGAGCCAGGGGAATATGAATATGTGTTTGTTTTTCGAATTTGAGCTCTATCTGCAAAGGGCACTTTTCTTGCTATAAGCAGTTTTTCCTAACAAATGCAAGATATAACATGGGCTATCTCCGCAAGGAGACATGAGATCTGCACAACTGATGGGTTTTTGGTCTTCGGTGAGCCGGGGGAACATGAATATGTGTTTGTTTTTCGAATTTGAGCTCTATCTGCAAAGGGCACTTTTCATGCTTTAAGCAGTTTTTCCTAACCAATGCAAGATATAACATGGGCTATCTCCGCAAGGAGACATCAGAACTGCAAAACGCATGGTTTTTTGGTCTTCGGGGAGGTTGGGGAACAAGAATACGTGTTTGTTTTTCGAATTTGAGCTCTATCTTTAAAGGGCACTTTTCATGCTATAAGCAGTTTTTCCTAACAAATGCAAGATATAACATGGGCTATCTCTGCAAGGAGACATCAGATCTGTAAAACTCATGGTTTTTTGGTCTTCGGTGAGCCAGGGGAACATGAATATGTGTTTGTTTTTCGAATTTGAGCTCTATCTGCAAAGGGCACTTTTCTTGCTAAAAGCAGTTTTTCCTAACAAATGCAAGATATAACATGGGCTATCTCCGCAAGGAGACATCAGATCTGCATAACTCATGGTTATTTGGTCTTCGGTGAGCTGGGGGAACATGAATATGTGTTTGTTTTTCGAAATTGAGCTCTATCTGCAAAGGGCACTTTTCTTGCTAAAAGCAGTTTTTCCTAACAAATGCAAGTTATAACATGGGCTATCTCCGCAAGGAGACATCAGATCTGCAAAACTCATGGTTTTTTGGTCTTCGGAGAGCTGGGGGAACATGAATATGTGTTTGTTTTTCGAATTTGAGCTCTATCTGCAAAGGGCACTTTTCTTGCTAAAAGCACTTTTACCTAACAAATGCAAGATATAACATGGGCTATCTCCGCAAGGAGACATCAGATCTGCATAACTGATGGTTTTTTGGTCTTCGGTGAGCCGGGGGAACATGAATATGTGTTCGTTTTTCGAATTTGAGCTCTATCTGCTAAGGGCACTTTTCTTGCTAAAAGCAGTTTTTCCTAACAAATGCAAGATATAACATGGGCTATCTCCGCAAGGAAACATCAGAACTGCAAAAAACATGGTTTTTTGGTCTTCGGGGAGGTTGGGGAACATGAATACGTGTTTGTTTTTCGAATTTGAGCTCTATCTGCAAAGGGCACTTTTCATGCTATAAGCAGTTTTTCCTAACAAATGCAAGATATAACATGGGCTATCTCCGCGAGGAAACATCAGATCTGCGTAACTCATGGTTTTTTGGTCTTCGGGGAGGTTGGGGAACATGAATACGTGTTTGTTTTTCGAATTTGAGCTCTATCTGCAAAGGGCACTTTTCATGCTTTAAGCAGTTTTTCCTAACAAATGCAAGATATAACATGGGCTATCTCCGCAAGGAGACATCAGAACTGCAAAACGCATGGTTTTTTGGTCTTCGGGGAGGTTGGGGAACAAGAATACGTGTTTGTTTTTCGAATTTGAGCTCTATCTGCAAAGGGCACTTTTCATGCTATAAGCAGTTTTTCCTAACAAATGCAAGATATAACATGGGCTATCTCCGCAAGGAGACATCAGATCTGTAAAACTCATGATTTTTTGGTCTTCGGTGAGCCAGGGGAATATGAATATGTGTTTGTTTTTCGAATTTGAGCTCTATCTGCAAAGGGCACTTTTCTTGCTAAAAGCACTTTTACCTAACAAATGCAAGATATAACATGGGCTATCTCCGCAAGGAGACATCAGATCTGCATAACTGATGGTTTTTTGGTCTTCGGTGAGCCGGGGGAACATGAATATGTGTTTGTTTTTCGAATTTGAGCTCTATCTGCAAAGGGCACTTTTCTTGCTAAAAGCAGTTTTTCCTAAGAAATGCAAGTTATAACATGGGCTATCTCCGCAAGGAGACATCAGATCTGCAAAACTCATGGTTTTTTGGTCTTCGGTGAGCCGGGGGAACATGAATATGTGTTTGTTTTTCGAATTTGAGCTCTATCTGCAAAGGGCACTTTTCTTGCTAAAAGCAGTTTTTCCTAACAAATGCAAGATATAACATGGGCTATCTCCGCAAGGAGACATCAGATCTGCATAACTCATGGTTATTTGGTCTTCGGTGAGCTGGGGGAACATGAATATGTGTTTGTTTTTCGAAATTGAGCTCTATCTGCAAAGGGCACTTTTCTTGCTAAAAGCAGTTTTTCCTAACAAATGCAAGTTATAACATGGGCTATCTCCGCAAGGAGACATCAGATCTGCAAAACTCATGGTTTTTTGGTCTTCGGTGAGCTGGGGGAACATGAATATGTGTTTGTTTTTCGAATTTGAGCTCTATCTGCAAAGGGCACTTTTCTTGCTAAAAGCACTTTTACCTAACAAATGCAAGATATAACATGGGCTATCTCCGCAAGGAGACATCAGATCTGCATAACTGATGGTTTTTTGGTCTTCGGTGAGCCGGGGGAACATGAATATGTGTTCGTTTTTCGAATTTGAGCTCTATCTGCTAAGGGCACTTTTCTTGCTAAAAGCAGTTTTTCCTAACAAATGCAAGATATAACATGGGCTATCTCCGCAAGGAAACATCAGAACTGCAAAAAACATGGTTTTTTGGTCTTCGGGGAGGTTGGGGAACATGAATACGTGTTTGTTTTTCGAATTTGAGCTCTATCTGCAAAGGGCACTTTTCATGCTATAAGCAGTTTTTCCTAACAAATGCAAGATATAACATGGGCTATCTCCGCGAGGAAACATCAGATCTGCGTAACTCATGGTTTTTTGGTCTTCGGGGAGGTTGGGGAACATGAATACGTGTTTGTTTTTCGAATTTGAGCTCTATCTGCAAAGGGCACTTTTCATGCTTTAAGCAGTTTTTCCTAACAAATGCAAGATATAACATGGGCTATCTCCGCAAGGAGACATCAGAACTGCAAAACGCATGGTTTTTTGGTCTTCGGGGAGGTTGGGGAACAAGAATACGTGTTTGTTTTTCGAATTTGAGCTCTATCTGCAAAGGGCACTTTTCATGCTATAAGCAGTTTTTCCTAACAAATGCAAGATATAACATGGGCTATCTCCGCAAGGAGACATCAGATCTGTAAAACTCATGATTTTTTGGTCTTCGGTGAGCCAGGGGAATATGAATATGTGTTTGTTTTTCGAATTTGAGCTCTATCTGCAAAGGGCACTTTTCTTGCTAAAAGCACTTTTACCTAACAAATGCAAGATATAACATGGGCTATCTCCGCAAGGAGACATCAGATCTGCATAACTGATGGTTTTTTGGTCTTCGGTGAGCCGGGGGAACATGAATATGTGTTTGTTTTTCGAATTTGAGCTCTATCTGCAAAGGGCACTTTTCTTGCTAAAAGCAGTTTTTCCTAAGAAATGCAAGTTATAACATGGGCTATCTCCGCAAGGAGACATCAGATCTGCAAAACTCATGGTTTTTTGGTCTTCGGTGAGCCGGGGGAACATGAATATGTGTTTGTTTTTCGAATTTGAGCTCTATCTGCAAAGGGCACTTTTCTTGCTAAAAGCAGTTTTTCCTAACAAATGCAAGATATAACATGAGCTATCTGCACAAGGAGATATCAGATCTGCATAACTCATGGTTTTTTGGTCTTCAGTGAGCCGGGGGAACATGAATATGTGTTTGTTTTTCGAATTTGAGCTCTATCTGCAAAGGGCACTTTTCATGCTATAAGCAGTTTTTCCTAACAAATGCAAGATATAACATGGGCTATCTCCGCAAGGAGACATCAGATCTGCATAACTGATGGTTTTTCGGTCTTCGGTGAGCCGGGGGAACATGAATATGTGTTTGTTTTTCGAATTTGAGCTCTATCTGCAAAGGGCACTTTTCTTACTAAAAGCAGTTTTTCCTAACAAATGCAAGATATAACATGAGCTATCTGCACAAGGAGATATCAGATCTGCATAACTCATGGTTTTTTGGTCTTCAGTGAGCCGGGGGAACATGAATATGTGTTTGTTTTTCGAATTTGAGCTCTATCTGCAATGGGCACTTTTCATGCTAAAAGCAGTTTTTCCTAACCAATGCAATTTATAACATGGGCTATCTCCGCAAGGAGACATCAGAACTGCAAAACGCATGTTTTTTTGGTCTTCGGGGAGGTTGGGGAACAAGAATACGTGTTTGTTTTTCAAATTTGAGCTCTATCTGCAAAGGGCACTTTTCATGCTATAAGTAGTTTTTCCTAACAAATGCAAGATATAACATGGGCTATCTCCGCAAGGAGACATCAGATCTGTAAAACTCATGATTTTTTGGCCTTCGGTGAGCCGGGGGAACATGAATATGTGTTTGTTTTTCGAATTTGAGCTCTATCTGCAAAGGGCACTTTTCTTGCTATAAGCAGTTTTTCCTAACAAATGCAACATGGGCTATCTCCTCAAGGAGACATCAGATCTGCATTACTGATGGTTTTTTGGTCTTTGGTGAGCCGGGGGAACATGAATATGTGTTTGTTTTTCGAATTTGAGCTCTATCTGCAAAGGGCACTTTTCTTGCTAAAAGCAGTTTTTCCTAACAAATGCAAGATACAACATGGGCTATCTCCGCAAGGAGACATCAGATCTGCATAACTCATGGTTTTTTGGTCTTCGGTGAGCCGGCGGAACATGAATATGTGTTTGTTTTTCAAAATTGAGCTCTATCTGCAAAGGGCACTTTTCTTGCTAAAAGCAGTTTTTCCTAACAAATGCAAGTTATAACATGGGCTATCTCCGCAAGGAGACATCAGATCTGCAAAACTCATGGTTTTTTGGTCTTCGGTGAGCCGGGGGAACATGAATATATGTTTGTTTTTCGAATTTGAGCTCTATCTGCAAAGGGCACTTTTCTTGCTATAAGCAGTTTTTCCTAACGAATGCAACATGGGCTATCTCCGCAAGGAGAAATCAGATCTGCATTACTGATGGTTTTTTGGTCTTTGGTGAGCCGGGGGAACATGAATATGTGTTTGTTTTTCGAATTTGAGCTCTATCTGCAAAGGGCACTTTTCTTGCTAAAAGCAGTTTTTCCTAACAAATGCAAGATACAACATGGGCTATCTCCGCAAGGAGACATCAGATCTGCATAACTCATTGTTTTTTGGTCTTCGGTGAGCCGGCGGAACATGAATATGTGTTTGTTTTTCGAAATTGAGCTCTATCTGCAAAGGGCACTTTTCTTGCTAAAAGCAGTTTTTCCTAACAAATGCAAGTTATAACATGGGCTATCTCCGCAAGGAGACATCAGATCTGCAAAACTCATGGTTTTTTGGTCTTCGGTGAGCCGGGGGAACATGAATATGTGTTTGTTTTTCGAATTTGAGCTCTATCTGCAATGAGAACTTTTCATGCTATAAACAGTTTTTACTAACAAATGCAAGATATAACATGGGCTATCTCCGCAAGGAGACATCAGATCTGCATAACTGATGGTTTTTTGGTCTTCGGTGAGCCGGGGGAACATGAATATGTGTTTGTTTTTCGAATTTGAGCTCTATCTGCAAAGGGCACTTTTCTTGCTATAAGCAGTTTTTCCTAACAAATGCAACATGGGCTATCTCCGCAAGGAGACATCAGATCTGCATTACTGATGGTTTTTTGGTCTTTGGTGAGCCGGGGGAACATGAATATGTGTTTGTTTTTCGAATTTGAGCTCTATCTGCAAAGGGCACTTTTCTTGCTAAAAGCAGTTTTTCCTAACAAATGCAAGATACAACATGGGCTATCTCCGCAAGGAGACATCAGATCTGCATAACTCATGGTTTTTTGGTCTTCGGTGAGCCGGCGGAACATGAATATGTGTTTGTTTTTCGAAATTGAGCTCTATCTTGAAAGGGCACTTTTCTTGCTAAAAGCAGTTTTTCCTAACAAATGCAAGATATAACATGGGCTATCTCCGCAAGGAGACATCAGATCTGCATAACTGATGGTTTTTTGGTCTTCGGTGAGCCGGGGGAACATGAATATGTGTTTGTTTTTCGAATTTGAGCTCTATCTGCAAAGGGCACTTTTCTTGCTATAAGCAGTTTTTCCTAACAAATGCAAGATATAACATGGGCTATCTCCGCAAGGAGACATCAGATCTGCAAAACTCATGGTTTTTTCGTCTTCAGTGAGCCGGGGGAACATGAATACGTGTTTGTTTTTCGAATTTGAGCTCTATCTGCAATGAGAACTTTTCATGCTATAAACAGTTTTTACTAACAAATGCAAGATATAACATGGGCTATCTCTGCAAGGAGACATCAGATCTGCATAACTGATGGTTTTTTGGTCTTCGGTGAGCCAGGGGAACATGAATATGTGTTTGTTTTTCGAATTTGAGCTCTATCTGCAAAGGGCACTTTTCTTGCTAAAAGCAGTTTTTCCTAACAAATGCAAGATATAACATGGGCTATCTCCGCAAGGAGACATCAGATCTACAAAACTCATGGTTTTTTGGTCTTCGGTGAGCCGGGGGAACATGAATATATGTTTGTTTTTCGAATTTGAGCTCTATCTGCAAAGGGCACTTTTCTTGCTATAAGCAGTTTTTCCTAACGAATGCAACATGGGCTATCTCCGCAAGGAGAAATCAGATCTGCATTACTGATGGTTTTTTGGTCTTTGGTGAGCCGGGGGAACATGAATATGTGTTTGTTTTTCGAATTTGAGCTCTATCTGCAAAGGGCACTTTTCTTGCTAAAAGCAGTTTTTCCTAACAAATGCAAGATACAACATGGGCTATCTCCGCAAGGAGACATCAGATCTGCATAACTCATTGTTTTTTGGTCTTCGGTGAGCCGGCAGAACATGAATATGTGTTTGTTTTTCGAAATTGAGCTCTATCTGCAAAGGGCACTTTTCTTGCTATAAGCAGTTTTTCCTAACAAATGCAAGATATAACATGGGCTATCTCCGCAAGGAGACATCAGATCTGCAAAACTCATGGTTTTTTCGTCTTCAGTGAGCCGGGGGAACATGAATATCTGTTTGTTTTTCGAATTTGAGCTCTATCTGCAATGAGAACTTTTCATGCTATAAACAGTTTTTACTAACAAATGCAAGATATAACATGGGCTATCTCTGCAAGGAGACATCAGAACTGCAAAACGCATGGTTTTTTGGTCTTCGGGGAGGTTGGGGAACATGAATACGTGTTTGTTTTTCGTATTTGAGCTCTATCTTTAAAGGGCACTTTTCATGCTATAAGCAGTTTTTCCTAACAAATGCACGATATAACATGGGCTATCTCCGCAAGGAGATATCAGATCTGTAAAACTCATGGTTTTTTGGTCTTCGGTGAGCCAGAGGAACATGAATATGTGTTTGTTTTTCGAATTTGAGCTCTATCTGCAAAGGGCATTTTCTTGCTAAAAGCAGTTTTTCCTAACAAATGCAAGATATAACATGGGCTATCTCCGCAAGGAGACATCAGATCTGCATAACTGATGGTTTTTTGGTCTTCGGTGAGCCGGGGGAACATGAATATGTGTTTGTTTTTCGAATTTGAGCTCTATCTGCAAAGGGCACTTTTCTTGCTAAAAGCAGTTTTTCCTAAGAAATGCAAGTTATAACATGGGCTATCTCCGCAAGGAGACATCAGATCTGCAAAACTCATGGTTTTTTGGTCTTCGGTGAGCCGGGGGAACATGAATATGTGTTTGTTTTTCGAATTTGAGCTCTATCTGCAAAGGGCACTTTTCTTGCTAAAAGCAGTTTTTCCTAACAAATGCAAGATATAACATGAGCTATCTGCACAAGGAGATATCAGATCTGCATAACTCATGGTTTTTTGGTCTTCAGTGAGCCGGGGGAACATGAATATGTGTTTGTTTTTCGAATTTGAGCTCTATCTGCAAAGGGCACTTTTCATGCTATAAGCAGTTTTTCCTAACAAATGCAAGATATAACATGGGCTATCTCCGCAAGGAGACATCAGATCTGCATAACTGATGGTTTTTCGGTCTTCGGTGAGCCGGGGGAACATGAATATGTGTTTGTTTTTCGAATTTGAGCTCTATCTGCAAAGGGCACTTTTCTTACTAAAAGCAGTTTTTCCTAACAAATGCAAGATATAACATGAGCTATCTGCACAAGGAGATATCAGATCTGCATAACTCATGGTTTTTTGGTCTTCAGTGAGCCGGGGGAACATGAATATGTGTTTGTTTTTCGAATTTGAGCTCTATCTGCAATGGGCACTTTTCATGCTAAAAGCAGTTTTTCCTAACCAATGCAATTTATAACATGGGCTATCTCCGCAAGGAGACATCAGAACTGCAAAACGCATGTTTTTTTGGTCTTCGGGGAGGTTGGGGAACAAGAATACGTGTTTGTTTTTCAAATTTGAGCTCTATCTGCAAAGGGCACTTTTCATGCTATAAGTAGTTTTTCCTAACAAATGCAAGATATAACATGGGCTATCTCCGCAAGGAGACATCAGATCTGTAAAACTCATGATTTTTTGGCCTTCGGTGAGCCGGGGGAACATGAATATGTGTTTGTTTTTCGAATTTGAGCTCTATCTGCAAAGGGCACTTTTCTTGCTATAAGCAGTTTTTCCTAACAAATGCAACATGGGCTATCTCCTCAAGGAGACATCAGATCTGCATTACTGATGGTTTTTTGGTCTTTGGTGAGCCGGGGGAACATGAATATGTGTTTGTTTTTCGAATTTGAGCTCTATCTGCAAAGGGCACTTTTCTTGCTAAAAGCAGTTTTTCCTAACAAATGCAAGATACAACATGGGCTATCTCCGCAAGGAGACATCAGATCTGCATAACTCATGGTTTTTTGGTCTTCGGTGAGCCGGCGGAACATGAATATGTGTTTGTTTTTCAAAATTGAGCTCTATCTGCAAAGGGCACTTTTCTTGCTAAAAGCAGTTTTTCCTAACAAATGCAAGTTATAACATGGGCTATCTCCGCAAGGAGACATCAGATCTGCAAAACTCATGGTTTTTTGGTCTTCGGTGAGCCGGGGGAACATGAATATATGTTTGTTTTTCGAATTTGAGCTCTATCTGCAAAGGGCACTTTTCTTGCTATAAGCAGTTTTTCCTAACGAATGCAACATGGGCTATCTCCGCAAGGAGAAATCAGATCTGCATTACTGATGGTTTTTTGGTCTTTGGTGAGCCGGGGGAACATGAATATGTGTTTGTTTTTCGAATTTGAGCTCTATCTGCAAAGGGCACTTTTCTTGCTAAAAGCAGTTTTTCCTAACAAATGCAAGATACAACATGGGCTATCTCCGCAAGGAGACATCAGATCTGCATAACTCATTGTTTTTTGGTCTTCGGTGAGCCGGCGGAACATGAATATGTGTTTGTTTTTCGAAATTGAGCTCTATCTGCAAAGGGCACTTTTCTTGCTAAAAGCAGTTTTTCCTAACAAATGCAAGTTATAACATGGGCTATCTCCGCAAGGAGACATCAGATCTGCAAAACTCATGGTTTTTTGGTCTTCGGTGAGCCGGGGGAACATGAATATGTGTTTGTTTTTCGAATTTGAGCTCTATCTGCAAAGGGCACTTTTCTTGCTAAAAGCAGTTTTTCCTAACAAATGCAAGATATAACATGGGCTATCTCCGCAAGGAGACATCAGATCTGCATAACTGATGGTTTTTTGGTCTTCGGTGAGCCGGGGGAACATGAATATGTGTTTGTTTTTCGAATTTGAGCTCTATCTGCAAAGGGCACTTTTCTTGCTATAAGCAGTTTTTCCTAACAAATGCAACATGGGCTATCTCCGCAAGGAGACATCAGATCTGCATTACTGATGGTTTTTTGGTCTTTGGTGAGCCGGGGGAACATGAATATGTGTTTGTTTTTCGAATTTGAGCTCTATCTGCAAAGGGCACTTTTCTTGCTAAAAGCAGTTTTTCCTAACAAATGCAAGATACAACATGGGCTATCTCCGCAAGGAGACATCAGATCTGCATAACTCATGGTTTTTTGGTCTTCGGTGAGCCGGCGGAACATGAATATGTGTTTGTTTTTCGAAATTGAGCTCTATCTTGAAAGGGCACTTTTCTTGCTAAAAGCAGTTTTTCCTAACAAATGCAAGTTATAACATGGGCTATCTCCGCAAGGAGACATCAGATCTGCAAAACTCATGGTTTTTTGGTATTCGATGAGCCGGGGGAACATGAATATGTGTTTGTTTTTCGAATTTGAGCTCTATCTTGAAAGGGCACTTTTCTTGCTAAAAGCAGTTTTTCCTAACAAATGCAAGATATAACATGGGCTATCTCCGCAAGGAGACATCAGATCTGCATAACTGATGGTTTTTTGGTCTTCGGTGAGCCGGGGGAACATGAATATGTGTTTGTTTTTCGAATTTGAGCTCTATCTGCAAAGGGCACTTTTCTTGCTATAAGCAGTTTTTCCTAACAAATGCAAGATATAACATGGGCTATCTCCGCAAGGAGACATCAGATCTGCAAAACTCATGGTTTTTTCGTCTTCAGTGAGCCGGGGGAACATGAATACGTGTTTGTTTTTCGAATTTGAGCTCTATCTGCAATGAGAACTTTTCATGCTATAAACAGTTTTTACTAACAAATGCAAGATATAACATGGGCTATCTCTGCAAGGAGACATCAGATCTGCATAACTGATGGTTTTTTGGTCTTCGGTGAGCCAGGGGAACATGAATATGTGTTTGTTTTTCGAATTTGAGCTCTATCTGCAAAGGGCACTTTTCTTGCTAAAAGCAGTTTTTCCTAACAAATGCAAGATATAACATGGGCTATCTCCGCAAGGAGACATCAGATCTGCAAAACTCATGGTTTTTTGGTCTTCGGTGAGCCGGGGGAACATGAATATATGTTTGTTTTTCGAATTTGAGCTCTATCTGCAAAGGGCACTTTTCTTGCTATAAGCAGTTTTTCCTAACGAATGCAACATGGGCTATCTCCGCAAGGAGAAATCAGATCTGCATTACTGATGGTTTTTTGGTCTTTGGTGAGCCGGGGGAACATGAATATGTGTTTGTTTTTCGAATTTGAGCTCTATCTGCAAAGGGCACTTTTCTTGCTAAAAGCAGTTTTTCCTAACAAATGCAAGATACAACATGGGCTATCTCCGCAAGGAGACATCAGATCTGCATAACTCATTGTTTTTTGGTCTTCGGTGAGCCGGCGGAACATGAATATGTGTTTGTTTTTCGAAATTGAGCTCTATCTGCAAAGGGCACTTTTCTTGCTAAAAGCAGTTTTTCCTAACAAATGCAAGTTATAACATGGGCTATCTCCGCAAGGAGACATCAGATCTGCAAAACTCATGGTTTTTTGGTCTTCGGTGAGCCGGGGGAACATGAATATGTGTTTGTTTTTCGAATTTGAGCTCTATCTGCAAAGGGCACTTTTCTTGCTAAAAGCAGTTTTTCCTAACAAATGCAAGATATAACATGGGCTATCTCCGCAAGGAGACATCAGATCTGCATAACTGATGGTTTTTTGGTCTTCGGTGAGCCGGGGGAACATGAATATGTGTTTGTTTTTCGAATTTGAGCTCTATCTGCAAAGGGCACTTTTCTTGCTATAAGCAGTTTTTCCTAACAAATGCAACATGGGCTATCTCCGCAAGGAGACATCAGATCTGCATTACTGATGGTTTTTTGGTCTTTGGTGAGCCGGGGGAACATGAATATGTGTTTGTTTTTCGAATTTGAGCTCTATCTGCAAAGGGCACTTTTCTTGCTAAAAGCAGTTTTTCCTAACAAATGCAAGATACAACATGGGCTATCTCCGCAAGGAGACATCAGATCTGCATAACTCATGGTTTTTTGGTCTTCGGTGAGCCGGCGGAACATGAATATGTGTTTGTTTTTCGAAATTGAGCTCTATCTTGAAAGGGCACTTTTCTTGCTAAAAGCAGTTTTTCCTAACAAATGCAAGTTATAACATGGGCTATCTCCGCAAGGAGACATCAGATCTGCAAAACTCATGGTTTTTTGGTATTCGATGAGCCGGGGGAACATGAATATGTGTTTGTTTTTCGAATTTGAGCTCTATCTTGAAAGGGCACTTTTCTTGCTAAAAGCAGTTTTTCCTAACAAATGCAAGATATAACATGGGCTATCTCCGCAAGGAGACATCAGATCTGCATAACTGATGGTTTTTTGGTCTTCGGTGAGCCGGGGGAACATGAATATGTGTTTGTTTTTCGAATTTGAGCTCTATCTGCAAAGGGCACTTTTCTTGCTATAAGCAGTTTTTCCTAACAAATGCAAGATATAACATGGGCTATCTCCGCAAGGAGACATCAGATCTGCAAAACTCATGGTTTTTTCGTCTTCAGTGAGCCGGGGGAACATGAATACGTGTTTGTTTTTCGAATTTGAGCTCTATCTGCAATGAGAACTTTTCATGCTATAAACAGTTTTTACTAACAAATGCAAGATATAACATGGGCTATCTCTGCAAGGAGACATCAGATCTGCATAACTGATGGTTTTTTGGTCTTCGGTGAGCCAGGGGAACATGAATATGTGTTTGTTTTTCGAATTTGAGCTCTATCTGCAAAGGGCACTTTTCTTGCTAAAAGCAGTTTTTCCTAACAAATGCAAGATATAACATGGGCTATCTCCGCAAGGAGACATGAGATCTGCATAACTGATGGTTTTTCGGTCTTCGGTGAGCCGGGGGAACATGAATATGTGTTTGTTTTTCGAATTTGAGCTCTATCTGCAAAGGGCACTTTTCTTGCTAAAAGCAGTTTTTCCTAACAAATGCAAGATATAACATGAGCTATCTGCACAAGGAGATATCAGATCTGCATAACTCATGGTTTTTTGGTCTTCAGTGAGCCGGGGGAACATGAATATGTGTTTGTTTTTCGAATTTGAGCTCTATCTGCAATGGGCACTTTTCATGCTATAAACACTTTTTACTAACAAATGCAAGATATAACATGGGCTATCTCCGCAAGGAGACATCAGAACTGCAAAACGCATGTTTTTTTGGTCTTCGGGGAGGTTTGGGAACAAGAATACGTGTTTGTTTTTCAAATTTGAGCTCTATCTGCAAAGGGCACTTTTCATGCTATAAGTAGTTTTTCCTAACAAATGCAAGATATAACATGGGCTATCTCCGCAAGGAGACATCAGATCTGCATAACTCATGGTTTTTTGGTCTTCGGTGAGCCGGCGGAACATGAATATGTGTTTGTTTTTCGAAATTGAGCTCTATCTTGAAAGGGCACTTTTCTTGCTAAAAGCAGTTTTTCCTAACAAATGCAAGTTATAACATGGGCTATCTCCGCAAGGAGACATCAGATCTGCAAAACTCATGGTTTTTTGGTATTCGATGAGCCGGGGGAACATGAATATGTGTTTGTTTTTCGAATTTGAGCTCTATCTTGAAAGGGCACTTTTCTTGCTAAAAGCAGTTTTTCCTAACAAATGCAAGATATAACATGGGCTATCTCCGCAAGGAGACATCAGATCTGCATAACTGATGGTTTTTTGGTCTTCGGTGAGCCAGGGGAACATGAATATGTGTTTGTTTTTCGAATTTGAGCTCTATCTGCAAAGGGCACTTTTCTTGCTAAAAGCAGTTTTTCCTAACAAATGCAAGATATAACATGGGCTATCTCCGCAAGGAGACATCAGATCTGCAAAACTCATGGTTTTTTGGTCTTCGGTGAGCCGGGGGAACATGAATATATGTTTGTTTTTCGAATTTGAGCTCTATCTGCAAAGGGCACTTTTCTTGCTATAAGCAGTTTTTCCTAACGAATGCAACATGGGCTATCTCCGCAAGGAGAAATCAGATCTGCATTACTGATGGTTTTTTGGTCTTTGGTGAGCCGGGGGAACATGAATATGTGTTTGTTTTTCGAATTTGAGCTCTATCTGCAAAGGGCACTTTTCTTGCTAAAAGCAGTTTTTCCTAACAAATGCAAGATACAACATGGGCTATCTCCGCAAGGAGACATCAGATCTGCATAACTCATTGTTTTTTGGTCTTCGGTGAGCCGGCGGAACATGAATATGTGTTTGTTTTTCGAAATTGAGCTCTATCTGCAAAGGGCACTTTTCTTGCTAAAAGCAGTTTTTCCTAACAAATGCAAGTTATAACATGGGCTATCTCCGCAAGGAGACATCAGATCTGCAAAACTCATGGTTTTTTGGTCTTCGGTGAGCCGGGGGAACATGAATATGTGTTTGTTTTTCGAATTTGAGCTCTATCTGCAAAGGGCACTTTTCTTGCTAAAAGCAGTTTTTCCTAACAAATGCAAGATATAACATGGGCTATCTCCGCAAGGAGACATCAGATCTGCATAACTGATGGTTTTTTGGTCTTCGGTGAGCCGGGGGAACATGAATATGTGTTTGTTTTTCGAATTTGAGCTCTATCTGCAAAGGGCACTTTTCTTGCTATAAGCAGTTTTTCCTAACAAATGCAACATGGGCTATCTCCGCAAGGAGACATCAGATCTGCATTACTGATGGTTTTTTGGTCTTTGGTGAGCCGGGGGAACATGAATATGTGTTTGTTTTTCGAATTTGAGCTCTATCTGCAAAGGGCACTTTTCTTGCTAAAAGCAGTTTTTCCTAACAAATGCAAGATACAACATGGGCTATCTCCGCAAGGAGACATCAGATCTGCATAACTCATGGTTTTTTGGTCTTCGGTGAGCCGGCGGAACATGAATATGTGTTTGTTTTTCGAAATTGAGCTCTATCTTGAAAGGGCACTTTTCTTGCTAAAAGCAGTTTTTCCTAACAAATGCAAGTTATAACATGGGCTATCTCCGCAAGGAGACATCAGATCTGCAAAACTCATGGTTTTTTGGTATTCGATGAGCCGGGGGAACATGAATATGTGTTTGTTTTTCGAATTTGAGCTCTATCTTGAAAGGGCACTTTTCTTGCTAAAAGCAGTTTTTCCTAACAAATGCAAGATATAACATGGGCTATCTCCGCAAGGAGACATCAGATCTGCATAACTGATGGTTTTTTGGTCTTCGGTGAGCCGGGGGAACATGAATATGTGTTTGTTTTTCGAATTTGAGCTCTATCTGCAAAGGGCACTTTTCTTGCTATAAGCAGTTTTTCCTAACAAATGCAAGATATAACATGGGCTATCTCCGCAAGGAGACATCAGATCTGCAAAACTCATGGTTTTTTCGTCTTCAGTGAGCCGGGGGAACATGAATACGTGTTTGTTTTTCGAATTTGAGCTCTATCTGCAATGAGAACTTTTCATGCTATAAACAGTTTTTACTAACAAATGCAAGATATAACATGGGCTATCTCTGCAAGGAGACATCAGATCTGCATAACTGATGGTTTTTTGGTCTTCGGTGAGCCAGGGGAACATGAATATGTGTTTGTTTTTCGAATTTGAGCTCTATCTGCAAAGGGCACTTTTCTTGCTAAAAGCAGTTTTTCCTAACAAATGCAAGATATAACATGGGCTATCTCCGCAAGGAGACATGAGATCTGCATAACTGATGGTTTTTCGGTCTTCGGTGAGCCGGGGGAACATGAATATGTGTTTGTTTTTCGAATTTGAGCTCTATCTGCAAAGGGCACTTTTCTTGCTAAAAGCAGTTTTTCCTAACAAATGCAAGATATAACATGAGCTATCTGCACAAGGAGATATCAGATCTGCATAACTCATGGTTTTTTGGTCTTCAGTGAGCCGGGGGAACATGAATATGTGTTTGTTTTTCGAATTTGAGCTCTATCTGCAATGGGCACTTTTCATGCTATAAACACTTTTTACTAACAAATGCAAGATATAACATGGGCTATCTCCGCAAGGAGACATCAGAACTGCAAAACGCATGTTTTTTTGGTCTTCGGGGAGGTTTGGGAACAAGAATACGTGTTTGTTTTTCAAATTTGAGCTCTATCTGCAAAGGGCACTTTTCATGCTATAAGTAGTTTTTCCTAACAAATGCAAGATATAACATGGGCTATCTCCGCAAGGAGACATCAGATATGTAAAACTCATGATTTTTTGGCCTTCGGTGAGCCGGGGGAACATGAATATGTGTTTGTTTTTCGAATTTGAGCTCTATCTGCAAAGGGCACTTTTCTTGCTATAAGCAGTTTTTCCTAACTAATGCAAGATATAACATGGGCTATCTCCGCAAGGAGACATCAGATCTGCATAACTGATGGTTTTTTGGTCTTCGGTGAGCCGGGGGAACATGAATATGTGTTCGTTTTTCGAATTTGAGCTCTATCTGCAAAGGGCACTTTTCTTGCTAAAAGCAGTTTTTCCTAACAAATGCAAGATATAACATGGGCTATCTCCGCAAAGAGACATCAGATCTGCAAAACTCATGGTTTTTTCATCTTCGGTGAGCCGGGGGAACATGAATACGTGTTTGTTTTTCGAATTTGAGCTCTATCTGCAAAGGGCACTTTTCATGCTTTTTTTCCTAACAAATGCAAGATATAACATGGGCTATCTGCGCAAGGAGATATCAGATCTGCATAACTCATGGTTTTTTGGTCTTCAGTGAGCCGGGGGAACATGAATATGTGTTTGTTTTTCGAATTTGAGCTCTATCTACAATGGGCACTTTTCATGCAATAAACAGTTTTTACTAACAAATGCAAGATATAACATGGGCTATCTCCGCAAGGAGACATCAGAACTGCAAAACGCATGGTTTTTTGGTCTTTGGGGAGGTTGGGGAACAAGAATACGTGTTTGTTTTTCGAATTTGAGCTCTATCTGCAAAGTTCACTTTTCATGCTATAAGTAGTTTTTCCTAACAAATGCAAGATATAACATGGGCTATCTCCGCAAGGAGACATCAGATCTGTAAAACTCATGATTTTTTGGTCTTCGGTGAGCCGGGGGAACATGAATATGTGTTTGTTTTTCGAATTTGAGCTCTATCTGCAAAGGGCACTTTTCTTGCTATAAGCAGTTTTTCCTAACAAATGCAACATGGGCTATCTCCGCAAGGAGACATCAGATCTGCATTACTGATGGTTTTTTGGTCTTTGGTGAGCTGGGGGAACATGAATATGTGTTTGTTTTTCGAATTTGAGCTCTATCTGCAAAGGGCACTTTTCTTGCTAAAAGCAGTTTTTCCTAACAAATGCAAGATACAACATGGGCTATCTCCGCAAGGAGACATCAGATCTGCATAACTCATGGTTTTTTGGTCTTCGGTGAGCCGGCGGAACATGAATACATGTTTGTTTTTCGAATTTGAGCTCTATCTGCAAAGGGCACTTTTCATGCTATAAGCAGTTTTTCCTAACAAATGCAAGATATAACATGGGCTATCTCCGCAAGGATACATCAGAGCTGCATAACTGATGGTTTTTTGGACTTCGGTGAGCCGGGGGAACATGAATATGTGTTTGTTTTTCGAATTTGAGCTCTATCTGCAAAGGGCACTTTTCTTGCTAAAAGCAGTTTTTCCTAACAAATGCAAGATATAACATGGGCTATCTCCGCAAGGAGACATCAGATCTGCATAACTGATGGTTTTTTGGTCTTCGGTGAGCCGGGGGAACATGAATATGTGTTTGTTTTTCGAAATTGAGCTCTATCTGCAAAGGGCACTTTTCTTGCTAAAAGCAGTTTTTCCTAACAAATGCAAGTTATAACATGGGCTATCTCCGCAAGGAGACATCAGATCTGCAAAACTTATGGTTTTTTTGTCTTCGGTGAGCCGGGGGAACATGAATACGTGTTTGTTTTTCGAATTTGAGCTCTATCTGCAAAGGGCACTTTTCATGCTTTAAGCAGTTTTTCCTAACAAATGCAAGATATAACATGGGCTATCTGCGCAAGGAGATATCAGATCTGCATAACTCATGGTTTTTTGGTCTTCAGTGAGCCGGGGGAACATGAATATGTGTTCGTTTTTCGAATTTGAGCTCTATCTGCAATGGGCACTTTTCATGCTAAAAGCAGTTTTTCCTAACAAATGCAAGATATAACATGGGCTATCTCCGCAAGGAGACATCAGATCTGCATAACTGATGGTTTTTTGGTCTTCGGTGAGCCGGGGGAACATGAATATGTGTTCGTTTTTCGAATTTGAGCTCTATCTGCTAAGGGCACTTTTCTTGCGAAAAGCAGTTTTTCCTAACAAATGCAAGATATAACATGGGCTATCTCCGCAAGGAAACATCAGATCTGCGTAACTCATGGTTTTTTGGTCTTCGGGGAGGTTGGGGAACATGAATACGTGTTTGTTTTTCGAATTTGAGCTCTATCTGCAAAGGGCACTTTTCATGCTATAAGCAGTTTTTCCTAACAAATGCAAGATATAACATG
Source organism: Vipera ursinii (assembly GCF_947247035.1). Taxonomy (NCBI): domain Eukaryota; kingdom Metazoa; phylum Chordata; class Lepidosauria; order Squamata; family Viperidae; genus Vipera; species Vipera ursinii. The sequence continues at coordinate 33,348,663 of NC_139515.1, forward strand.
GGCTATCTCCGCAAGGAGACATGAGATCTGCATAACTGATGGGTTTTTGGTCTTCGGTGAGCCGGGGGAACATGAATATGTGTTTGTTTTTCGAATTTGAGCTCTATCTGCAAAGGGCTCTTTTCATGCATTAAGCAGTTTTTCCTAACAAATGCAAGATATAACATGGGCTATCTCCGCAAGGAGACATCAGATCTGCAAAACTCATGGTTTTTTGGTCTTCGGTGAGCCGGGGGAACATGAATATGTGTTTGTTTTTCGAATTTGAGCTCTATCTGCAAAGGGCACTTTTCTTGCTAAAAGCAGTTTTTCCTAACAAATGCAAGATATAACATGGGCTATCTCCGCAAGGAGACATCAGATCTGCATAACTGATGGTTTTTTGGTCTTCGGTGAGCCGGGGGAACATGAATATGTGTTCGTTTTTCGAATTATAGCTCTATCTGCAAAGGGCACTTTTCTTGCTAAAAGCAGTTTTTCCTAACAAATGCAAGATATAACATGGGCTATCTCCGCAAGGAAACATCAGATCTGCAAAACTCATGGTTTTTTGGTATTCGGTGAGCCGGGGGAACATGAATATGTGTTTGTTTTTCGAAATTGAGCTCTATCTGCAAAGGGCACTTTTCTTGCTAAAAGCAGTTTTTCCTAACAAATGCAAGTTATAACATGGGCTATCTCCGCAAGGAGACATCAGATCTGCATAACTGATGGTTTTTTGGTCTTCAGTGAGCCGGGGGAACATGAATATGTGTTCGTTTTCGAATTTGAGCTCTATCTGCTATGGGCACTTTTCTTGCGAAAAGCAGTTTTTCCTAACAAATGCAAGATATAACATGGGCTATCTCCGCAAGGAGACATCAGATCTGCAAAACTCATGGTTTTTTGGTCTTCGGTGAGCCGGGGGAACATGAATATGTGTTTGTTTTTCGAATTTGAGCTCTATCTGCAAAGGGCACTTTTCTTGCTAAAAGCAGTTTTTCCTAACAAATGCAAGATATAACATGGGCTATCTCCGCAAGGAGACATCAGATCTGCATAACTGATGGTTTTTTGGTCTTCGGTGAGCCGGGGGAACATGAATATGTGTTCGTTTTTCGAATTTGAGCTCTATCTGCAAAGGGCACTTTTCTTGCTAAAAGCAGTTTTTCCTAACAAATGCAAGATATAACATGGGCTATCTCCGCAAGGAGACATCAGATCTGCAAAACTCATGGTTTTTTCGTCTTCGGTGAGCCGGGGGAACATGAATACGTGTTTGTTTTTCGAATTTGAGCTCTATCTGCAAAGGGCACTTTTCATGCTTTAAGCAGTTTTTCCTAACAAATGCAAGATATAACATCGGCTATCTGCGCAAGGAGATATCAGATCTGCATAACTCATGGGTTTTTGGTCTTCTGTGAGCCGGGGGAACATGAATATGTGTTTGTTTTTCGAATTTGAGCTCTATCTGCAAAGGGCACTTTTCATGCTTTAAGCAGTTTTTCCTAACAAATGCAAGATATAACATGGGCTATCTCCGCAAGGAGACATCAGATCTGTAAAACTCATGGTTTTTTGGTCTTCGGTGAGCCGGGGGAACATGAATATGTGTTTGTTTTTCGAAATTGAGCTCTATCTGCAATGGGCACTTTTCATGCTATAAACAGTTTTTACTAACTAATGCAAGATATAACATGGGCTATCTCCGCAAGGAGACATCAGAACTGCAAAACGCATGGTTTTTTGGTCTTTGGGGAGGTTGGGGAACAAGAATACGTGTTTGTTTTTCGAATTTGAGCTCTATCTGCAAAGGGCACTTTTCATGCTATAAGCATTTTTTCCTTACAAATGCAAGTTATAACATGGGCTATCTCCGCAAGGAGACATCAGATCTGCAAAACTTATGGTTTTTTGGTCTTCGGTGAGCCGGGGGAACATGAATATGTGTTTGTTTTTCGAATTTGAGCTCTATCTGCAAAGGGCACTTTTCTTGCTAAAAGCAGTTTTTCCTAACAAATGCAAGATATAACGGGCAATCTCCGCAAGGAAACATCAGATCTGCATAACTGATGGTTTTTTGGTCTTCGGTGAGCCGGGGGAACATGAATATGTGTTTGTTTTTCGAATTTGAGCTCTATCTGCAAAGGGCACTTTTCATGCTTTAAGCAGTTTTTCCTAACAAATGCAAGATATAACATGGGCTATCTCCGCAAGGAGACATCAGATCTGCATAACTGATGGTTTTTTGGTCTTCGGTGAGCTGGGGGAACATGAATATGTGTTTGTTTTTCGAATTTGAGCTCTATCTGCAAAGGGCACTTTTCTTGCTAAAAGCAGTTTTTCCTAACAAATGCAAGATATAACATGGGCTATCTCCGCAAGGAGACATCAGATCTGCATAACTGATGGTTTTTTGGTCTTCGGTGAGCCGGGGGAACATGAATATGTGTTTGTTTTTCGAAATTGAGCTCTATCTGCAAAGGGCACTTTTCTTGCTAAAAGCAGTTTTTCCTAACAAATGCAAGTTATAACATGGGCTATCTCCGCAAGGAGACATCAGATCTGCAAAACTCATGGTTTTTTGGTCTTCGGTGAGCCGGGGGAACATGAATATGTGTTTGTTTTTCGAATTTGAGCTCTATCTGCTAAGGGCACTTTTCTTGCGAAAAGCAGTTTTTCCTAACAAATGCAAGATATAACATGGGCTATCTCCGCAAGGAAACATCAGAACTGCAAAACACATGGTTTTTTTGTCTTCGGGGAGGTTGGGGAACATGAATACGTGTTTGTTTTTCGAATTTGAGCTCTATCTGCAAAGGGCACTTTTCATGCTATAAGCAGTTTTTCCTAACAAATGCAAGATATAACATGGGCTATCTACGCAAGGAGACATGAGATCTGCATAACTGATGGGTTTTTGGTCTTCGGTGAGCCGGGGGAACATGAATATGTGTTTGTTTTTCGAATTTGAGCTCTATCTGCAAAGGGCACTTTTCATGCTTTAAGCAGTTTTTCCTAACAAATGCAAGATATAACATGGGCTATCTCCGCAAGGAGACATCAGATCTGCAAAACTCATGGTTTTTTGGTCTTCGGTGAGCCGGGGGAACATGAATATGTGTTCGTTTTTCGAATTTGAGCTCTATCTGCAAAGGGAACTTTTCTTGCTAAAAGCAGTTTTTCCTAACAAATGCAAGATATAACATGGGCTATCTCCGCAAGGAAACATCAGATCTGCATAACTCATGGTTTTTTGGTCTTCGGTGAGCCGGGGGAACATGAATATGTGTTTGTTTTTCGAAATTGAGCTCTATCTGCAAAGGGCACTTTTCTTGCTAAAAGCAGTTTTTCCTAACAAATGCAAGTTATAACATGGGCTATCTCCGCAAGGAGACATCAGATCTGCATAACTGATGGTTTTTTGGTCTTTGGTGAGCCGGGGGAACATGAATATGTGTTCGTTTTTCGAATTTGAGCTCTATCTGCTAAGGGCACTTTTCTTGCGAAAAGCAGTTTTTCCTAACAAATGCAAGATATAACATGGGCTATCTCCGCAAGGAGACATCAGATCTGCAAAACTCATGGTTTTTTGGTCTTCGGTGAGCCGGGGGAACATGAATATGTGTTTGTTTTTCGAATTTGAGCTCTATCTGCTAAGGGCACTTTTCTTGCGAAAAGCAGTTTTTCCTAACAAATGCAAGATATAACATGGGCTATCTCCGCAAGGAAACATCAGAACTGCAAAACACATGGTTTTTTGGTCTTCGGGGAGGTTGGGGAACATGAATACGTGTTTGTTTTTCGAATTTGAGCTCTATCTGCAAAGGGCACTTTTCATGCTATAAGCAGTTTTTCCTAACAAATGCAAGATATAACATGGGCTAAATCCGCAAGGAGACATGAGATCTGCATAACTGATGGGTTTTTGGTCTTCGGTGAGCCGGGGGAACATGAATATGTGTTTGTTTTTCGAATTTGAGCTCTATCTGCAAAGGGCACTTTTCATGCTTTAAGCAGTTTTTCCTAACAAATGCAAGATATAACATGGGCTATCTCCACAAGGAGACATCAGATCTGCAAAACTCATGGTTTTTTGGTCTTCGGTGAGCTGGGGGAACATGAATATGTGTTTGTTTTTCGAATTTGAGCTCTATCTGCAAAGGGCACTTTTCTTGCTAAAAGCAGTTTTTCCTAACAAATGCAAGATACAACATGGGCTATCTCCGCAAGGAGACATCAGATCTGCATAACTCATGGTTTTTTGGTCTTCGGTGAGCCGGCGGAACATGAATACATGTTTGTTTTTCGAATTTGAGCTCTATCTGCAAAGGGCACTTTTCATGCTATAAGCAGTTTTTCCTAACAAATGCAAGATATAACATGGGCTATCTCCGCAAGGATACATCAGAGCTGCATAACTGATGGTTTTTTGGACTTCGGTGAGCCGGGGGAACATGAATATGTGTTTGTTTTTCGAATTTGAGCTCTATCTGCAAAGGGCACTTTTCTTGCTAAAAGCAGTTTTTCCTAACAAATGCAAGATATAACATGGGCTATCTCCGCAAGGAGACATCAGATCTGCATAACTGATGGTTTTTTGGTCTTCGGTGAGCCGGGGGAACATGAATATGTGTTTGTTTTTCGAAATTGAGCTCTATCTGCAAAGGGCACTTTTCTTGCTAAAAGCAGTTTTTCCTAACAAATGCAAGTTATAACATGGGCTATCTCCGCAAGGAGACATCAGATCTGCAAAACTTATGGTTTTTTTGTCTTCGGTGAGCCGGGGGAACATGAATACGTGTTTGTTTTTCGAATTTGAGCTCTATCTGCAAAGGGCACTTTTCATGCTTTAAGCAGTTTTTCCTAACAAATGCAAGATATAACATGGGCTATCTGCGCAAGGAGATATCAGATCTGCATAACTCATGGTTTTTTGGTCTTCAGTGAGCCGGGGGAACATGAATATGTGTTCGTTTTTCGAATTTGAGCTCTATCTGCAATGGGCACTTTTCATGCTAAAAGCAGTTTTTCCTAACAAATGCAAGATATAACATGGGCTATCTCCGCAAGGAGACATCAGATCTGCATAACTGATGGTTTTTTGGTCTTCGGTGAGCCGGGGGAACATGAATATGTGTTCGTTTTTCGAATTTGAGCTCTATCTGCTAAGGGCACTTTTCTTGCGAAAAGCAGTTTTTCCTAACAAATGCAAGATATAACATGGGCTATCTCCGCAAGGAAACATCAGATCTGCGTAACTCATGGTTTTTTGGTCTTCGGGGAGGTTGGGGAACATGAATACGTGTTTGTTTTTCGAATTTGAGCTCTATCTGCAAAGGGCACTTTTCATGCTATAAGCAGTTTTTCCTAACAAATGCAAGATATAACATGGGCTATCTCCGCAAGGAGACATGAGATCTGCATAACTGATGGGTTTTTGGTCTTCGGTGAGCCGGGGGAACATGAATATGTGTTTGTTTTTCGAATTTGAGCTCTATCTGCAAAGGGCTCTTTTCATGCATTAAGCAGTTTTTCCTAACAAATGCAAGATATAACATGGGCTATCTCCGCAAGGAGACATCAGATCTGCAAAACTCATGGTTTTTTGGTCTTCGGTGAGCCGGGGGAACATGAATATGTGTTTGTTTTTCGAATTTGAGCTCTATCTGCAAAGGGCACTTTTCTTGCTAAAAGCAGTTTTTCCTAACAAATGCAAGATATAACATGGGCTATCTCCGCAAGGAGACATCAGATCTGCATAACTGATGGTTTTTTGGTCTTCGGTGAGCCGGGGGAACATGAATATGTGTTCGTTTTTCGAATTATAGCTCTATCTGCAAAGGGCACTTTTCTTGCTAAAAGCAGTTTTTCCTAACAAATGCAAGATATAACATGGGCTATCTCCGCAAGGAAACATCAGATCTGCAAAACTCATGGTTTTTTGGTATTCGGTGAGCCGGGGGAACATGAATATGTGTTTGTTTTTCGAAATTGAGCTCTATCTGCAAAGGGCACTTTTCTTGCTAAAAGCAGTTTTTCCTAACAAATGCAAGTTATAACATGGGCTATCTCCGCAAGGAGACATCAGATCTGCATAACTGATGGTTTTTTGGTCTTCAGTGAGCCGGGGGAACATGAATATGTGTTCGTTTTCGAATTTGAGCTCTATCTGCTATGGGCACTTTTCTTGCGAAAAGCAGTTTTTCCTAACAAATGCAAGATATAACATGGGCTATCTCCGCAAGGAGACATCAGATCTGCAAAACTCATGGTTTTTTGGTCTTCGGTGAGCCGGGGGAACATGAATATGTGTTTGTTTTTCGAATTTGAGCTCTATCTGCAAAGGGCACTTTTCTTGCTAAAAGCAGTTTTTCCTAACAAATGCAAGATATAACATGGGCTATCTCCGCAAGGAGACATCAGATCTGCATAACTGATGGTTTTTTGGTCTTCGGTGAGCCGGGGGAACATGAATATGTGTTCGTTTTTCGAATTTGAGCTCTATCTGCAAAGGGCACTTTTCTTGCTAAAAGCAGTTTTTCCTAACAAATGCAAGATATAACATGGGCTATCTCCGCAAGGAGACATCAGATCTGCAAAACTCATGGTTTTTTCGTCTTCGGTGAGCCGGGGGAACATGAATACGTGTTTGTTTTTCGAATTTGAGCTCTATCTGCAAAGGGCACTTTTCATGCTTTAAGCAGTTTTTCCTAACAAATGCAAGATATAACATCGGCTATCTGCGCAAGGAGATATCAGATCTGCATAACTCATGGGTTTTTGGTCTTCTGTGAGCCGGGGGAACATGAATATGTGTTTGTTTTTCGAATTTGAGCTCTATCTGCAAAGGGCACTTTTCATGCTTTAAGCAGTTTTTCCTAACAAATGCAAGATATAACATGGGCTATCTCCGCAAGGAGACATCAGATCTGTAAAACTCATGGTTTTTTGGTCTTCGGTGAGCCGGGGGAACATGAATATGTGTTTGTTTTTCGAAATTGAGCTCTATCTGCAATGGGCACTTTTCATGCTATAAACAGTTTTTACTAACTAATGCAAGATATAACATGGGCTATCTCCGCAAGGAGACATCAGAACTGCAAAACGCATGGTTTTTTGGTCTTTGGGGAGGTTGGGGAACAAGAATACGTGTTTGTTTTTCGAATTTGAGCTCTATCTGCAAAGGGCACTTTTCATGCTATAAGCATTTTTTCCTTACAAATGCAAGTTATAACATGGGCTATCTCCGCAAGGAGACATCAGATCTGCAAAACTTATGGTTTTTTGGTCTTCGGTGAGCCGGGGGAACATGAATATGTGTTTGTTTTTCGAATTTGAGCTCTATCTGCAAAGGGCACTTTTCTTGCTAAAAGCAGTTTTTCCTAACAAATGCAAGATATAACGGGCAATCTCCGCAAGGAAACATCAGATCTGCATAACTGATGGTTTTTTGGTCTTCGGTGAGCCGGGGGAACATGAATATGTGTTTGTTTTTCGAATTTGAGCTCTATCTGCAAAGGGCACTTTTCATGCTTTAAGCAGTTTTTCCTAACAAATGCAAGATATAACATGGGCTATCTCCGCAAGGAGACATCAGATCTGCATAACTGATGGTTTTTTGGTCTTCGGTGAGCTGGGGGAACATGAATATGTGTTTGTTTTTCGAATTTGAGCTCTATCTGCAAAGGGCACTTTTCTTGCTAAAAGCAGTTTTTCCTAACAAATGCAAGATATAACATGGGCTATCTCCGCAAGGAGACATCAGATCTGCATAACTGATGGTTTTTTGGTCTTCGGTGAGCCGGGGGAACATGAATATGTGTTTGTTTTTCGAAATTGAGCTCTATCTGCAAAGGGCACTTTTCTTGCTAAAAGCAGTTTTTCCTAACAAATGCAAGTTATAACATGGGCTATCTCCGCAAGGAGACATCAGATCTGCAAAACTCATGGTTTTTTGGTCTTCGGTGAGCCGGGGGAACATGAATATGTGTTTGTTTTTCGAATTTGAGCTCTATCTGCTAAGGGCACTTTTCTTGCGAAAAGCAGTTTTTCCTAACAAATGCAAGATATAACATGGGCTATCTCCGCAAGGAAACATCAGAACTGCAAAACACATGGTTTTTTTGTCTTCGGGGAGGTTGGGGAACATGAATACGTGTTTGTTTTTCGAATTTGAGCTCTATCTGCAAAGGGCACTTTTCATGCTATAAGCAGTTTTTCCTAACAAATGCAAGATATAACATGGGCTATCTACGCAAGGAGACATGAGATCTGCATAACTGATGGGTTTTTGGTCTTCGGTGAGCCGGGGGAACATGAATATGTGTTTGTTTTTCGAATTTGAGCTCTATCTGCAAAGGGCACTTTTCATGCTTTAAGCAGTTTTTCCTAACAAATGCAAGATATAACATGGGCTATCTCCGCAAGGAGACATCAGATCTGCAAAACTCATGGTTTTTTGGTCTTCGGTGAGCCGGGGGAACATGAATATGTGTTCGTTTTTCGAATTTGAGCTCTATCTGCAAAGGGAACTTTTCTTGCTAAAAGCAGTTTTTCCTAACAAATGCAAGATATAACATGGGCTATCTCCGCAAGGAAACATCAGATCTGCATAACTCATGGTTTTTTGGTCTTCGGTGAGCCGGGGGAACATGAATATGTGTTTGTTTTTCGAAATTGAGCTCTATCTGCAAAGGGCACTTTTCTTGCTAAAAGCAGTTTTTCCTAACAAATGCAAGTTATAACATGGGCTATCTCCGCAAGGAGACATCAGATCTGCATAACTGATGGTTTTTTGGTCTTCGGTGAGCCGGGGGAACATGAATATGTGTTCGTTTTTCGAATTTGAGCTCTATCTGCTAAGGGCACTTTTCTTGCGAAAAGCAGTTTTTCCTAACAAATGCAAGATATAACATGGGCTATCTCCGCAAGGAGACATCAGATCTGCAAAACTCATGGTTTTTTGGTCTTCGGTGAGCCGGGGGAACATGAATATGTGTTTGTTTTTCGAATTTGAGCTCTATCTGCTAAGGGCACTTTTCTTGCGAAAAGCAGTTTTTCCTAACAAATGCAAGATATAACATGGGCTATCTCCGCAAGGAAACATCAGAACTGCAAAACACATGGTTTTTTGGTCTTCGGGGAGGTTGGGGAACATGAATACGTGTTTGTTTTTCGAATTTGAGCTCTATCTGCAAAGGGCACTTTTCATGCTATAAGCAGTTTTTCCTAACAAATGCAAGATATAACATGGGCTAAATCCGCAAGGAGACATGAGATCTGCATAACTGATGGGTTTTTGGTCTTCGGTGAGCCGGGGGAACATGAATATGTGTTTGTTTTTCGAATTTGAGCTCTATCTGCAAAGGGCACTTTTCATGCTTTAAGCAGTTTTTCCTAACAAATGCAAGATATAACATGGGCTATCTCCACAAGGAGACATCAGATCTGCAAAACTCATGGTTTTTTGGTCTTCGGTGAGCTGGGGGAACATGAATATGTGTTTGTTTTTCGAATTTGAGCTCTATCTGCAAAGGGCACTTTTCTTGCTAAAAGCAGTTTTTCCTAACAAATGCAAGATATAACATGGGCTATCTCCGCAAGGAGACATCAGATCTGCATAACTGATGGTTTTTTGGTCTTCGGTGAGCCGGGGGAACATGAATATGTGTTCGTTTTTCGAATTTGAGCTCTATCTGCAAAGGGCACTTTTCTTGCTAAAAGCAGTTTTTCCTAACAAATGCAAGATATAACATGGGCTATCTCCGCAAGGAAACATCAGATCTGCGTAACTCATGGTTTTTTGGTCTTCGGGGAGGTTGGGGAACATGAATACGTGTTTGTTTTTCGAATTTGAGCTCTATCTGCATAGGGCACTTTTCATGCTATAAGCAGTTTTTCCTAACAAATGCAAGATATAACATGGGCTATCTCCGCAAGGAGACATCAGATCTGCATAACTGATGGGTTTTTGGTCTTCGGTGAGCCGGGGGAACATGAATATGTGTTTGTTTTTCGAATTTGAGCTCTATCTGCAAAGGGCTCTTTTCATGCATTAAGCAGTTTTTCCTAACAAATGCAAGATATAACATGGGCTATCTCCGCAAGGAGACATCAGATCTGCAAAACTCATGGTTTTTTGGTCTTCGGTGAGCCGGGGGAACATGAATATGTGTTTGTTTTTCGAATTTGAGCTCTATCTGCAAAGGGCACTTTTCTTGCTAAAAGCAGTTTTTCCTAACAAATGCAAGATATAACATGGGCTATCTCCGCAAGGAGACATCAGATCTGCATAACTGATGGTTTTTTGGTCTTCGGTGAGCCGGGGGAACATGAATATGTGTTCGTTTTTCGAATTATAGCTCTATCTGCAAAGGGCACTTTTCTTGCTAAAAGCAGTTTTTCCTAACAAATGCAAGATATAACATGGGCTATCTCCGCAAGGAAACATCAGATCTGCAAAACTCATGGTTTTTTGGTATTCGGTGAGCCGGGGGAACATGAATATGTGTTTGTTTTTCGAAATTGAGCTCTATCTGCAAAGGGCACTTTTCTTGCTAAAAGCAGTTTTTCCTAACAAATGCAAGTTATAACATGGGCTATCTCCGCAAGGAGACATCAGATCTGCATAACTGATGGTTTTTTGGTCTTCAGTGAGCCGGGGGAACATGAATATGTGTTCGTTTTCGAATTTGAGCTCTATCTGCTATGGGCACTTTTCTTGCGAAAAGCAGTTTTTCCTAACAAATGCAAGATATAACATGGGCTATCTCCGCAAGGAGACATCAGATCTGCAAAACTCATGGTTTTTTGGTCTTCGGTGAGCCGGGGGAACATGAATATGTGTTTGTTTTTCGAATTTGAGCTCTATCTGCAAAGGGCACTTTTCTTGCTAAAAGCAGTTTTTCCTAACAAATGCAAGATATAACATGGGCTATCTCCGCAAGGAGACATCAGATCTGCATAACTGATGGTTTTTTGGTCTTCGGTGAGCCGGGGGAACATGAATATGTGTTCGTTTTTCGAATTTGAGCTCTATCTGCAAAGGGCACTTTTCTTGCTAAAAGCAGTTTTTCCTAACAAATGCAAGATATAACATGGGCTATCTCCGCAAGGAGACATCAGATCTGCAAAACTCATGGTTTTTTCGTCTTCGGTGAGCCGGGGGAACATGAATACGTGTTTGTTTTTCGAATTTGAGCTCTATCTGCAAAGGGCACTTTTCATGCTTTAAGCAGTTTTTCCTAACAAATGCAAGATATAACATCGGCTATCTGCGCAAGGAGATATCAGATCTGCATAACTCATGGGTTTTTGGTCTTCTGTGAGCCGGGGGAACATGAATATGTGTTTGTTTTTCGAATTTGAGCTCTATCTGCAAAGGGCACTTTTCATGCTTTAAGCAGTTTTTCCTAACAAATGCAAGATATAACATGGGCTATCTCCGCAAGGAGACATCAGATCTGTAAAACTCATGGTTTTTTGGTCTTCGGTGAGCCGGGGGAACATGAATATGTGTTTGTTTTTCGAAATTGAGCTCTATCTGCAATGGGCACTTTTCATGCTATAAACAGTTTTTACTAACTAATGCAAGATATAACATGGGCTATCTCCGCAAGGAGACATCAGAACTGCAAAACGCATGGTTTTTTGGTCTTTGGGGAGGTTGGGGAACAAGAATACGTGTTTGTTTTTCGAATTTGAGCTCTATCTGCAAAGGGCACTTTTCATGCTATAAGCATTTTTTCCTTACAAATGCAAGTTATAACATGGGCTATCTCCGCAAGGAGACATCAGATCTGCAAAACTTATGGTTTTTTGGTCTTCGGTGAGCCGGGGGAACATGAATATGTGTTTGTTTTTCGAATTTGAGCTCTATCTGCAAAGGGCACTTTTCTTGCTAAAAGCAGTTTTTCCTAACAAATGCAAGATATAACGGGCAATCTCCGCAAGGAAACATCAGATCTGCATAACTGATGGTTTTTTGGTCTTCGGTGAGCCGGGGGAACATGAATATGTGTTTGTTTTTCGAATTTGAGCTCTATCTGCAAAGGGCACTTTTCATGCTTTAAGCAGTTTTTCCTAACAAATGCAAGATATAACATGGGCTATCTCCGCAAGGAGACATCAGATCTGCATAACTGATGGTTTTTTGGTCTTCGGTGAGCTGGGGGAACATGAATATGTGTTTGTTTTTCGAATTTGAGCTCTATCTGCAAAGGGCACTTTTCTTGCTAAAAGCAGTTTTTCCTAACAAATGCAAGATATAACATGGGCTATCTCCGCAAGGAGACATCAGATCTGCATAACTGATGGTTTTTTGGTCTTCGGTGAGCCGGGGGAACATGAATATGTGTTTGTTTTTCGAAATTGAGCTCTATCTGCAAAGGGCACTTTTCTTGCTAAAAGCAGTTTTTCCTAACAAATGCAAGTTATAACATGGGCTATCTCCGCAAGGAGACATCAGATCTGCAAAACTCATGGTTTTTTGGTCTTCGGTGAGCCGGGGGAACATGAATATGTGTTTGTTTTTCGAATTTGAGCTCTATCTGCTAAGGGCACTTTTCTTGCGAAAAGCAGTTTTTCCTAACAAATGCAAGATATAACATGGGCTATCTCCGCAAGGAAACATCAGAACTGCAAAACACATGGTTTTTTGGTCTTCGGGGAGGTTGGGGAACATGAATACGTGTTTGTTTTTCGAATTTGAGCTCTATCTGCAAAGGGCACTTTTCATGCTATAAGCAGTTTTTCCTAACAAATGCAAGATATAACATGGGCTATCTCCGCAAGGAAACATCAGATCTGCGTAACTCATGGTTTTTTTGTCTTCGGGGAGGTTGGGGAACATGAATACGTGTTTGTTTTTCGAATTTGAGCTCTATCTGCAAAGGGCACTTTTCATGCTATAAGCAGTTTTTCCTAACAAATGCAAGATATAACATGGGCTATCTACGCAAGGAGACATGAGATCTGCATAACTGATGGGTTTTTGGTCTTCGGTGAGCCGGGGGAACATGAATATGTGTTTGTTTTTCGAATTTGAGCTCTATCTGCAAAGGGCACTTTTCATGCTTTAAGCAGTTTTTCCTAACAAATGCAAGATATAACATGGGCTATCTCCGCAAGGAGACATCAGATCTGCAAAACTCATGGTTTTTTGGTCTTCGGTGAGCCGGGGGAACATGAATATGTGTTTGTTTTTCGAATTTGAGCTCTATCTGCAAAGGGCACTTTTCTTGCTAAAAGCAGTTTTTCCTAACAAATGCAAGATATAACATGGGCTATCTCCGCAAGGAAACATCAGATCTGCGTAACTCATGGTTTTTTGGTCTTCGGGGAGGTTGGGGAACATGAATACGTGTTTGTTTTTCGAATTTGAGCTCTATCTGCAAAGGGCACTTTTCATGCTATAAGCAGTTTTTCCTAACAAATGCAAGATATAACATGGGCTATCTCCGCAAGGAGACATCAGATCTGCATAACTGATGGTTTTTTGGTCTTCGGTGAGCCGAGGGAACATGAATATGTGTTCGTTTTTCGAATTTGAGCTCTATCTGCAAAGGGAACTTTTCTTGCTAAAAGCAGTTTTTCCTAACAAATGCAAGATATAACATGGGCTATCTCCGCAAGGAAACATCAGATCTGCATAACTCATGGTTTTTTGGTCTTCGGTGAGCCGGGGGAACATGAATATGTGTTTGTTTTTCGAAATTGAGCTCTATCTGCAAAGGGCACTTTTCTTGCTAAAAGCAGTTTTTCCTAACAAATGCAAGTTATAACATGGGCTATCTCCGCAAGGAGACATCAGATCTGCATAACTGATGGTTTTTTGGTCTTCGGTGAGCCGGGGGAACATGAATATGTGTTCGTTTTTCGAATTTGAGCTCTATCTGCTAAGAGCACTTTTCTTGCGAAAAGCAGTTTTTCCTAACAAATGCAAGATATAACATGGGCTATCTCCGCAAGGAGACATCAGATCTGCAAAACTCATGGTTTTTTGGTCTTCGGTGAGCCGGGGGAACATGAATATGTGTTTGTTTTTCGAATTTGAGCTCTATCTGCTAAGGGCACTTTTCTTGCGAAAAGCAGTTTTTCCTAACAAATGCAAGATATAACATGGGCTATCTCCGCAAGGAAACATCAGAACTGCAAAACACATGGTTTTTTGGTCTTCGGGGAGGTTGGGGAACATGAATACGTGTTTGTTTTTCGAATTTGAGCTCTATCTGCAAAGGGCACTTTTCATGCTATAAGCAGTTTTTCCTAACAAATGCAAGATATAACATGGGCTATCTCCGCAAGGAGACATGAGATCTGCATAACTGATGGGTTTTTGGTCTTCGGTGAGCCGGGGGAACATGAATATGTGTTTGTTTTTCGAATTTGAGCTCTATCTGCAAAGGGCACTTTTCATGCTTTAAGCAGTTTTTCCTAACAAATGCAAGATATAACATGGGCTATCTCCACAAGGAGACATCAGATCTGCAAAACTCATGGTTTTTTGGTCTTCGGTGAGCCGGGGGAACATGAATATGTGTTTGTTTTTCGAATTTGAGCTCTATCTGCAAAGGGCACTTTTCTTGCTAAAAGCAGTTTTTCCTAACAAATGCAAGATATAACATGGGCTATCTCCGCAAGGAGACATCAGATCTGCATAACTGATGGTTTTTTGGTCTTCGGTGAGCCGGGGGAACATGAATATGTGTTCGTTTTTCGAATTTGAGCTCTATCTGCAAAGGGCACTTTTCTTGCTAAAAGCAGTTTTTCCTAACAAATGCAAGATATAACATGGGCTATCTCCGCAAGGAAACATCAGATCTGCATAACTCATGGTTTTTTGGTCTTCGGTGAGCCGGGGGAACATGAATATGTGTTTGTTTTTCGAAATTGAGCTCTATCTGCAAAGGGCACTTTTCTTGCTAAAAGCAGTTTTTCCTAACAAATGCAAGTTATAACATGGGCTATCTCCGCAAGGAGACATCAGATCTGCAAAACTCATGGTTTTTTGGTCTTCGGTGAGCCGGCGGAACATGAATATGTGTTTGTTTTTCGAATTTAAGCTCTATCTGCAAAGGGCACATTTCATGCTATAAGCAGTTTTTCCTAACAAATGCAATATATAACATGGGCTATCTCCGCAAGGAGACATCAGATCTGTAAAACTCATGGTTTTTTGGTCTTCGGTGAGCCGGGGGAACATGAATATGTGTTCGTTTTTCGAATTTGAGCTCTATCTGCAAAGGGCACTTTTCTTGCTATAAGCAGTTTTTCCTAACAAATGCAAGATATAACATGGGCTATCTCCGCAAGGAGACATCAGATCTGCAAAACTCATGGTTTTTTCGTCTTCAGTGAGCCGGGGGAACATGAATATGTGTTTGTTTTTCGAATTTGAGCTCTATCTGCAATGAGAACTTTTCATGCTATAAACAGTTTTTACTAACAAATGCAAGATATAACATGGGCTATCTCTGCAAGGAGACATCAGAACTGCAAAACGCATGGTTTTTTGGTCTTCGGGGAGGTTGGGGAACATGAATACGTGTTTGTTTTTCGAATTTGAGCTCTATCTTTAAAGGGCACTTTTCTTGCTAAAAGCAGTTTTTCCTAACAAATGCAAGATATAACATGGGCTATCTCCGCAAGGAAACATCAGATCTGCATAACTGATGGTTTTTTGGTCTTCGGTGAGCCGGGGGAACATGAATATGTGTTTGTTTTTCGAAATTGAGCTCTATCTGCAAAGGGCACTTTTCTTGCTAAAAGCAGTTTTTCCTAACAAATGCAAGTTATAACATGGGCTATCTCCGCAAGGAGACATCAGATCTGCATAACTGATGGTTTTTTGGTCTTCGGGGAGGTTGGGGAACATGAATACGTGTTTGTTTTTCGAATTTGAGCTCTATCTGCAAAGGGCAATTTTCATGCTATAAGCAGTTTTTCCTAACAAATGCAAGATATAACATGGGCTATCTCCGCAAGGAGACATGAGATCTGCATAACTGATGGGTTTTTGGTCTTCGGTGAGCCGGGGGAACATGAATATGTGTTTGTTTTTCGAATTTGAGCTCTATCTGCAAAGGGCTCTTTTCATGCATTAAGCAGTTTTTCCTAACAAATGCAAGATATAACATGGGCTATCTCCGCAAGGAGACATCAGATCTGCAAAACTCATGGTTTTTTGGTCTTCGGTGAGCCGGGGGAACATGAATATGTGTTTGTTTTTCGAAATTGAGCTCTATCTGCAAAGGGCACTTTTCTTGCTAAAAGCAGTTTTTCCTAACAAATGCAAGTTATAACATGGGCTATCTCCGCAAGGAGACATCAGATCTGCATTACTGATGGTTTTTTGGTCTTCGGTGAGCCGGGGGAACATGAATATGTGTTCGTTTTCGAATTTGAGCTCTATCTGCTAAGGGCACTTTTCTTGCGAAAAGCAGTTTTTCCTAACAAATGCAAGATATAACATGGGCTATCTCCGCAAGGAGACATCAGATCTGCAAAACTCATGGTTTTTTGGTCTTCGGTGAGCCGGGGGAACATGAATATGTGTTTGTTTTTCGAATTTGAGCTCTATCTGCAAAGGGCACTTTTCTTGCTAAAAGCAGTTTTTCCTAACAAATGCAAGATATAACATGGGCTATCTCCGCAAGGAGACATCAGATCTGCATAACTGATGGTTTTTTGGTCTTCGGTGAGCCGGGGGAACATGAATATGTGTTCGTTTTTCGAATTTGAGCTCTATCTGCAAAGGGCACTTTTCTTGCTAAAAGCAGTTTTTCCTAACAAATGCAAGATATAACATGGGCTATCTCCGCAAGGAGACATCAGATCTGCAAAACTCATGGTTTTTTCGTCTTCGGTGAGCCGGGGGAACATGAATACGTGTTTGTTTTTCGAATTTGAGCTCTATCTGCAAAGGGCACTTTTCATGCTTTAAGCAGTTTTTCCTAACAAATGCAAGATATAACATCGGCTATCTGCGCAAGGAGATATCAGATCTGCATAACTCATGGGTTTTTGGTCTTCTGTGAGCCGGGAGAACATGAATATGTGTTTGTTTTTCGAATTTGAGCTCTATCTGCAAAGGGCACTTTTCATGCTTTAAGCAGTTTTTCCTAACAAATGCAAGATATAACATGGGCTATCTCCGCAAGGAGACATCAGATCTGTAAAACTCATGGTTTTTTGGTCTTCGGTGAGCCGGGGGAACATGAATATGTGTTTGTTTTTCGAAATTGAGCTCTATCTGCAATGGGCACTTTTCATGCTATAAACAGTTTTTACTAACTAATGCAAGATATAACATGGGCTATCTCCGCAAGGAGACATCAGAACTGCAAAACGCATGGTTTTTTGGTCTTTGGGGAGGTTGGGGAACAAGAATACGTGTTTGTTTTTCGAATTTGAGCTCTATCTGCAAAGGGCACTTTTCATGCTATAAGCATTTTTTCCTTACAAATGCAAGTTATAACATGGGCTATCTCCGCAAGGAGACATCAGATCTGCAAAACTTATGGTTTTTTGGTCTTCGGTGAGCCGGGGGAACATGAATATGTGTTTGTTTTTCGAATTTGAGCTCTATCTGCAAAGGGCACTTTTCATGCTTTAAGCAGTTTTTCCTAACAAATGCAAGATATAACATGGGCTATCTCCGCAAGGAGACATCAGATCTGCAAAACTCATGGTTTTTTGGTCTTCGGTGAGCCGGGGGAACATGAATATGTGTTTGTTTTTCGAATTTGAGCTCTATCTGCAAAGGGCACTTTTCTTGCTAAAAGCAGTTTTTCCTAACAAATGCAAGATATAACATGGGCTATCTCCGCAAGGAGACATCAGATCTGAATAACTGATGGTTTTTTGGTCTTCGGTGAGCCGGGGGAACATGAATATGTGTTCGATTTTCGAATTTGAGCTCTATCTGCAAAGGGCACTTTTCTTGCTAAAAGCAGTTTTTCCTAACAAATGCAAGATATAACATGGGCTATCTCCGCAAGGAAACATCAGAACTGCAAAACACATGGTTTTTTGGTCTTCGGGGAGGTTGGGGAACATGAATACGTGTTTGTTTTTCGAATTTGAGCTCTATCTGCAAAGGGCACTTTTCATGCTATAAGCAGTTTTTCCTAACAAATGCAAGATATAACATGGGCTATCTCCGCATGGAAACATCAGATCTGCATAACTCATGGTTTTTTGGTCTTTGGGGAGGTTGGGGAACATGAATACGTGTTTGTTTTTCGAATTTGAGCTCTATCTGCAAAGGGCACTTTTCATGCTATAAGCAGTTTTTCCTAACAAATGCAAGATATAACATGGGCTATCTCCGCAAGGAGACATGAGATCTGCATAACTGATGGTTTTTTCGTCTTCGGTGAGCCGGGGGAACATGAATATGTGTTTGTTTTTCGAATTTGAGCTCTATCTGCAATGGGAACTTTTCATGCTATAAACAGTTTTTACTAACAAATGCAAGATATAACATGGGCTATCTCTGCAAGGAGACATCAGAACTGCAAAACGCATGGTTTTTTGGTCTTCGGGGAGGTTGGGGAACATGAATACGTGTTTATTTTTCGAATTTGAGCTCTATCTTTAAAGGGCACTTTTCATGCTTTAAGCAATTTTTCCTAACAAATGCAAGATATAACATGGGCTATCTCCGCAAGACATCAGATCTGTAAAACTCATGGTTTTTTGGTCTTCGGTGAGCCGGGGGAACATGAATATGTGTTTGTTTTTCGAATTTGAGCTCTATCTGCAAAGGGCACTTTTCTTGCTATAAGCAGTTTTTCCTAACAAATGCAAGATATAACATGGGCTATCTCCGCAAGGAGACATCAGAACTGCAAACCGCATGGTTTTTTGGTCTTCGGGGAGGTTGGGGAACATGAATACGTGTTTGGTTTTCGAATTTGAGCTCTATCTGCAAAGGGCACTTTTCATGCTATAAGCAGTTTTTCCTAACAAATGCAAGATATAACATGGGCTATCTACGCAAGGAGACATCAGAACTGCAAAACGCATGGTTTTTTGGTCTTCGGGGAGGTTGGGGAACATGAATACGTGTTTGTTTTTCGAATTTGAGCTCTATCTGCAAAGGGCACTTTTCTTGCTAAAAGCAGTTTTTCCTAACAAATGCAAGATATAACATGGGCTATCTCCGCAAGGAGACATCAGATCTGCAAAACTCATGGTTTTTTCATCTTCGGTGAGCCGGGGGAACATGAATATGTGTTTGTTTTTCGAATTTGAGCTCTATCTGCAATGGGAACTTTTCATGCTATAAACAGTTTTTACTAACAAATGCAAGATATAACATGGGCTATCTCCGCAAGGAGACATCAGATCTGCATAACTCATGGTTTTTTGGTCTTCGGTGAGCCGGGGGAACATGAATATGTGTTTGTTTTTCGAAATTGAGCTCTATCTGCAAAGGGCACTTTTCTTGCTAAAAGCAGTTTTTCCTAACAAATGCAAGTTATAACATGGGCTATCTCCGCAAGGAGACATCAGATCTGCAAAACTCATGGTTTTTTGGTCTTCGGTGAGCCGGGGGAACATGAATATGTGTTCGTTTTTCGAATTTGAGCTCTATCTGCTAAGGGCACTTTTCTTGCTAAAAGCAGTTTTTCCTAACAAATGCAAGATATAACATGGGCTATCTCCGCAAGGAAACATCAGAACTGCAAAACACATGGTTTTTTGGTCTTCGGGGAGGTTGGGGAACATGAATACGTGTTTGGTTTTCGAATTTGAGCTCTATCTGCAAAGGGCACTTTTCATGCTATAAGCAGTTTTTCCTAACAAATGCAAGATATAACATGGGCTATCTCCGCAAGGAAACATCAGATCTGCGTAACTCATGGTTTTTTGGTCTTCGGGGAGGTTGGGGAACATGAATACGTGTTTGTTTTTCGAATTTGAGCTCTATCTGCAAAGGGCACTTTTCATGCAATAAGCAGTTTTTCCTAACAAATGCAAGATATAACATGGGCTATCTCCGCAAGGAGACATGAGATCTGCATAACTGATGGGTTTTTGGTCTTCGGTGAGCCGGGGGAACATGAATATGTGTTTGTTTTTCGAATTTGAGCTCTATCTGCAAAGGGCACTTTTCATGCTTTAAGCAGTTTTTCCTAACCAATGCAAGATATAACATGGGCTATCTCCGCAAGGAGACATCAAAACTGCAAAACGCATGGTTTTTTGGTCTTCGGGGAGGTTGGGGAACAAGAATACGTGTTTGTTTTTCGAATTTGAGCTCTATCTTTAAAGGGCACTTTTCATGCTATAAGCAGTTTTTCCTAACAAATGCAAGATATAACATGGGCTATCTCCGCAAGGAGACATCAGATCTGTAAAACTCATGGTTTTTTGGTCTTCGGTGAGCCGTGGGAACATGAATATGTGTTTGTTTTTCGAATTTGAGCTCTATCTGCAAAGGGCACTTTTCTTGCTAAAAGCAGTTTTTCCTAACAAATGCAAGATATAACATGGGCTATCTCCGCAAGGAGACATCAGATCTGCATCACTGATGGTTTTTTGGTCTTCGGTGAGCCGGGGGAACATGAATATGTGTTCGTTTTTCGAATTTGAGCTCTATCTGCTAAGGGCACTTTTCTTGCTAAAAGCAGTTTTTCCTAACAAATGCAAGATATAACATGGGCTATCTCCGCAAGGAAACATCAGAACTGCAAAACACATGGTTTTTTGGTCTTCGGGGAGGTTGGGGAACATGAATACGTGTTTGTTTTTCGAATTTGAGCTCTATCTGCAAAGGGCACTTTTCATGGTATAAGCAGTTTTTCCTAACAAATGCAAGATATAACATGGGCTATCTCCGCAAGGAAACATCAGATCTGGGTAACTCATGGTTTTTTGGTCTTCGGGGAGGTTGGGGAACATGAATACGTGTTTGTTTTTCGAATTTGAGCTCTATCTGCAAAGGGCACTTTTCATGCTTTAAGCAGTTTTTCCTAACAAATGCATGATATAACATGGGCTATCTCCGCAAGGAGACATCAGAACTGCAAAACGCATGGTTTTTTGGTCTTCGGGGAGGTTGGGGAACAAGAATACGTGTTTGTTTTTCAAATTTGAGCTCTATCTGTAAAGGGCACTTTTCATGCTATAAGCAGTTTTTCCTAACAAATGCAAGATATAACATGGGCTATCTCCGCAAGGAGACATCAGATCTGTAAAACTCATGATTTTTTGGTCTTCGGTGAGCCAGGGGAATATGAATATGTGTTTGTTTTTCGAATTTGAGCTCTATCTGCAAAGGGCACTTTTCTTGCTATAAGCAGTTTTTCCTAACAAATGCAAGATATAACATGGGCTATCTCCGCAAGGAGACATGAGATCTGCACAACTGATGGGTTTTTGGTCTTCGGTGAGCCGGGGGAACATGAATATGTGTTTGTTTTTCGAATTTGAGCTCTATCTGCAAAGGGCACTTTTCATGCTTTAAGCAGTTTTTCCTAACCAATGCAAGATATAACATGGGCTATCTCCGCAAGGAGACATCAGAACTGCAAAACGCATGGTTTTTTGGTCTTCGGGGAGGTTGGGGAACAAGAATACGTGTTTGTTTTTCGAATTTGAGCTCTATCTTTAAAGGGCACTTTTCATGCTATAAGCAGTTTTTCCTAACAAATGCAAGATATAACATGGGCTATCTCTGCAAGGAGACATCAGATCTGTAAAACTCATGGTTTTTTGGTCTTCGGTGAGCCAGGGGAACATGAATATGTGTTTGTTTTTCGAATTTGAGCTCTATCTGCAAAGGGCACTTTTCTTGCTAAAAGCAGTTTTTCCTAACAAATGCAAGATATAACATGGGCTATCTCCGCAAGGAGACATCAGATCTGCATAACTCATGGTTATTTGGTCTTCGGTGAGCTGGGGGAACATGAATATGTGTTTGTTTTTCGAAATTGAGCTCTATCTGCAAAGGGCACTTTTCTTGCTAAAAGCAGTTTTTCCTAACAAATGCAAGTTATAACATGGGCTATCTCCGCAAGGAGACATCAGATCTGCAAAACTCATGGTTTTTTGGTCTTCGGAGAGCTGGGGGAACATGAATATGTGTTTGTTTTTCGAATTTGAGCTCTATCTGCAAAGGGCACTTTTCTTGCTAAAAGCACTTTTACCTAACAAATGCAAGATATAACATGGGCTATCTCCGCAAGGAGACATCAGATCTGCATAACTGATGGTTTTTTGGTCTTCGGTGAGCCGGGGGAACATGAATATGTGTTCGTTTTTCGAATTTGAGCTCTATCTGCTAAGGGCACTTTTCTTGCTAAAAGCAGTTTTTCCTAACAAATGCAAGATATAACATGGGCTATCTCCGCAAGGAAACATCAGAACTGCAAAAAACATGGTTTTTTGGTCTTCGGGGAGGTTGGGGAACATGAATACGTGTTTGTTTTTCGAATTTGAGCTCTATCTGCAAAGGGCACTTTTCATGCTATAAGCAGTTTTTCCTAACAAATGCAAGATATAACATGGGCTATCTCCGCGAGGAAACATCAGATCTGCGTAACTCATGGTTTTTTGGTCTTCGGGGAGGTTGGGGAACATGAATACGTGTTTGTTTTTCGAATTTGAGCTCTATCTGCAAAGGGCACTTTTCATGCTTTAAGCAGTTTTTCCTAACAAATGCAAGATATAACATGGGCTATCTCCGCAAGGAGACATCAGAACTGCAAAACGCATGGTTTTTTGGTCTTCGGGGAGGTTGGGGAACAAGAATACGTGTTTGTTTTTCGAATTTGAGCTCTATCTGCAAAGGGCACTTTTCATGCTATAAGCAGTTTTTCCTAACAAATGCAAGATATAACATGGGCTATCTCCGCAAGGAGACATCAGATCTGTAAAACTCATGATTTTTTGGTCTTCGGTGAGCCAGGGGAATATGAATATGTGTTTGTTTTTCGAATTTGAGCTCTATCTGCAAAGGGCACTTTTCTTGCTAAAAGCACTTTTACCTAACAAATGCAAGATATAACATGGGCTATCTCCGCAAGGAGACATCAGATCTGCATAACTGATGGTTTTTTGGTCTTCGGTGAGCCGGGGGAACATGAATATGTGTTTGTTTTTCGAATTTGAGCTCTATCTGCAAAGGGCACTTTTCTTGCTAAAAGCAGTTTTTCCTAAGAAATGCAAGTTATAACATGGGCTATCTCCGCAAGGAGACATCAGATCTGCAAAACTCATGGTTTTTTGGTCTTCGGTGAGCCGGGGGAACATGAATATGTGTTTGTTTTTCGAATTTGAGCTCTATCTGCAAAGGGCACTTTTCTTGCTAAAAGCAGTTTTTCCTAACAAATGCAAGATATAACATGGGCTATCTCCGCAAGGAGACATCAGATCTGCATAACTCATGGTTATTTGGTCTTCGGTGAGCTGGGGGAACATGAATATGTGTTTGTTTTTCGAAATTGAGCTCTATCTGCAAAGGGCACTTTTCTTGCTAAAAGCAGTTTTTCCTAACAAATGCAAGTTATAACATGGGCTATCTCCGCAAGGAGACATCAGATCTGCAAAACTCATGGTTTTTTGGTCTTCGGTGAGCTGGGGGAACATGAATATGTGTTTGTTTTTCGAATTTGAGCTCTATCTGCAAAGGGCACTTTTCTTGCTAAAAGCACTTTTACCTAACAAATGCAAGATATAACATGGGCTATCTCCGCAAGGAGACATCAGATCTGCATAACTGATGGTTTTTTGGTCTTCGGTGAGCCGGGGGAACATGAATATGTGTTCGTTTTTCGAATTTGAGCTCTATCTGCTAAGGGCACTTTTCTTGCTAAAAGCAGTTTTTCCTAACAAATGCAAGATATAACATGGGCTATCTCCGCAAGGAAACATCAGAACTGCAAAAAACATGGTTTTTTGGTCTTCGGGGAGGTTGGGGAACATGAATACGTGTTTGTTTTTCGAATTTGAGCTCTATCTGCAAAGGGCACTTTTCATGCTATAAGCAGTTTTTCCTAACAAATGCAAGATATAACATGGGCTATCTCCGCGAGGAAACATCAGATCTGCGTAACTCATGGTTTTTTGGTCTTCGGGGAGGTTGGGGAACATGAATACGTGTTTGTTTTTCGAATTTGAGCTCTATCTGCAAAGGGCACTTTTCATGCTTTAAGCAGTTTTTCCTAACAAATGCAAGATATAACATGGGCTATCTCCGCAAGGAGACATCAGAACTGCAAAACGCATGGTTTTTTGGTCTTCGGGGAGGTTGGGGAACAAGAATACGTGTTTGTTTTTCGAATTTGAGCTCTATCTGCAAAGGGCACTTTTCATGCTATAAGCAGTTTTTCCTAACAAATGCAAGATATAACATGGGCTATCTCCGCAAGGAGACATCAGATCTGTAAAACTCATGATTTTTTGGTCTTCGGTGAGCCAGGGGAATATGAATATGTGTTTGTTTTTCGAATTTGAGCTCTATCTGCAAAGGGCACTTTTCTTGCTAAAAGCACTTTTACCTAACAAATGCAAGATATAACATGGGCTATCTCCGCAAGGAGACATCAGATCTGCATAACTGATGGTTTTTTGGTCTTCGGTGAGCCGGGGGAACATGAATATGTGTTTGTTTTTCGAATTTGAGCTCTATCTGCAAAGGGCACTTTTCTTGCTAAAAGCAGTTTTTCCTAAGAAATGCAAGTTATAACATGGGCTATCTCCGCAAGGAGACATCAGATCTGCAAAACTCATGGTTTTTTGGTCTTCGGTGAGCCGGGGGAACATGAATATGTGTTTGTTTTTCGAATTTGAGCTCTATCTGCAAAGGGCACTTTTCTTGCTAAAAGCAGTTTTTCCTAACAAATGCAAGATATAACATGAGCTATCTGCACAAGGAGATATCAGATCTGCATAACTCATGGTTTTTTGGTCTTCAGTGAGCCGGGGGAACATGAATATGTGTTTGTTTTTCGAATTTGAGCTCTATCTGCAAAGGGCACTTTTCATGCTATAAGCAGTTTTTCCTAACAAATGCAAGATATAACATGGGCTATCTCCGCAAGGAGACATCAGATCTGCATAACTGATGGTTTTTCGGTCTTCGGTGAGCCGGGGGAACATGAATATGTGTTTGTTTTTCGAATTTGAGCTCTATCTGCAAAGGGCACTTTTCTTACTAAAAGCAGTTTTTCCTAACAAATGCAAGATATAACATGAGCTATCTGCACAAGGAGATATCAGATCTGCATAACTCATGGTTTTTTGGTCTTCAGTGAGCCGGGGGAACATGAATATGTGTTTGTTTTTCGAATTTGAGCTCTATCTGCAATGGGCACTTTTCATGCTAAAAGCAGTTTTTCCTAACCAATGCAATTTATAACATGGGCTATCTCCGCAAGGAGACATCAGAACTGCAAAACGCATGTTTTTTTGGTCTTCGGGGAGGTTGGGGAACAAGAATACGTGTTTGTTTTTCAAATTTGAGCTCTATCTGCAAAGGGCACTTTTCATGCTATAAGTAGTTTTTCCTAACAAATGCAAGATATAACATGGGCTATCTCCGCAAGGAGACATCAGATCTGTAAAACTCATGATTTTTTGGCCTTCGGTGAGCCGGGGGAACATGAATATGTGTTTGTTTTTCGAATTTGAGCTCTATCTGCAAAGGGCACTTTTCTTGCTATAAGCAGTTTTTCCTAACAAATGCAACATGGGCTATCTCCTCAAGGAGACATCAGATCTGCATTACTGATGGTTTTTTGGTCTTTGGTGAGCCGGGGGAACATGAATATGTGTTTGTTTTTCGAATTTGAGCTCTATCTGCAAAGGGCACTTTTCTTGCTAAAAGCAGTTTTTCCTAACAAATGCAAGATACAACATGGGCTATCTCCGCAAGGAGACATCAGATCTGCATAACTCATGGTTTTTTGGTCTTCGGTGAGCCGGCGGAACATGAATATGTGTTTGTTTTTCAAAATTGAGCTCTATCTGCAAAGGGCACTTTTCTTGCTAAAAGCAGTTTTTCCTAACAAATGCAAGTTATAACATGGGCTATCTCCGCAAGGAGACATCAGATCTGCAAAACTCATGGTTTTTTGGTCTTCGGTGAGCCGGGGGAACATGAATATATGTTTGTTTTTCGAATTTGAGCTCTATCTGCAAAGGGCACTTTTCTTGCTATAAGCAGTTTTTCCTAACGAATGCAACATGGGCTATCTCCGCAAGGAGAAATCAGATCTGCATTACTGATGGTTTTTTGGTCTTTGGTGAGCCGGGGGAACATGAATATGTGTTTGTTTTTCGAATTTGAGCTCTATCTGCAAAGGGCACTTTTCTTGCTAAAAGCAGTTTTTCCTAACAAATGCAAGATACAACATGGGCTATCTCCGCAAGGAGACATCAGATCTGCATAACTCATTGTTTTTTGGTCTTCGGTGAGCCGGCGGAACATGAATATGTGTTTGTTTTTCGAAATTGAGCTCTATCTGCAAAGGGCACTTTTCTTGCTAAAAGCAGTTTTTCCTAACAAATGCAAGTTATAACATGGGCTATCTCCGCAAGGAGACATCAGATCTGCAAAACTCATGGTTTTTTGGTCTTCGGTGAGCCGGGGGAACATGAATATGTGTTTGTTTTTCGAATTTGAGCTCTATCTGCAAAGGGCACTTTTCTTGCTAAAAGCAGTTTTTCCTAACAAATGCAAGATATAACATGGGCTATCTCCGCAAGGAGACATCAGATCTGCATAACTGATGGTTTTTTGGTCTTCGGTGAGCCGGGGGAACATGAATATGTGTTTGTTTTTCGAATTTGAGCTCTATCTGCAAAGGGCACTTTTCTTGCTATAAGCAGTTTTTCCTAACAAATGCAACATGGGCTATCTCCGCAAGGAGACATCAGATCTGCATTACTGATGGTTTTTTGGTCTTTGGTGAGCCGGGGGAACATGAATATGTGTTTGTTTTTCGAATTTGAGCTCTATCTGCAAAGGGCACTTTTCTTGCTAAAAGCAGTTTTTCCTAACAAATGCAAGATACAACATGGGCTATCTCCGCAAGGAGACATCAGATCTGCATAACTCATGGTTTTTTGGTCTTCGGTGAGCCGGCGGAACATGAATATGTGTTTGTTTTTCGAAATTGAGCTCTATCTTGAAAGGGCACTTTTCTTGCTAAAAGCAGTTTTTCCTAACAAATGCAAGTTATAACATGGGCTATCTCCGCAAGGAGACATCAGATCTGCAAAACTCATGGTTTTTTGGTATTCGATGAGCCGGGGGAACATGAATATGTGTTTGTTTTTCGAATTTGAGCTCTATCTTGAAAGGGCACTTTTCTTGCTAAAAGCAGTTTTTCCTAACAAATGCAAGATATAACATGGGCTATCTCCGCAAGGAGACATCAGATCTGCATAACTGATGGTTTTTTGGTCTTCGGTGAGCCGGGGGAACATGAATATGTGTTTGTTTTTCGAATTTGAGCTCTATCTGCAAAGGGCACTTTTCTTGCTATAAGCAGTTTTTCCTAACAAATGCAAGATATAACATGGGCTATCTCCGCAAGGAGACATCAGATCTGCAAAACTCATGGTTTTTTCGTCTTCAGTGAGCCGGGGGAACATGAATACGTGTTTGTTTTTCGAATTTGAGCTCTATCTGCAATGAGAACTTTTCATGCTATAAACAGTTTTTACTAACAAATGCAAGATATAACATGGGCTATCTCTGCAAGGAGACATCAGATCTGCATAACTGATGGTTTTTTGGTCTTCGGTGAGCCAGGGGAACATGAATATGTGTTTGTTTTTCGAATTTGAGCTCTATCTGCAAAGGGCACTTTTCTTGCTAAAAGCAGTTTTTCCTAACAAATGCAAGATATAACATGGGCTATCTCCGCAAGGAGACATCAGATCTGCAAAACTCATGGTTTTTTGGTCTTCGGTGAGCCGGGGGAACATGAATATATGTTTGTTTTTCGAATTTGAGCTCTATCTGCAAAGGGCACTTTTCTTGCTATAAGCAGTTTTTCCTAACGAATGCAACATGGGCTATCTCCGCAAGGAGAAATCAGATCTGCATTACTGATGGTTTTTTGGTCTTTGGTGAGCCGGGGGAACATGAATATGTGTTTGTTTTTCGAATTTGAGCTCTATCTGCAAAGGGCACTTTTCTTGCTAAAAGCAGTTTTTCCTAACAAATGCAAGATACAACATGGGCTATCTCCGCAAGGAGACATCAGATCTGCATAACTCATTGTTTTTTGGTCTTCGGTGAGCCGGCGGAACATGAATATGTGTTTGTTTTTCGAAATTGAGCTCTATCTGCAAAGGGCACTTTTCTTGCTAAAAGCAGTTTTTCCTAACAAATGCAAGTTATAACATGGGCTATCTCCGCAAGGAGACATCAGATCTGCAAAACTCATGGTTTTTTGGTCTTCGGTGAGCCGGGGGAACATGAATATGTGTTTGTTTTTCGAATTTGAGCTCTATCTGCAAAGGGCACTTTTCTTGCTAAAAGCAGTTTTTCCTAACAAATGCAAGATATAACATGGGCTATCTCCGCAAGGAGACATCAGATCTGCATAACTGATGGTTTTTTGGTCTTCGGTGAGCCGGGGGAACATGAATATGTGTTTGTTTTTCGAATTTGAGCTCTATCTGCAAAGGGCACTTTTCTTGCTATAAGCAGTTTTTCCTAACAAATGCAACATGGGCTATCTCCGCAAGGAGACATCAGATCTGCATTACTGATGGTTTTTTGGTCTTTGGTGAGCCGGGGGAACATGAATATGTGTTTGTTTTTCGAATTTGAGCTCTATCTGCAAAGGGCACTTTTCTTGCTAAAAGCAGTTTTTCCTAACAAATGCAAGATACAACATGGGCTATCTCCGCAAGGAGACATCAGATCTGCATAACTCATGGTTTTTTGGTCTTCGGTGAGCCGGCGGAACATGAATATGTGTTTGTTTTTCAAAATTGAGCTCTATCTGCAAAGGGCACTTTTCTTGCTAAAAGCAGTTTTTCCTAACAAATGCAAGTTATAACATGGGCTATCTCCGCAAGGAGACATCAGATCTGCAAAACTCATGGTTTTTTGGTCTTCGGTGAGCCGGGGGAACATGAATATATGTTTGTTTTTCGAATTTGAGCTCTATCTGCAAAGGGCACTTTTCTTGCTATAAGCAGTTTTTCCTAACGAATGCAACATGGGCTATCTCCGCAAGGAGAAATCAGATCTGCATTACTGATGGTTTTTTGGTCTTTGGTGAGCCGGGGGAACATGAATATGTGTTTGTTTTTCGAATTTGAGCTCTATCTGCAAAGGGCACTTTTCTTGCTAAAAGCAGTTTTTCCTAACAAATGCAAGATACAACATGGGCTATCTCCGCAAGGAGACATCAGATCTGCATAACTCATTGTTTTTTGGTCTTCGGTGAGCCGGCGGAACATGAATATGTGTTTGTTTTTCGAAATTGAGCTCTATCTGCAAAGGGCACTTTTCTTGCTAAAAGCAGTTTTTCCTAACAAATGCAAGATATAACATGAGCTATCTGCACAAGGAGATATCAGATCTGCATAACTCATGGTTTTTTGGTCTTCAGTGAGCCGGGGGAACATGAATATGTGTTTGTTTTTCGAATTTGAGCTCTATCTGCAAAGGGCACTTTTCATGCTATAAGCAGTTTTTCCTAACAAATGCAAGATATAACATGGGCTATCTCCGCAAGGAGACATCAGATCTGCATAACTGATGGTTTTTCGGTCTTCGGTGAGCCGGGGGAACATGAATATGTGTTTGTTTTTCGAATTTGAGCTCTATCTGCAAAGGGCACTTTTCTTACTAAAAGCAGTTTTTCCTAACAAATGCAAGATATAACATGAGCTATCTGCACAAGGAGATATCAGATCTGCATAACTCATGGTTTTTTGGTCTTCAGTGAGCCGGGGGAACATGAATATGTGTTTGTTTTTCGAATTTGAGCTCTATCTGCAATGGGCACTTTTCATGCTAAAAGCAGTTTTTCCTAACCAATGCAATTTATAACATGGGCTATCTCCGCAAGGAGACATCAGAACTGCAAAACGCATGTTTTTTTGGTCTTCGGGGAGGTTGGGGAACAAGAATACGTGTTTGTTTTTCAAATTTGAGCTCTATCTGCAAAGGGCACTTTTCATGCTATAAGTAGTTTTTCCTAACAAATGCAAGATATAACATGGGCTATCTCCGCAAGGAGACATCAGATCTGTAAAACTCATGATTTTTTGGCCTTCGGTGAGCCGGGGGAACATGAATATGTGTTTGTTTTTCGAATTTGAGCTCTATCTGCAAAGGGCACTTTTCTTGCTATAAGCAGTTTTTCCTAACAAATGCAACATGGGCTATCTCCTCAAGGAGACATCAGATCTGCATTACTGATGGTTTTTTGGTCTTTGGTGAGCCGGGGGAACATGAATATGTGTTTGTTTTTCGAATTTGAGCTCTATCTGCAAAGGGCACTTTTCTTGCTAAAAGCAGTTTTTCCTAACAAATGCAAGATACAACATGGGCTATCTCCGCAAGGAGACATCAGATCTGCATAACTCATGGTTTTTTGGTCTTCGGTGAGCCGGCGGAACATGAATATGTGTTTGTTTTTCAAAATTGAGCTCTATCTGCAAAGGGCACTTTTCTTGCTAAAAGCAGTTTTTCCTAACAAATGCAAGTTATAACATGGGCTATCTCCGCAAGGAGACATCAGATCTGCAAAACTCATGGTTTTTTGGTCTTCGGTGAGCCGGGGGAACATGAATATATGTTTGTTTTTCGAATTTGAGCTCTATCTGCAAAGGGCACTTTTCTTGCTATAAGCAGTTTTTCCTAACGAATGCAACATGGGCTATCTCCGCAAGGAGAAATCAGATCTGCATTACTGATGGTTTTTTGGTCTTTGGTGAGCCGGGGGAACATGAATATGTGTTTGTTTTTCGAATTTGAGCTCTATCTGCAAAGGGCACTTTTCTTGCTAAAAGCAGTTTTTCCTAACAAATGCAAGATACAACATGGGCTATCTCCGCAAGGAGACATCAGATCTGCATAACTCATTGTTTTTTGGTCTTCGGTGAGCCGGCGGAACATGAATATGTGTTTGTTTTTCGAAATTGAGCTCTATCTGCAAAGGGCACTTTTCTTGCTAAAAGCAGTTTTTCCTAACAAATGCAAGTTATAACATGGGCTATCTCCGCAAGGAGACATCAGATCTGCAAAACTCATGGTTTTTTGGTCTTCGGTGAGCCGGGGGAACATGAATATGTGTTTGTTTTTCGAATTTGAGCTCTATCTGCAAAGGGCACTTTTCTTGCTAAAAGCAGTTTTTCCTAACAAATGCAAGATATAACATGGGCTATCTCCGCAAGGAGACATCAGATCTGCATAACTGATGGTTTTTTGGTCTTCGGTGAGCCGGGGGAACATGAATATGTGTTTGTTTTTCGAATTTGAGCTCTATCTGCAAAGGGCACTTTTCTTGCTATAAGCAGTTTTTCCTAACAAATGCAACATGGGCTATCTCCGCAAGGAGACATCAGATCTGCATTACTGATGGTTTTTTGGTCTTTGGTGAGCCGGGGGAACATGAATATGTGTTTGTTTTTCGAATTTGAGCTCTATCTGCAAAGGGCACTTTTCTTGCTAAAAGCAGTTTTTCCTAACAAATGCAAGATACAACATGGGCTATCTCCGCAAGGAGACATCAGATCTGCATAACTCATGGTTTTTTGGTCTTCGGTGAGCCGGCGGAACATGAATATGTGTTTGTTTTTCGAAATTGAGCTCTATCTTGAAAGGGCACTTTTCTTGCTAAAAGCAGTTTTTCCTAACAAATGCAAGTTATAACATGGGCTATCTCCGCAAGGAGACATCAGATCTGCAAAACTCATGGTTTTTTGGTATTCGATGAGCCGGGGGAACATGAATATGTGTTTGTTTTTCGAATTTGAGCTCTATCTTGAAAGGGCACTTTTCTTGCTAAAAGCAGTTTTTCCTAACAAATGCAAGATATAACATGGGCTATCTCCGCAAGGAGACATCAGATCTGCATAACTGATGGTTTTTTGGTCTTCGGTGAGCCGGGGGAACATGAATATGTGTTTGTTTTTCGAATTTGAGCTCTATCTGCAAAGGGCACTTTTCTTGCTATAAGCAGTTTTTCCTAACAAATGCAAGATATAACATGGGCTATCTCCGCAAGGAGACATCAGATCTGCAAAACTCATGGTTTTTTCGTCTTCAGTGAGCCGGGGGAACATGAATACGTGTTTGTTTTTCGAATTTGAGCTCTATCTGCAATGAGAACTTTTCATGCTATAAACAGTTTTTACTAACAAATGCAAGATATAACATGGGCTATCTCTGCAAGGAGACATCAGATCTGCATAACTGATGGTTTTTTGGTCTTCGGTGAGCCAGGGGAACATGAATATGTGTTTGTTTGTCGAATTTGAGCTCTATCTGCAAAGGGCACTTTTCTTGCTAAAAGCAGTTTTTCCTAACAAATGCAAGATATAACATGGGCTATCTCCGCAAGGAGACATCAGATCTGCAAAACTCATGGTTTTTTGGTCTTCGGTGAGCCGGGGGAACATGAATATATGTTTGTTTTTCGAATTTGAGCTCTATCTGCAAAGGGCACTTTTCTTGCTATAAGCAGTTTTTCCTAACGAATGCAACATGGGCTATCTCCGCAAGGAGAAATCAGATCTGCATTACTGATGGTTTTTTGGTCTTTGGTGAGCCGGGGGAACATGAATATGTGTTTGTTTTTCGAATTTGAGCTCTATCTGCAAAGGGCACTTTTCTTGCTAAAAGCAGTTTTTCCTAACAAATGCAAGATACAACATGGGCTATCTCCGCAAGGAGACATCAGATCTGCATAACTCATTGTTTTTTGGTCTTCGGTGAGCCGGCGGAACATGAATATGTGTTTGTTTTTCGAAATTGAGCTCTATCTGCAAAGGGCACTTTTCTTGCTAAAAGCAGTTTTTCCTAACAAATGCAAGTTATAACATGGGCTATCTCCGCAAGGAGACATCAGATCTGCAAAACTCATGGTTTTTTGGTCTTCGGTGAGCCGGGGGAACATGAATATATGTTTGTTTTTCGAATTTGAGCTCTATCTGCAAAGGGCACTTTTCTTGCTATAAGCAGTTTTTCCTAACGAATGCAACATGGGCTATCTCCGCAAGGAGAAATCAGATCTGCATTACTGATGGTTTTTTGGTCTTTGGTGAGCCGGGGGAACATGAATATGTGTTTGTTTTTCGAATTTGAGCTCTATCTGCAAAGGGCACTTTTCTTGCTAAAAGCAGTTTTTCCTAACAAATGCAAGATACAACATGGGCTATCTCCGCAAGGAGACATCAGATCTGCATAACTCATTGTTTTTTGGTCTTCGGTGAGCCGGCGGAACATGAATATGTGTTTGTTTTTCGAAATTGAGCTCTATCTGCAAAGGGCACTTTTCTTGCTAAAAGCAGTTTTTCCTAACAAATGCAAGTTATAACATGGGCTATCTCCGCAAGGAGACATCAGATCTGCAAAACTCATGGTTTTTTGGTCTTCGGTGAGCCGGGGGAACATGAATATGTGTTTGTTTTTCGAATTTGAGCTCTATCTGCAAAGGGCACTTTTCTTGCTAAAAGCAGTTTTTCCTAACAAATGCAAGATATAACATGGGCTATCTCCGCAAGGAGACATCAGATCTGCATAACTGATGGTTTTTTGGTCTTCGGTGAGCCGGGGGAACATGAATATGTGTTTGTTTTTCGAATTTGAGCTCTATCTGCAAAGGGCACTTTTCTTGCTATAAGCAGTTTTTCCTAACAAATGCAACATGGGCTATCTCCGCAAGGAGACATCAGATCTGCATTACTGATGGTTTTTTGGTCTTTGGTGAGCCGGGGGAACATGAATATGTGTTTGTTTTTCGAATTTGAGCTCTATCTGCAAAGGGCACTTTTCTTGCTAAAAGCAGTTTTTCCTAACAAATGCAAGATACAACATGGGCTATCTCCGGAAGGAGACATCAGATCTGCATAACTCATGGTTTTTTGGTCTTCGGTGAGCCGGCGGAACATGAATATGTGTTTGTTTTTCGAAATTGAGCTCTATCTTGAAAGGGCACTTTTCTTGCTAAAAGCAGTTTTTCCTAACAAATGCAAGTTATAACATGGGCTATCTCCGCAAGGAGACATCAGATCTGCAAAACTCATGGTTTTTTGGTATTCGATGAGCCGGGGGAACATGAATATGTGTTTGTTTTTCGAATTTGAGCTCTATCTTGAAAGGGCACTTTTCTTGCTAAAAGCAGTTTTTCCTAACAAATGCAAGATATAACATGGGCTATCTCCGCAAGGAGACATCAGATCTGCATAACTGATGGTTTTTTGGTCTTCGGTGAGCCGGGGGAACATGAATATGTGTTTGTTTTTCGAATTTGAGCTCTATCTGCAAAGGGCACTTTTCTTGCTATAAGCAGTTTTTCCTAACAAATGCAAGATATAACATGGGCTATCTCCGCAAGGAGACATCAGATCTGCAAAACTCATGGTTTTTTCGTCTTCAGTGAGCCGGGGGAACATGAATACGTGTTTGTTTTTCGAATTTGAGCTCTATCTGCAATGAGAACTTTTCATGCTATAAACAGTTTTTACTAACAAATGCAAGATATAACATGGGCTATCTCTGCAAGGAGACATCAGATCTGCATAACTGATGGTTTTTTGGTCTTCGGTGAGCCAGGGGAACATGAATATGTGTTTGTTTGTCGAATTTGAGCTCTATCTGCAAAGGGCACTTTTCTTGCTAAAAGCAGTTTTTCCTAACAAATGCAAGATATAACATGGGCTATCTCCGCAAGGAGACATCAGATCTGCAAAACTCATGGTTTTTTGGTCTTCGGTGAGCCGGGGGAACATGAATATATGTTTGTTTTTCGAATTTGAGCTCTATCTGCAAAGGGCACTTTTCTTGCTATAAGCAGTTTTTCCTAACGAATGCAACATGGGCTATCTCCGCAAGGAGAAATCAGATCTGCATTACTGATGGTTTTTTGGTCTTTGGTGAGCCGGGGGAACATGAATATGTGTTTGTTTTTCGAATTTGAGCTCTATCTGCAAAGGGCACTTTTCTTGCTAAAAGCAGTTTTTCCTAACAAATGCAAGTTATAACATGGGCTATCTCCGCAAGGAGACATCAGATCTGCAAAACTCATGGTTTTTTGGTCTTCGGTGAGCCGGGGGAACATGAATATATGTTTGTTTTTCGAATTTGAGCTCTATCTGCAAAGGGCACTTTTCTTGCTATAAGCAGTTTTTCCTAACGAATGCAACATGGGCTATCTCCGCAAGGAGAAATCAGATCTGCATTACTGATGGTTTTTTGGTCTTTGGTGAGCCGGGGGAACATGAATATGTGTTTGTTTTTCGAATTTGAGCTCTATCTGCAAAGGGCACTTTTCTTGCTAAAAGCAGTTTTTCCTAACAAATGCAAGATACAACATGGGCTATCTCCGCAAGGAGACATCAGATCTGCATAACTCATTGTTTTTTGGTCTTCGGTGAGCCGGCGGAACATGAATATGTGTTTGTTTTTCGAAATTGAGCTCTATCTGCAAAGGGCACTTTTCTTGCTAAAAGCAGTTTTTCCTAACAAATGCAAGTTATAACATGGGCTATCTCCGCAAGGAGACATCAGATCTGCAAAACTCATGGTTTTTTGGTCTTCGGTGAGCCGGGGGAACATGAATATGTGTTTGTTTTTCGAATTTGAGCTCTATCTGCAAAGGGCACTTTTCTTGCTAAAAGCAGTTTTTCCTAACAAATGCAAGATATAACATGGGCTATCTCCGCAAGGAGACATCAGATCTGCATAACTGATGGTTTTTTGGTCTTCGGTGAGCCGGGGGAACATGAATATGTGTTTGTTTTTCGAATTTGAGCTCTATCTGCAAAGGGCACTTTTCTTGCTATAAGCAGTTTTTCCTAACAAATGCAACATGGGCTATCTCCGCAAGGAGACATCAGATCTGCATTACTGATGGTTTTTTGGTCTTTGGTGAGCCGGGGGAACATGAATATGTGTTTGTTTTTCGAATTTGAGCTCTATCTGCAAAGGGCACTTTTCTTGCTAAAAGCAGTTTTTCCTAACAAATGCAAGATACAACATGGGCTATCTCCGGAAGGAGACATCAGATCTGCATAACTCATGGTTTTTTGGTCTTCGGTGAGCCGGCGGAACATGAATATGTGTTTGTTTTTCGAAATTGAGCTCTATCTTGAAAGGGCACTTTTCTTGCTAAAAGCAGTTTTTCCTAACAAATGCAAGTTATAACATGGGCTATCTCCGCAAGGAGACATCAGATCTGCAAAACTCATGGTTTTTTGGTATTCGATGAGCCGGGGGAACATGAATATGTGTTTGTTTTTCGAATTTGAGCTCTATCTTGAAAGGGCACTTTTCTTGCTAAAAGCAGTTTTTCCTAACAAATGCAAGATATAACATGGGCTATCTCCGCAAGGAGACATCAGATCTGCATAACTGATGGTTTTTTGGTCTTCGGTGAGCCGGGGGAACATGAATATGTGTTTGTTTTTCGAATTTGAGCTCTATCTGCAAAGGGCACTTTTCTTGCTATAAGCAGTTTTTCCTAACAAATGCAAGATATAACATGGGCTATCTCCGCAAGGAGACATCAGATCTGCAAAACTCATGGTTTTTTCGTCTTCAGTGAGCCGGGGGAACATGAATACGTGTTTGTTTTTCGAATTTGAGCTCTATCTGCAATGAGAACTTTTCATGCTATAAACAGTTTTTACTAACAAATGCAAGATATAACATGGGCTATCTCTGCAAGGAGACATCAGATCTGCATAACTGATGGTTTTTTGGTCTTCGGTGAGCCAGGGGAACATGAATATGTGTTTGTTTGTCGAATTTGAGCTCTATCTGCAAAGGGCACTTTTCTTGCTAAAAGCAGTTTTTCCTAACAAATGCAAGATATAACATGGGCTATCTCCGCAAGGAGACATCAGATCTGCAAAACTCATGGTTTTTTGGTCTTCGGTGAGCCGGGGGAACATGAATATATGTTTGTTTTTCGAATTTGAGCTCTATCTGCAAAGGGCACTTTTCTTGCTATAAGCAGTTTTTCCTAACGAATGCAACATGGGCTATCTCCGCAAGGAGAAATCAGATCTGCATTACTGATGGTTTTTTGGTCTTTGGTGAGCCGGGGGAACATGAATATGTGTTTGTTTTTCGAATTTGAGCTCTATCTGCAAAGGGCACTTTTCTTGCTAAAAGCAGTTTTTCCTAACAAATGCAAGATACAACATGGGCTATCTCCGCAAGGAGACATCAGATCTGCATAACTCATTGTTTTTTGGTCTTCGGTGAGCCGGCGGAACATGAATATGTGTTTGTTTTTCGAAATTGAGCTCTATCTGCAAAGGGCACTTTTCTTGCTAAAAGCAGTTTTTCCTAACAAATGCAAGTTATAACATGGGCTATCTCCGCAAGGAGACATCAGATCTGCAAAACTCATGGTTTTTTGGTCTTCGGTGAGCCGGGGGAACATGAATATGTGTTTGTTTTTCGAATTTGAGCTCTATCTGCAAAGGGCACTTTTCTTGCTAAAAGCAGTTTTTCCTAACAAATGCAAGATATAACATGGGCTATCTCCGCAAGGAGACATCAGATCTGCATAACTGATGGTTTTTTGGTCTTCGGTGAGCCGGGGGAACATGAATATGTGTTTGTTTTTCGAATTTGAGCTCTATCTGCAAAGGGCACTTTTCTTGCTATAAGCAGTTTTTCCTAACAAATGCAACATGGGCTATCTCCGCAAGGAGACATCAGATCTGCATTACTGATGGTTTTTTGGTCTTTGGTGAGCCGGGGGAACATGAATATGTGTTTGTTTTTCGAATTTGAGCTCTATCTGCAAAGGGCACTTTTCTTGCTAAAAGCAGTTTTTCCTAACAAATGCAAGATACAACATGGGCTATCTCCGCAAGGAGACATCAGATCTGCATAACTCATGGTTTTTTGGTCTTCGGTGAGCCGGCGGAACATGAATATGTGTTTGTTTTTCGAAATTGAGCTCTATCTTGAAAGGGCACTTTTCTTGCTAAAAGCAGTTTTTCCTAACAAATGCAAGTTATAACATGGGCTATCTCCGCAAGGAGACATCAGATCTGCAAAACTCATGGTTTTTTGGTATTCGATGAGCCGGGGGAACATGAATATGTGTTTGTTTTTCGAATTTGAGCTCTATCTTGAAAGGGCACTTTTCTTGCTAAAAGCAGTTTTTCCTAACAAATGCAAGATATAACATGGGCTATCTCTGCAAGGAGACATCAGATCTGCATAACTGATGGTTTTTTGGTCTTCGGTGAGCCGGGGGAACATGAATATGTGTTTGTTTTTCGAATTTGAGCTCTATCTGCAAAGGGCACTTTTCTTGCTATAAGCAGTTTTTCCTAACAAATGCAAGATATAACATGGGCTATCTCCGCAAGGAGACATCAGATCTGCAAAACTCATGGTTTTTTCGTCTTCAGTGAGCCGGGGGAACATGAATACGTGTTTGTTTTTCGAATTTGAGCTCTATCTGCAATGAGAACTTTTCATGCTATAAACAGTTTTTACTAACAAATGCAAGATATAACATGGGCTATCTCTGCAAGGAGACATCAGATCTGCATAACTGATGGTTTTTTGGTCTTCGGTGAGCCAGGGGAACATGAATATGTGTTTGTTTTTCGAATTTGAGCTCTATCTGCAAAGGGCACTTTTCTTGCTAAAAGCAGTTTTTCCTAACAAATGCAAGATATAACATGGGCTATCTCCGCAAGGAGACATGAGATCTGCATAACTGATGGTTTTTCGGTCTTCGGTGAGCCGGGGGAACATGAATATGTGTTTGTTTTTCGAATTTGAGCTCTATCTGCAAAGGGCACTTTTCTTGCTAAAAGCAGTTTTTCCTAACAAATGCAAGATATAACATGAGCTATCTGCACAAGGAGATATCAGATCTGCATAACTCATGGTTTTTTGGTCTTCAGTGAGCCGGGGGAACATGAATATGTGTTTGTTTTTCGAATTTGAGCTCTATCTGCAATGGGCACTTTTCATGCTATAAACACTTTTTACTAACAAATGCAAGATATAACATGGGCTATCTCCGCAAGGAGACATCAGAACTGCAAAACGCATGTTTTTTTGGTCTTCGGGGAGGTTTGGGAACAAGAATACGTGTTTGTTTTTCAAATTTGAGCTCTATCTGCAAAGGGCACTTTTCATGCTATAAGTAGTTTTTCCTAACAAATGCAAGATATAACATGGGCTATCTCCGCAAGGAGACATCAGATCTGCATAACTCATGGTTTTTTGGTCTTCGGTGAGCCGGCGGAACATGAATATGTGTTTGTTTTTCGAAATTGAGCTCTATCTTGAAAGGGCACTTTTCTTGCTAAAAGCAGTTTTTCCTAACAAATGCAAGTTATAACATGGGCTATCTCCGCAAGGAGACATCAGATCTGCAAAACTCATGGTTTTTTGGTATTCGATGAGCCGGGGGAACATGAATATGTGTTTGTTTTTCGAATTTGAGCTCTATCTTGAAAGGGCACTTTTCTTGCTAAAAGCAGTTTTTCCTAACAAATGCAAGATATAACATGGGCTATCTCCGCAAGGAGACATCAGATCTGCATAACTGATGGTTTTTTGGTCTTCGGTGAGCCAGGGGAACATGAATATGTGTTTGTTTTTCGAATTTGAGCTCTATCTGCAAAGGGCACTTTTCTTGCTAAAAGCAGTTTTTCCTAACAAATGCAAGATATAACATGGGCTATCTCCGCAAGGAGACATCAGATCTGCAAAACTCATGGTTTTTTGGTCTTCGGTGAGCCGGGGGAACATGAATATATGTTTGTTTTTCGAATTTGAGCTCTATCTGCAAAGGGCACTTTTCTTGCTATAAGCAGTTTTTCCTAACGAATGCAACATGGGCTATCTCCGCAAGGAGAAATCAGATCTGCATTACTGATGGTTTTTTGGTCTTTGGTGAGCCGGGGGAACATGAATATGTGTTTGTTTTTCGAATTTGAGCTCTATCTGCAAAGGGCACTTTTCTTGCTAAAAGCAGTTTTTCCTAACAAATGCAAGATACAACATGGGCTATCTCCGCAAGGAGACATCAGATCTGCATAACTCATTGTTTTTTGGTCTTCGGTGAGCCGGCGGAACATGAATATGTGTTTGTTTTTCGAAATTGAGCTCTATCTGCAAAGGGCACTTTTCTTGCTAAAAGCAGTTTTTCCTAACAAATGCAAGTTATAACATGGGCTATCTCCGCAAGGAGACATCAGATCTGCAAAACTCATGGTTTTTTGGTCTTCGGTGAGCCGGGGGAACATGAATATGTGTTTGTTTTTCGAATTTGAGCTCTATCTGCAAAGGGCACTTTTCTTGCTAAAAGCAGTTTTTCCTAACAAATGCAAGATATAACATGGGCTATCTCCGCAAGGAGACATCAGATCTGCATAACTGATGGTTTTTTGGTCTTCGGTGAGCCGGGGGAACATGAATATGTGTTTGTTTTTCGAATTTGAGCTCTATCTGCAAAGGGCACTTTTCTTGCTATAAGCAGTTTTTCCTAACAAATGCAACATGGGCTATCTCCGCAAGGAGACATCAGATCTGCATTACTGATGGTTTTTTGGTCTTTGGTGAGCCGGGGGAACATGAATATGTGTTTGTTTTTCGAATTTGAGCTCTATCTGCAAAGGGCACTTTTCTTGCTAAAAGCAGTTTTTCCTAACAAATGCAAGATACAACATGGGCTATCTCCGGAAGGAGACATCAGATCTGCATAACTCATGGTTTTTTGGTCTTCGGTGAGCCGGCGGAACATGAATATGTGTTTGTTTTTCGAAATTGAGCTCTATCTTGAAAGGGCACTTTTCTTGCTAAAAGCAGTTTTTCCTAACAAATGCAAGTTATAACATGGGCTATCTCCGCAAGGAGACATCAGATCTGCAAAACTCATGGTTTTTTGGTATTCGATGAGCCGGGGGAACATGAATATGTGTTTGTTTTTCGAATTTGAGCTCTATCTTGAAAGGGCACTTTTCTTGCTAAAAGCAGTTTTTCCTAACAAATGCAAGATATAACATGGGCTATCTCCGCAAGGAGACATCAGAT
Source organism: Vipera ursinii (assembly GCF_947247035.1). NCBI lineage: Eukaryota > Metazoa > Chordata > Lepidosauria > Squamata > Viperidae > Vipera > Vipera ursinii. The sequence goes on from NC_139515.1 coordinate 33,389,872, forward strand.
CTGCATAACTGATGGTTTTTTGGTCTTCGGTGAGCCGGGGGAACATGAATATGTGTTTGTTTTTCGAATTTGAGCTCTATCTGCAAAGGGCACTTTTCTTGCTATAAGCAGTTTTTCCTAACAAATGCAAGATATAACATGGGCTATCTCCGCAAGGAGACATCAGATCTGCAAAACTCATGGTTTTTTCGTCTTCAGTGAGCCGGGGGAACATGAATACGTGTTTGTTTTTCGAATTTGAGCTCTATCTGCAATGAGAACTTTTCATGCTATAAACAGTTTTTACTAACAAATGCAAGATATAACATGGGCTATCTCTGCAAGGAGACATCAGATCTGCATAACTGATGGTTTTTTGGTCTTCGGTGAGCCAGGGGAACATGAATATGTGTTTGTTTTTCGAATTTGAGCTCTATCTGCAAAGGGCACTTTTCTTGCTAAAAGCAGTTTTTCCTAACAAATGCAAGATATAACATGGGCTATCTCCGCAAGGAGACATGAGATCTGCATAACTGATGGTTTTTCGGTCTTCGGTGAGCCGGGGGAACATGAATATGTGTTTGTTTTTCGAATTTGAGCTCTATCTGCAAAGGGCACTTTTCTTGCTAAAAGCAGTTTTTCCTAACAAATGCAAGATATAACATGAGCTATCTGCACAAGGAGATATCAGATCTGCATAACTCATGGTTTTTTGGTCTTCAGTGAGCCGGGGGAACATGAATATGTGTTTGTTTTTCGAATTTGAGCTCTATCTGCAATGGGCACTTTTCATGCTATAAACACTTTTTACTAACAAATGCAAGATATAACATGGGCTATCTCCGCAAGGAGACATCAGAACTGCAAAACGCATGTTTTTTTGGTCTTCGGGGAGGTTTGGGAACAAGAATACGTGTTTGTTTTTCAAATTTGAGCTCTATCTGCAAAGGGCACTTTTCATGCTATAAGTAGTTTTTCCTAACAAATGCAAGATATAACATGGGCTATCTCCGCAAGGAGACATCAGATATGTAAAACTCATGATTTTTTGGCCTTCGGTGAGCCGGGGGAACATGAATATGTGTTTGTTTTTCGAATTTGAGCTCTATCTGCAAAGGGCACTTTTCTTGCTATAAGCAGTTTTTCCTAACAAATGCAAGATATAACATGGGCTATCTCCGCAAGGAGACATCAGATCTGCATAACTGATGGTTTTTTGGTCTTCGGTGAGCCGGGGGAACATGAATATGTGTTCGTTTTTCGAATTTGAGCTCTATCTGCAAAGGGCACTTTTCTTGCTAAAAGCAGTTTTTCCTAACAAATGCAAGATATAACATGGGCTATCTCCGCAAAGAGACATCAGATCTGCAAAACTCATGGTTTTTTCATCTTCGGTGAGCCGGGGGAACATGAATACGTGTTTGTTTTTCGAATTTGAGCTCTATCTGCAAAGGGCACTTTTCATGCTTTTTTTCCTAACAAATGCAAGATATAACATGGGCTATCTGCGCAAGGAGATATCAGATCTGCATAACTCATGGTTTTTTGGTCTTCAGTGAGCCGGGGGAACATGAATATGTGTTTTTCGAATTTGAGCTCTATCTACAATGGGCACTTTTCATGCAATAAACAGTTTTTACTAACAAATGCAAGATATAACATGGGCTATCTCCGCAAGGAGACATCAGAACTGCAAAACGCATGGTTTTTTGGTCTTTGGGGAGGTTGGGGAACAAGAATACGTGTTTGTTTTTCGAATTTGAGCTCTATCTGCAAAGGGCACTTTTCATGCTATAAGTAGTTTTTCCTAACAAATGCAAGATATAACATGGGCTATCTCCGCAAGGAGACATCAGATCTGTAAAACTCATGATTTTTTGGTCTTCGGTGAGCCGGGGGAACATTGAATATGTGTTTGTTTTTCGAATTTGAGCTCTATCTGCAAAGGGCACTTTTCTTGCTATAAGCAGTTTTTCCTAACAAATGCAACATGGGCTATCTCCGCAAGGAGACATCAGATCTGCATTACTGATGGTTTTTTGGTCTTTGGTGAGCTGGGGGAACATGAATATGTGTTTGTTTTTCGAATTTGAGCTCTATCTGCAAAGGGCACTTTTCTTGCTAAAAGCAGTTTTTCCTAACAAATGCAAGATACAACATGGGCTATCTCCGCAAGGAGACATCAGATCTGCATAACTCATGGTTTTTTGGTCTTCGGTGAGCCGGCGGAACATGAATACATGTTTGTTTTTCGAATTTGAGCTCTATCTGCAAAGGGCACTTTTCATGCTATAAGCAGTTTTTCCTAACAAATGCAAGATATAACATGGGCTATCTCCGCAAGGATACATCACAGCTGCATAACTGATGGTTTTTTGGACTTCGGTGAGCCGGGGGAACATGAATATGTGTTTGTTTTTCGAATTTGAGCTCTATCTGCAAAGGGCACTTTTCTTGCTAAAAGCAGTTTTTCCTAACAAATGCAAGATATAACATGGGCTATCTCCGCAAGGAGACATCAGATCTGCATAACTGATGGTTTTTTGGTCTTCGGTGAGCCGGGGGAACATGAATATGTGTTTGTTTTTCGAAATTGAGCTCTATCTGCAAAGGGCACTTTTCTTGCTAAAAGCAGTTTTTCCTAACAAATGCAAGTTATAACATGGGCTATCTCCGCAACGAGACATCAGATCTGCAAAACTTATGGTTTTTTTGTCTTCGGTGAGCCGGGGGAACATGAATACGTGTTTGTTTTTCGAATTTGAGCTCTATCTGCAAAGGGCACTTTTCATGCTTTAAGCAGTTTTTCCTAACAAATGCAAGATATAACATGGGCTATCTGCGCAAGGAGATATCAGATCTGCATAACTCATGGTTTTTTGGTCTTCAGTGAGCCGGGGGAACATGAATATGTGTTCGTTTTTCGAATTTGAGCTCTATCTGCAATGGGCACTTTTCATGCTAAAAGCAGTTTTTCCTAACAAATGCAAGATATAACATGGGCTATCTCCGCAAGGAGACATCAGATCTGCATAACTGATGGTTTTTTGGTCTTCGGTGAGCCGGGGGAACATGAATATGTGTTCGTTTTTCGAATTTGAGCTCTATCTGCTAAGGGCACTTTTCTTGCGAAAAGCAGTTTTTCCTAACAAATGCAAGATATAACATGGGCTATCTCCGCAAGGAAACATCAGATCTGCGTAACTCATGGTTTTTTGGTCTTCGGGGAGGTTGGGGAACATGAATACGTGTTTGTTTTTCGAATTTGAGCTCTATCTGCAAAGGGCACTTTTCATGCTATAAGCAGTTTTTCCTAACAAATGCAAGATATAACATGGGCTATCTCCGCAAGGAGACATGAGATCTGCATAACTGATGGGTTTTTGGTCTTCGGTGAGCCGGGGGAACATGAATATGTGTTTGTTTTTCGAATTTGAGCTCTATCTGCAAAGGGCTCTTTTCATGCATTAAGCAGTTTTTCCTAACAAATGCAAGATATAACATGGGCTATCTCCGCAAGGAGACATCAGATCTGCAAAACTCATGGTTTTTTGGTCTTCGGTGAGCCGGGGGAACATGAATATGTGTTTGTTTTTCGAATTTGAGCTCTATCTGCAAAGGGCACTTTTCTTGCTAAAAGCAGTTTTTCCTAACAAATGCAAGATATAACATGGGCTATCTCCGCAAGGAGACATCAGATCTGCATAACTGATGGTTTTTTGGTCTTCGGTGAGCCGGGGGAACATGAATATGTGTTCGTTTTTCGAATTATAGCTCTATCTGCAAAGGGCACTTTTCTTGCTAAAAGCAGTTTTTCCTAACAAATGCAAGATATAACATGGGCTATCTCCGCAAGGAAACATCAGATCTGCAAAACTCATGGTTTTTTGGTATTCGGTGAGCCGGGGGAACATGAATATGTGTTTGTTTTTCGAAATTGAGCTCTATCTGCAAAGGGCACTTTTCTTGCTAAAAGCAGTTTTTCCTAACAAATGCAAGTTATAACATGGGCTATCTCCGCAAGGAGACATCAGATCTGCATAACTGATGGTTTTTTGGTCTTCGGTGAGCCGGGGGAACATGAATATGTGTTCGTTTTTCGAATTTGAGCTCTATCTGCAAAGGGCACTTTTCTTGCTAAAAGCAGTTTTTCCTAACAAATGCAAGATATAACATGGGCTATCTCCGCAAAGAGACATCAGATCTGCAAAACTCATGGTTTTTTCATCTTCGGTGAGCCGGGGGAACATGAATACGTGTTTGTTTTTCGAATTTGAGCTCTATCTGCAAAGGGCACTTTTCATGCTTTTTTTCCTAACAAATGCAAGATATAACATGGGCTATCTGCGCAAGGAGATATCAGATCTGCATAACTCATGGTTTTTTGGTCTTCAGTGAGCCGGGGGAACATGAATATGTGTTTGTTTTTCGAATTTGAGCTCTATCTACAATGGGCACTTTTCATGCAATAAACAGTTTTTACTAACAAATGCAAGATATAACATGGGCTATCTCCGCAAGGAGACATCAGAACTGCAAAACGCATGGTTTTTTGGTCTTTGGGGAGGTTGGGGAACAAGAATACGTGTTTGTTTTTCGAATTTGAGCTCTATCTGCAAAGGGCACTTTTCATGCTATAAGTAGTTTTTCCTAACAAATGCAAGATATAACATGGGCTATCTCCGCAAGGAGACATCAGATCTGTAAAACTCATGATTTTTTGGTCTTCGGTGAGCCGGGGGAACATGAATATGTGTTTGTTTTTCGAATTTGAGCTCTATCTGCAAAGGGCACTTTTCTTGCTATAAGCAGTTTTTCCTAACAAATGCAACATGGGCTATCTCCGCAAGGAGACATCAGATCTGCATTACTGATGGTTTTTTGGTCTTTGGTGAGCTGGGGGAACATGAATATGTGTTTGTTTTTCGAATTTGAGCTCTATCTGCAAAGGGCACTTTTCTTGCTAAAAGCAGTTTTTCCTAACAAATGCAAGATACAACATGGGCTATCTCCGCAAGGAGACATCAGATCTGCATAACTCATGGTTTTTTGGTCTTCGGTGAGCCGGCGGAACATGAATACATGTTTGTTTTTCGAATTTGAGCTCTATCTGCAAAGGGCACTTTTCATGCTATAAGCAGTTTTTCCTAACAAATGCAAGATATAACATGGGCTATCTCCGCAAGGATACATCAGAGCTGCATAACTGATGGTTTTTTGGACTTCGGTGAGCCGGGGGAACATGAATATGTGTTTGTTTTTCGAATTTGAGCTCTATCTGCAAAGGGCACTTTTCTTGCTAAAAGCAGTTTTTCCTAACAAATGCAAGATATAACATGGGCTATCTCCGCAAGGAGACATCAGATCTGCATAACTGATGGTTTTTTGGTCTTCGGTGAGCCGGGGGAACATGAATATGTGTTTGTTTTTCGAAATTGAGCTCTATCTGCAAAGGGCACTTTTCTTGCTAAAAGCAGTTTTTCCTAACAAATGCAAGTTATAACATGGGCTATCTCCGCAAGGAGACATCAGATCTGCAAAACTTATGGTTTTTTTGTCTTCGGTGAGCCGGGGGAACATGAATACGTGTTTGTTTTTCGAATTTGAGCTCTATCTGCAAAGGGCACTTTTCATGCTTTAAGCAGTTTTTCCTAACAAATGCAAGATATAACATGGGCTATCTGCGCAAGGAGATATCAGATCTGCATAACTCATGGTTTTTTGGTCTTCAGTGAGCCGGGGGAACATGAATATGTGTTCGTTTTTCGAATTTGAGCTCTATCTGCAATGGGCACTTTTCATGCTAAAAGCAGTTTTTCCTAACAAATGCAAGATATAACATGGGCTATCTCCGCAAGGAGACATCAGATCTGCATAACTGATGGTTTTTTGGTCTTCGGTGAGCCGGGGGAACATGAATATGTGTTCGTTTTTCGAATTTGAGCTCTATCTGCTAAGGGCACTTTTCTTGCGAAAAGCAGTTTTTCCTAACAAATGCAAGATATAACATGGGCTATCTCCGCAAGGAAACATCAGATCTGCGTAACTCATGGTTTTTTGGTCTTCGGGGAGGTTGGGGAACATGAATACGTGTTTGTTTTTCGAATTTGAGCTCTATCTGCAAAGGGCACTTTTCATGCTATAAGCAGTTTTTCCTAACAAATGCAAGATATAACATGGGCTATCTCCGCAAGGAGACATGAGATCTGCATAACTGATGGGTTTTTGGTCTTCGGTGAGCCGGGGGAACATGAATATGTGTTTGTTTTTCGAATTTGAGCTCTATCTGCAAAGGGCTCTTTTCATGCATTAAGCAGTTTTTCCTAACAAATGCAAGATATAACATGGGCTATCTCCGCAAGGAGACATCAGATCTGCAAAACTCATGGTTTTTTGGTCTTCGGTGAGCCGGGGGAACATGAATATGTGTTTGTTTTTCGAATTTGAGCTCTATCTGCAAAGGGCACTTTTCTTGCTAAAAGCAGTTTTTCCTAACAAATGCAAGATATAACATGGGCTATCTCCGCAAGGAGACATCAGATCTGCATAACTGATGGTTTTTTGGTCTTCGGTGAGCCGGGGGAACATGAATATGTGTTCGTTTTTCGAATTATAGCTCTATCTGCAAAGGGCACTTTTCTTGCTAAAAGCAGTTTTTCCTAACAAATGCAAGATATAACATGGGCTATCTCCGCAAGGAAACATCAGATCTGCAAAACTCATGGTTTTTTGGTATTCGGTGAGCCGGGGGAACATGAATATGTGTTTGTTTTTCGAAATTGAGCTCTATCTGCAAAGGGCACTTTTCTTGCTAAAAGCAGTTTTTCCTAACAAATGCAAGTTATAACATGGGCTATCTCCGCAAGGAGACATCAGATCTGCATAACTGATGGTTTTTTGGTCTTCAGTGAGCCGGGGGAACATGAATATGTGTTCGTTTTCGAATTTGAGCTCTATCTGCTATGGGCACTTTTCTTGCGAAAAGCAGTTTTTCCTAACAAATGCAAGATATAACATGGGCTATCTCCGCAAGGAGACATCAGATCTGCAAAACTCATGGTTTTTTGGTCTTCGGTGAGCCGGGGGAACATGAATATGTGTTTGTTTTTCGAATTTGAGCTCTATCTGCAAAGGGCACTTTTCTTGCTAAAAGCAGTTTTTCCTAACAAATGCAAGATATAACATGGGCTATCTCCGCAAGGAGACATCAGATCTGCATAACTGATGGTTTTTTGGTCTTCGGTGAGCCGGGGGAACATGAATATGTGTTCGTTTTTCGAATTTGAGCTCTATCTGCAAAGGGCACTTTTCTTGCTAAAAGCAGTTTTTCCTAACAAATGCAAGATATAACATGGGCTATCTCCGCAAGGAGACATCAGATCTGCAAAACTCATGGTTTTTTCGTCTTCGGTGAGCCGGGGGAACATGAATACGTGTTTGTTTTTCGAATTTGAGCTCTATCTGCAAAGGGCACTTTTCATGCTTTAAGCAGTTTTTCCTAACAAATGCAAGATATAACATCGGCTATCTGCGCAAGGAGATATCAGATCTGCATAACTCATGGGTTTTTGGTCTTCTGTGAGCCGGGGGAACATGAATATGTGTTTGTTTTTCGAATTTGAGCTCTATCTGCAAAGGGCACTTTTCATGCTTTAAGCAGTTTTTCCTAACAAATGCAAGATATAACATGGGCTATCTCCGCAAGGAGACATCAGATCTGTAAAACTCATGGTTTTTTGGTCTTCGGTGAGCCGGGGGAACATGAATATGTGTTTGTTTTTCGAAATTGAGCTCTATCTGCAATGGGCACTTTTCATGCTATAAACAGTTTTTACTAACTAATGCAAGATATAACATGGGCTATCTCCGCAAGGAGACATCAGAACTGCAAAACGCATGGTTTTTTGGTCTTTGGGGAGGTTGGGGAACAAGAATACGTGTTTGTTTTTCGAATTTGAGCTCTATCTGCAAAGGGCACTTTTCATGCTATAAGCATTTTTTCCTTACAAATGCAAGTTATAACATGGGCTATCTCCGCAAGGAGACATCAGATCTGCAAAACTTATGGTTTTTTGGTCTTCGGTGAGCCGGGGGAACATGAATATGTGTTTGTTTTTCGAATTTGAGCTCTATCTGCAAAGGGCACTTTTCTTGCTAAAAGCAGTTTTTCCTAACAAATGCAAGATATAACGGGCAATCTCCGCAAGGAAACATCAGATCTGCATAACTGATGGTTTTTTGGTCTTCGGTGAGCCGGGGGAACATGAATATGTGTTTGTTTTTCGAATTTGAGCTCTATCTGCAAAGGGCACTTTTCATGCTTTAAGCAGTTTTTCCTAACAAATGCAAGATATAACATGGGCTATCTCCGCAAGGAGACATCAGATCTGCATAACTGATGGTTTTTTGGTCTTCGGTGAGCTGGGGGAACATGAATATGTGTTTGTTTTTCGAATTTGAGCTCTATCTGCAAAGGGCACTTTTCTTGCTAAAAGCAGTTTTTCCTAACAAATGCAAGATACAACATGGGCTATCTCCGCAAGGAGACATCAGATCTGCATAACTCATGGTTTTTTGGTCTTCGGTGAGCCGGCGGAACATGAATACATGTTTGTTTTTCGAATTTGAGCTCTATCTGCAAAGGGCACTTTTCATGCTATAAGCAGTTTTTCCTAACAAATGCAAGATATAACATGGGCTATCTCCGCAAGGATACATCAGAGCTGCATAACTGATGGTTTTTTGGACTTCGGTGAGCCGGGGGAACATGAATATGTGTTTGTTTTTCGAATTTGAGCTCTATCTGCAAAGGGCACTTTTCTTGCTAAAAGCAGTTTTTCCTAACAAATGCAAGATATAACATGGGCTATCTCCGCAAGGAGACATCAGATCTGCATAACTGATGGTTTTTTGGTCTTCGGTGAGCCGGGGGAACATGAATATGTGTTTGTTTTTCGAAATTGAGCTCTATCTGCAAAGGGCACTTTTCTTGCTAAAAGCAGTTTTTCCTAACAAATGCAAGTTATAACATGGGCTATCTCCGCAACGAGACATCAGATCTGCAAAACTTATGGTTTTTTTGTCTTCGGTGAGCCGGGGGAACATGAATACGTGTTTGTTTTTCGAATTTGAGCTCTATCTGCAAAGGGCACTTTTCATGCTTTAAGCAGTTTTTCCTAACAAATGCAAGATATAACATGGGCTATCTGCGCAAGGAGATATCAGATCTGCATAACTCATGGTTTTTTGGTCTTCAGTGAGCCGGGGGAACATGAATATGTGTTCGTTTTTCGAATTTGAGCTCTATCTGCAATGGGCACTTTTCATGCTAAAAGCAGTTTTTCCTAACAAATGCAAGATATAACATGGGCTATCTCCGCAAGGAGACATCAGATCTGCATAACTGATGGTTTTTTGGTCTTCGGTGAGCCGGGGGAACATGAATATGTGTTCGTTTTTCGAATTTGAGCTCTATCTGCTAAGGGCACTTTTCTTGCGAAAAGCAGTTTTTCCTAACAAATGCAAGATATAACATGGGCTATCTCCGCAAGGAAACATCAGATCTGCGTAACTCATGGTTTTTTGGTCTTCGGGGAGGTTGGGGAACATGAATACGTGTTTGTTTTTCGAATTTGAGCTCTATCTGCAAAGGGCACTTTTCATGCTATAAGCAGTTTTTCCTAACAAATGCAAGATATAACATGGGCTATCTCCGCAAGGAGACATGAGATCTGCATAACTGATGGGTTTTTGGTCTTCGGTGAGCCGGGGGAACATGAATATGTGTTTGTTTTTCGAATTTGAGCTCTATCTGCAAAGGGCTCTTTTCATGCATTAAGCAGTTTTTCCTAACAAATGCAAGATATAACATGGGCTATCTCCGCAAGGAGACATCAGATCTGCAAAACTCATGGTTTTTTGGTCTTCGGTGAGCCGGGGGAACATGAATATGTGTTTGTTTTTCGAATTTGAGCTCTATCTGCAAAGGGCACTTTTCTTGCTAAAAGCAGTTTTTCCTAACAAATGCAAGATATAACATGGGCTATCTCCGCAAGGAGACATCAGATCTGCATAACTGATGGTTTTTTGGTCTTCGGTGAGCCGGGGGAACATGAATATGTGTTCGTTTTTCGAATTATAGCTCTATCTGCAAAGGGCACTTTTCTTGCTAAAAGCAGTTTTTCCTAACAAATGCAAGATATAACATGGGCTATCTCCGCAAGGAAACATCAGATCTGCAAAACTCATGGTTTTTTGGTATTCGGTGAGCCGGGGGAACATGAATATGTGTTTGTTTTTCGAAATTGAGCTCTATCTGCAAAGGGCACTTTTCTTGCTAAAAGCAGTTTTTCCTAACAAATGCAAGTTATAACATGGGCTATCTCCGCAAGGAGACATCAGATCTGCATAACTGATGGTTTTTTGGTCTTCGGTGAGCCGGGGGAACATGAATATGTGTTCGTTTTTCGAATTTGAGCTCTATCTGCAAAGGGCACTTTTCTTGCTAAAAGCAGTTTTTCCTAACAAATGCAAGATATAACATGGGCTATCTCCGCAAAGAGACATCAGATCTGCAAAACTCATGGTTTTTTCATCTTCGGTGAGCCGGGGGAACATGAATACGTGTTTGTTTTTCGAATTTGAGCTCTATCTGCAAAGGGCACTTTTCATGCTTTTTTTCCTAACAAATGCAAGATATAACATGGGCTATCTGCGCAAGGAGATATCAGATCTGCATAACTCATGGTTTTTTGGTCTTCAGTGAGCCGGGGGAACATGAATATGTGTTTGTTTTTCGAATTTGAGCTCTATCTACAATGGGCACTTTTCATGCAATAAACAGTTTTTACTAACAAATGCAAGATATAACATGGGCTATCTCCGCAAGGAGACATCAGAACTGCAAAACGCATGGTTTTTTGGTCTTTGGGGAGGTTGGGGAACAAGAATACGTGTTTGTTTTTCGAATTTGAGCTCTATCTGCAAAGGGCACTTTTCATGCTATAAGTAGTTTTTCCTAACAAATGCAAGATATAACATGGGCTATCTCCGCAAGGAGACATCAGATCTGTAAAACTCATGATTTTTTGGTCTTCGGTGAGCCGGGGGAACATGAATATGTGTTTGTTTTTCGAATTTGAGCTCTATCTGCAAAGGGCACTTTTCTTGCTATAAGCAGTTTTTCCTAACAAATGCAACATGGGCTATCTCCGCAAGGAGACATCAGATCTGCATTACTGATGGTTTTTTGGTCTTTGGTGAGCTGGGGGAACATGAATATGTGTTTGTTTTTCGAATTTGAGCTCTATCTGCAAAGGGCACTTTTCTTGCTAAAAGCAGTTTTTCCTAACAAATGCAAGATACAACATGGGCTATCTCCGCAAGGAGACATCAGATCTGCATAACTCATGGTTTTTTGGTCTTCGGTGAGCCGGCGGAACATGAATACATGTTTGTTTTTCGAATTTGAGCTCTATCTGCAAAGGGCACTTTTCATGCTATAAGCAGTTTTTCCTAACAAATGCAAGATATAACATGGGCTATCTCCGCAAGGATACATCAGAGCTGCATAACTGATGGTTTTTTGGACTTCGGTGAGCCGGGGGAACATGAATATGTGTTTGTTTTTCGAATTTGAGCTCTATCTGCAAAGGGCACTTTTCTTGCTAAAAGCAGTTTTTCCTAACAAATGCAAGATATAACATGGGCTATCTCCGCAAGGAGACATCAGATCTGCATAACTGATGGTTTTTTGGTCTTCGGTGAGCCGGGGGAACATGAATATGTGTTTGTTTTTCGAAATTGAGCTCTATCTGCAAAGGGCACTTTTCTTGCTAAAAGCAGTTTTTCCTAACAAATGCAAGTTATAACATGGGCTATCTCCGCAAGGAGACATCAGATCTGCAAAACTTATGGTTTTTTTGTCTTCGGTGAGCCGGGGGAACATGAATACGTGTTTGTTTTTCGAATTTGAGCTCTATCTGCAAAGGGCACTTTTCATGCTTTAAGCAGTTTTTCCTAACAAATGCAAGATATAACATGGGCTATCTGCGCAAGGAGATATCAGATCTGCATAACTCATGGTTTTTTGGTCTTCAGTGAGCCGGGGGAACATGAATATGTGTTCGTTTTTCGAATTTGAGCTCTATCTGCAATGGGCACTTTTCATGCTAAAAGCAGTTTTTCCTAACAAATGCAAGATATAACATGGGCTATCTCCGCAAGGAGACATCAGATCTGCATAACTGATGGTTTTTTGGTCTTCGGTGAGCCGGGGGAACATGAATATGTGTTCGTTTTTCGAATTTGAGCTCTATCTGCTAAGGGCACTTTTCTTGCGAAAAGCAGTTTTTCCTAACAAATGCAAGATATAACATGGGCTATCTCCGCAAGGAAACATCAGATCTGCGTAACTCATGGTTTTTTGGTCTTCGGGGAGGTTGGGGAACATGAATACGTGTTTGTTTTTCGAATTTGAGCTCTATCTGCAAAGGGCACTTTTCATGCTATAAGCAGTTTTTCCTAACAAATGCAAGATATAACATGGGCTATCTCCGCAAGGAGACATGAGATCTGCATAACTGATGGGTTTTTGGTCTTCGGTGAGCCGGGGGAACATGAATATGTGTTTGTTTTTCGAATTTGAGCTCTATCTGCAAAGGGCTCTTTTCATGCATTAAGCAGTTTTTCCTAACAAATGCAAGATATAACATGGGCTATCTCCGCAAGGAGACATCAGATCTGCAAAACTCATGGTTTTTTGGTCTTCGGTGAGCCGGGGGAACATGAATATGTGTTTGTTTTTCGAATTTGAGCTCTATCTGCAAAGGGCACTTTTCTTGCTAAAAGCAGTTTTTCCTAACAAATGCAAGATATAACATGGGCTATCTCCGCAAGGAGACATCAGATCTGCATAACTGATGGTTTTTTGGTCTTCGGTGAGCCGGGGGAACATGAATATGTGTTCGTTTTTCGAATTATAGCTCTATCTGCAAAGGGCACTTTTCTTGCTAAAAGCAGTTTTTCCTAACAAATGCAAGATATAACATGGGCTATCTCCGCAAGGAAACATCAGATCTGCAAAACTCATGGTTTTTTGGTATTCGGTGAGCCGGGGGAACATGAATATGTGTTTGTTTTTCGAAATTGAGCTCTATCTGCAAAGGGCACTTTTCTTGCTAAAAGCAGTTTTTCCTAACAAATGCAAGTTATAACATGGGCTATCTCCGCAAGGAGACATCAGATCTGCATAACTGATGGTTTTTTGGTCTTCAGTGAGCCGGGGGAACATGAATATGTGTTCGTTTTCGAATTTGAGCTCTATCTGCTATGGGCACTTTTCTTGCGAAAAGCAGTTTTTCCTAACAAATGCAAGATATAACATGGGCTATCTCCGCAAGGAGACATCAGATCTGCAAAACTCATGGTTTTTTGGTCTTCGGTGAGCCGGGGGAACATGAATATGTGTTTGTTTTTCGAATTTGAGCTCTATCTGCAAAGGGCACTTTTCTTGCTAAAAGCAGTTTTTCCTAACAAATGCAAGATATAACATGGGCTATCTCCGCAAGGAGACATCAGATCTGCATAACTGATGGTTTTTTGGTCTTCGGTGAGCCGGGGGAACATGAATATGTGTTCGTTTTTCGAATTTGAGCTCTATCTGCAAAGGGCACTTTTCTTGCTAAAAGCAGTTTTTCCTAACAAATGCAAGATATAACATGGGCTATCTCCGCAAGGAGACATCAGATCTGCAAAACTCATGGTTTTTTCGTCTTCGGTGAGCCGGGGGAACATGAATACGTGTTTGTTTTTCGAATTTGAGCTCTATCTGCAAAGGGCACTTTTCATGCTTTAAGCAGTTTTTCCTAACAAATGCAAGATATAACATCGGCTATCTGCGCAAGGAGATATCAGATCTGCATAACTCATGGGTTTTTGGTCTTCTGTGAGCCGGGGGAACATGAATATGTGTTTGTTTTTCGAATTTGAGCTCTATCTGCAAAGGGCACTTTTCATGCTTTAAGCAGTTTTTCCTAACAAATGCAAGATATAACATGGGCTATCTCCGCAAGGAGACATCAGATCTGTAAAACTCATGGTTTTTTGGTCTTCGGTGAGCCGGGGGAACATGAATATGTGTTTGTTTTTCGAAATTGAGCTCTATCTGCAATGGGCACTTTTCATGCTATAAACAGTTTTTACTAACTAATGCAAGATATAACATGGGCTATCTCCGCAAGGAGACATCAGAACTGCAAAACGCATGGTTTTTTGGTCTTTGGGGAGGTTGGGGAACAAGAATACGTGTTTGTTTTTCGAATTTGAGCTCTATCTGCAAAGGGCACTTTTCATGCTATAAGCATTTTTTCCTTACAAATGCAAGTTATAACATGGGCTATCTCCGCAAGGAGACATCAGATCTGCAAAACTTATGGTTTTTTGGTCTTCGGTGAGCCGGGGGAACATGAATATGTGTTTGTTTTTCGAATTTGAGCTCTATCTGCAAAGGGCACTTTTCTTGCTAAAAGCAGTTTTTCCTAACAAATGCAAGATATAACGGGCAATCTCCGCAAGGAAACATCAGATCTGCATAACTGATGGTTTTTTGGTCTTCGGTGAGCCGGGGGAACATGAATATGTGTTTGTTTTTCGAATTTGAGCTCTATCTGCAAAGGGCACTTTTCATGCTTTAAGCAGTTTTTCCTAACAAATGCAAGATATAACATGGGCTATCTCCGCAAGGAGACATCAGATCTGCATAACTGATGGTTTTTTGGTCTTCGGTGAGCTGGGGGAACATGAATATGTGTTTGTTTTTCGAATTTGAGCTCTATCTGCAAAGGGCACTTTTCTTGCTAAAAGCAGTTTTTCCTAACAAATGCAAGATATAACATGGGCTATCTCCGCAAGGAGACATCAGATCTGCATAACTGATGGTATTTTGGTCTTCGGTGAGCCGGGGGAACATGAATATGTGTTTGTTTTTCGAAATTGAGCTCTATCTGCAAAGGGCACTTTTCTTGCTAAAAGCAGTTTTTCCTAACAAATGCAAGTTATAACATGGGCTATCTCCGCAAGGAGACATCAGATCTGCAAAACTCATGGTTTTTTGGTCTTCGGTGAGCCGGGGGAACATGAATATGTGTTTGTTTTTCGAATTTGAGCTCTATCTGCTAAGGGCACTTTTCTTGCGAAAAGCAGTTTTTCCTAACAAATGCAAGATATAACATGGGCTATCTCCGCAAGGAAACATCAGAACTGCAAAACACATGGTTTTTTGGTCTTCGGGGAGGTTGGGGAACATGAATACGTGTTTGTTTTTCGAATTTGAGCTCTATCTGCAAAGGGCACTTTTCATGCTATAAGCAGTTTTTCCTAACAAATGCAAGATATAACATGGGCTATCTCCGCAAGGAAACATCAGATCTGCGTAACTCATGGTTTTTTTGTCTTCGGGGAGGTTGGGGAACATGAATACGTGTTTGTTTTTCGAATTTGAGCTCTATCTGCAAAGGGCACTTTTCATGCTATAAGCAGTTTTTCCTAACAAATGCAAGATATAACATGGGCTATCTACGCAAGGAGACATGAGATCTGCATAACTGATGGGTTTTTGGTCTTCGGTGAGCCGGGGGAACATGAATATGTGTTTGTTTTTCGAATTTGAGCTCTATCTGCAAAGGGCACTTTTCATGCTTTAAGCAGTTTTTCCTAACAAATGCAAGATATAACATGGGCTATCTCCGCAAGGAGACATCAGATCTGCAAAACTCATGGTTTTTTGGTCTTCGGTGAGCCGGGGGAACATGAATATGTGTTTGTTTTTCGAATTTGAGCTCTATCTGCAAAGGGCACTTTTCTTGCTAAAAGCAGTTTTTCCTAACAAATGCAAGATATAACATGGGCTATCTCCGCAAGGAAACATCAGATCTGCGTAACTCATGGTTTTTTGGTCTTCGGGGAGGTTGGGGAACATGAATACGTGTTTGTTTTTCGAATTTGAGCTCTATCTGCAAAGGGCACTTTTCATGCTATAAGCAGTTTTTCCTAACAAATGCAAGATATAACATGGGCTATCTCCGCAAGGAGACATCAGATCTGCATAACTGATGGTTTTTTGGTCTTCGGTAAGCCGAGGGAACATGAATATGTGTTCGTTTTTCGAATTTGAGCTCTATCTGCAAAGGGAACTTTTCTTGCTAAAAGCAGTTTTTCCTAACAAATGCAAGATATAACATGGGCTATCTCCGCAAGGAAACATCAGATCTGCATAACTCATGGTTTTTTGGTCTTCGGTGAGCCGGGGGAACATGAATATGTGTTTGTTTTTCGAAATTGAGCTCTATCTGCAAAGGGCACTTTTCTTGCTAAAAGCAGTTTTTCCTAACAAATGCAAGTTATAACATGGGCTATCTCCGCAAGGAGACATCAGATCTGCATAACTGATGGTTTTTTGGTCTTCGGTGAGCCGGGGGAACATGAATTTGTGTTCGTTTTTCGAATTTGAGCTCTATCTGCTAAGGGCACTTTTCTTGCGAAAAGCAGTTTTTCCTAACAAATGCAAGATATAACATGGGCTATCTCCGCAAGGAGACATCAGATCTGCAAAACTCATGGTTTTTTGGTCTTCGGTGAGCCGGGGGAACATGAATATGTGTTTGTTTTTCGAATTTGAGCTCTATCTGCTAAGGGCACTTTTCTTGCGAAAAGCAGTTTTTCCTAACAAATGCAAGATATAACATGGGCTATCTCCGCAAGGAAACATCAGAACTGCAAAACACATGGTTTTTTGGTCTTCGGGGAGGTTGGGGAACATGAATACGTGTTTGTTTTTCGAATTTGAGCTCTATCTGCAAAGGGCACTTTTCATGCTATAAGCAGTTTTTCCTAACAAATGCAAGATATAACATGGGCTATCTCCGCAAGGAGACATGAGATCTGCATAACTGATGGGTTTTTGGTCTTCGGTGAGCCGGGGGAACATGAATATGTGTTTGTTTTTCGAATTTGAGCTCTATCTGCAAAGGGCACTTTTCATGCTTTAAGCAGTTTTTCCTAACAAATGCAAGATATAACATGGGCTATCTCCACAAGGAGACATCAGATCTGCAAAACTCATGGTTTTTTGGTCTTCGGTGAGCCGGGGGAACATGAATATGTGTTTGTTTTTCGAATTTGAGCTCTATCTGCAAAGGGCACTTTTCTTGCTAAAAGCAGTTTTTCCTAACAAATGCAAGATATAACATGGGCTATCTCCGCAAGGAGACATCAGATCTGCATAACTGATGGTTTTTTGGTCTTCGGTGAGCCGGGGGAACATGAATATGTGTTCGTTTTTCGAATTTGAGCTCTATCTGCAAAGGGCACTTTTCTTGCTAAAAGCAGTTTTTCCTAACAAATGCAAGATATAACATGGGCTATCTCCGCAAGGAAACATCAGATCTGCGTAACTCATGGTTTTTTGGTCTTCGGGGAGGTTGGGGAACATGAATACGTGTTTGTTTTTCGAATTTGAGCTCTATCTGCAAAGGGCACTTTTCATGCTATAAGCAGTTTTTCCTAACAAATGCAAGATATAACATGGGCTATCTCCGCAAGGAGACATGAGATCTGCATAACTGATGGGTTTTTGGTCTTCGGTGAGCCGGGGGAACATGAATATGTGTTTGTTTTTCGAATTTGAGCTCTATCTGCAAAGGGCTCTTTTCATGCATTAAGCAGTTTTTCCTAACAAATGCAAGATATAACATGGGCTATCTCCGCAAGGAGACATCAGATCTGCAAAACTCATGGTTTTTTGGTCTTCGGTGAGCCGGGGGAACATGAATATGTGTTTGTTTTTCGAATTTGAGCTCTATCTGCAAAGGGCACTTTTCTTGCTAAAAGCAGTTTTTCCTAACAAATGCAAGATATAACATGGGCTATCTCCGCAAGGAGACATCAGATCTGCATAACTGATGGTTTTTTGGTCTTCGGTGAGCCGGGGGAACATGAATATGTGTTCGTTTTTCGAATTATAGCTCTATCTGCAAAGGGCACTTTTCTTGCTAAAAGCAGTTTTTCCTAACAAATGCAAGATATAACATGGGCTATCTCCGCAAGGAAACATCAGATCTGCAAAACTCATGGTTTTTTGGTATTCGGTGAGCCGGGGGAACATGAATATGTGTTTGTTTTTCGAAATTGAGCTCTATCTGCAAAGGGCACTTTTCTTGCTAAAAGCAGTTTTTCCTAACAAATGCAAGTTATAACATGGGCTATCTCCGCAAGGAGACATCAGATCTGCATAACTGATGGTTTTTTGGTCTTCAGTGAGCCGGGGGAACATGAATATGTGTTCGTTTTCGAATTTGAGCTCTATCTGCTATGGGCACTTTTCTTGCGAAAAGCAGTTTTTCCTAACAAATGCAAGATATAACATGGGCTATCTCCGCAAGGAGACATCAGATCTGCAAAACTCATGGTTTTTTGGTCTTCGGTGAGCCGGGGGAACATGAATATGTGTTTGTTTTTCGAATTTGAGCTCTATCTGCAAAGGGCACTTTTCTTGCTAAAAGCAGTTTTTCCTAACAAATGCAAGATATAACATGGGCTATCTCCGCAAGGAGACATCAGATCTGCATAACTGATGGTTTTTTGGTCTTCGGTGAGCCGGGGGAACATGAATATGTGTTCGTTTTTCGAATTTGAGCTCTATCTGCAAAGGGCACTTTTCTTGCTAAAAGCAGTTTTTCCTAACAAATGCAAGATATAACATGGGCTATCTCCGCAAGGAGACATCAGATCTGCAAAACTCATGGTTTTTTCGTCTTCGGTGAGCCGGGGGAACATGAATACGTGTTTGTTTTTCGAATTTGAGCTCTATCTGCAAAGGGCACTTTTCATGCTTTAAGCAGTTTTTCCTAACAAATGCAAGATATAACATCGGCTATCTGCGCAAGGAGATATCAGATCTGCATAACTGATGGTTTTTTGGTCTTCGGTGAGCCGGGGGAACATGAATATGTGTTTGTTTTTCGAAATTGAGCTCTATCTGCAAAGGGCACTTTTCTTGCTAAAAGCAGTTTTTCCTAACAAATGCAAGTTATAACATGGGCTATCTCCGCAAGGAGACATCAGATCTGCAAAACTTATGGTTTTTTTGTCTTCGGTGAGCCGGGGGAACATGAATACGTGTTTGTTTTTCGAATTTGAGCTCTATCTGCAAAGGGCACTTTTCATGCTTTAAGCAGTTTTTCCTAACAAATGCAAGATATAACATGGGCTATCTGCGCAAGGAGATATCAGATCTGCATAACTCATGGTTTTTTGGTCTTCAGTGAGCCGGGGGAACATGAATATGTGTTCGTTTTTCGAATTTGAGCTCTATCTGCAATGGGCACTTTTCATGCTAAAAGCAGTTTTTCCTAACAAATGCAAGATATAACATGGGCTATCTCCGCAAGGAGACATCAGATCTGCATAACTGATGGTTTTTTGGTCTTCGGTGAGCCGGGGGAACATGAATATGTGTTCGTTTTTCGAATTTGAGCTCTATCTGCTAAGGGCACTTTTCTTGCGAAAAGCAGTTTTTCCTAACAAATGCAAGATATAACATGGGCTATCTCCGCAAGGAAACATCAGATCTGCGTAACTCATGGTTTTTTGGTCTTCGGGGAGGTTGGGGAACATGAATACGTGTTTGTTTTTCGAATTTGAGCTCTATCTGCAAAGGGCACTTTTCATGCTATAAGCAGTTTTTCCTAACAAATGCAAGATATAACATGGGCTATCTCCGCAAGGAGACATGAGATCTGCATAACTGATGGGTTTTTGGTCTTCGGTGAGCCGGGGGAACATGAATATGTGTTTGTTTTTCGAATTTGAGCTCTATCTGCAAAGGGCTCTTTTCATGCATTAAGCAGTTTTTCCTAACAAATGCAAGATATAACATGGGCTATCTCCGCAAGGAGACATCAGATCTGCAAAACTCATGGTTTTTTGGTCTTCGGTGAGCCGGGGGAACATGAATATGTGTTTGTTTTTCGAATTTGAGCTCTATCTGCAAAGGGCACTTTTCTTGCTAAAAGCAGTTTTTCCTAACAAATGCAAGATATAACATGGGCTATCTCCGCAAGGAGACATCAGATCTGCATAACTGATGGTTTTTTGGTCTTCGGTGAGCCGGGGGAACATGAATATGTGTTCGTTTTTCGAATTATAGCTCTATCTGCAAAGGGCACTTTTCTTGCTAAAAGCAGTTTTTCCTAACAAATGCAAGATATAACATGGGCTATCTCCGCAAGGAAACATCAGATCTGCAAAACTCATGGTTTTTTGGTATTCGGTGAGCCGGGGGAACATGAATATGTGTTTGTTTTTCGAAATTGAGCTCTATCTGCAAAGGGCACTTTTCTTGCTAAAAGCAGTTTTTCCTAACAAATGCAAGTTATAACATGGGCTATCTCCGCAAGGAGACATCAGATCTGCATAACTGATGGTTTTTTGGTCTTCAGTGAGCCGGGGGAACATGAATATGTGTTCGTTTTCGAATTTGAGCTCTATCTGCTATGGGCACTTTTCTTGCGAAAAGCAGTTTTTCCTAACAAATGCAAGATATAACATGGGCTATCTCCGCAAGGAGACATCAGATCTGCAAAACTCATGGTTTTTTGGTCTTCGGTGAGCCGGGGGAACATGAATATGTGTTTGTTTTTCGAATTTGAGCTCTATCTGCAAAGGGCACTTTTCTTGCTAAAAGCAGTTTTTCCTAACAAATGCAAGATATAACATGGGCTATCTCCGCAAGGAGACATCAGATCTGCATAACTGATGGTTTTTTGGTCTTCGGTGAGCCGGGGGAACATGAATATGTGTTCGTTTTTCGAATTTGAGCTCTATCTGCAAAGGGCACTTTTCTTGCTAAAAGCAGTTTTTCCTAACAAATGCAAGATATAACATGGGCTATCTCCGCAAGGAGACATCAGATCTGCAAAACTCATGGTTTTTTCGTCTTCGGTGAGCCGGGGGAACATGAATACGTGTTTGTTTTTCGAATTTGAGCTCTATCTGCAAAGGGCACTTTTCATGCTTTAAGCAGTTTTTCCTAACAAATGCAAGATATAACATCGGCTATCTGCGCAAGGAGATATCAGATCTGCATAACTCATGGGTTTTTGGTCTTCTGTGAGCCGGGGGAACATGAATATGTGTTTTTCGAATTTGAGCTCTATCTGCAAAGGGCACTTTTCATGCTTTAAGCAGTTTTTCCTAACAAATGCAAGATATAACATGGGCTATCTCCGCAAGGAGACATCAGATCTGTAAAACTCATGGTTTTTTGGTCTTCGGTGAGCCGGGGGAACATGAATATGTGTTTGTTTTTCGAAATTGAGCTCTATCTGCAATGGGCACTTTTCATGCTATAAACAGTTTTTACTAACTAATGCAAGATATAACATGGGCTATCTCCGCAAGGAGACATCAGAACTGCAAAACGCATGGTTTTTTGGTCTTTGGGGAGGTTGGGGAACAAGAATACGTGTTTGTTTTTCGAATTTGAGCTCTATCTGCAAAGGGCACTTTTCATGCTATAAGCATTTTTTCCTTACAAATGCAAGTTATAACATGGGCTATCTCCGCAAGGAGACATCAGATCTGCAAAACTTATGGTTTTTTGGTCTTCGGTGAGCCGGGGGAACATGAATATGTGTTTGTTTTTCGAATTTGAGCTCTATCTGCAAAGGGCACTTTTCTTGCTAAAAGCAGTTTTTCCTAACAAATGCAAGATATAACGGGCAATCTCCGCAAGGAAACATCAGATCTGCATAACTGATGGTTTTTTGGTCTTCGGTGAGCCGGGGGAACATGAATATGTGTTTGTTTTTCGAATTTGAGCTCTATCTGCAAAGGGCACTTTTCATGCTTTAAGCAGTTTTTCCTAACAAATGCAAGATATAACATGGGCTATCTCCGCAAGGAGACATCAGATCTGCATAACTGATGGTTTTTTGGTCTTCGGTGAGCTGGGGGAACATGAATATGTGTTTGTTTTTCGAATTTGAGCTCTATCTGCAAAGGGCACTTTTCTTGCTAAAAGCAGTTTTTCCTAACAAATGCAAGATATAACATGGGCTATCTCCGCAAGGAGACATCAGATCTGCATAACTGATGGTTTTTTGGTCTTCGGTGAGCCGGGGGAACATGAATATGTGTTTGTTTTTCGAAATTGAGCTCTATCTGCAAAGGGCACTTTTCTTGCTAAAAGCAGTTTTTCCTAACAAATGCAAGTTATAACATGGGCTATCTCCGCAAGGAGACATCAGATCTGCAAAACTCATGGTTTTTTGGTCTTCGGTGAGCCGGGGGAACATGAATATGTGTTTGTTTTTCGAATTTGAGCTCTATCTGCTAAGGGCACTTTTCTTGCGAAAAGCAGTTTTTCCTAACAAATGCAAGATATAACATGGGCTATCTCCGCAAGGAAACATCAGAACTGCAAAACACATGGTTTTTTGGTCTTCGGGGAGGTTGGGGAACATGAATACGTGTTTGTTTTTCGAATTTGAGCTCTATCTGCAAAGGGCACTTTTCATGCTATAAGCAGTTTTTCCTAACAAATGCAAGATATAACATGGGCTATCTCCGCAAGGAAACATCAGATCTGCGTAACTCATGGTTTTTTTGTCTTCGGGGAGGTTGGGGAACATGAATACGTGTTTGTTTTTCGAATTTGAGCTCTATCTGCAAAGGGCACTTTTCATGCTATAAGCAGTTTTTCCTAACAAATGCAAGATATAACATGGGCTATCTACGCAAGGAGACATGAGATCTGCATAACTGATGGGTTTTTGGTCTTCGGTGAGCCGGGGGAACATGAATATGTGTTTGTTTTTCGAATTTGAGCTCTATCTGCAAAGGGCACTTTTCATGCTTTAAGCAGTTTTTCCTAACAAATGCAAGATATAACATGGGCTATCTCCGCAAGGAGACATCAGATCTGCAAAACTCATGGTTTTTTGGTCTTCGGTGAGCCGGGGGAACATGAATATGTGTTTGTTTTTCGAATTTGAGCTCTATCTGCAAAGGGCACTTTTCTTGCTAAAAGCAGTTTTTCCTAACAAATGCAAGATATAACATGGGCTATCTCCGCAAGGAAACATCAGATCTGCGTAACTCATGGTTTTTTGGTCTTCGGGGAGGTTGGGGAACATGAATACGTGTTTGTTTTTCG
This sequence comes from Vipera ursinii, assembly GCF_947247035.1. Lineage (NCBI taxonomy): Eukaryota > Metazoa > Chordata > Lepidosauria > Squamata > Viperidae > Vipera > Vipera ursinii. Next base: position 33,413,063 of record NC_139515.1, read on the forward strand.
AATTTGAGCTCTATCTGCAAAGGGCACTTTTCATGCTATAAGCAGTTTTTCCTAACAAATGCAAGATATAACATGGGCTATCTCCGCAAGGAGACATCAGATCTGCATAACTGATGGTTTTTTGGTCTTCGGTGAGCCGAGGGAACATGAATATGTGTTCGTTTTTCGAATTTGAGCTCTATCTGCAAAGGGAACTTTTCTTGCTAAAAGCAGTTTTTCCTAACAAATGCAAGATATAACATGGGCTATCTCCGCAAGGAAACATCAGATCTGCATAACTCATGGTTTTTTGGTCTTCGGTGAGCCGGGGGAACATGAATATGTGTTTGTTTTTCGAAATTGAGCTCTATCTGCAAAGGGCACTTTTCTTGCTAAAAGCAGTTTTTCCTAACAAATGCAAGTTATAACATGGGCTATCTCCGCAAGGAGACATCAGATCTGCATAACTGATGGTTTTTTGGTCTTCGGTGAGCCGGGGGAACATGAATTTGTGTTCGTTTTTCGAATTTGAGCTCTATCTGCTAAGGGCACTTTTCTTGCGAAAAGCAGTTTTTCCTAACAAATGCAAGATATAACATGGGCTATCTCCGCAAGGAGACATCAGATCTGCAAAACTCATGGTTTTTTGGTCTTCGGTGAGCCGGGGGAACATGAATATGTGTTTGTTTTTCGAATTTGAGCTCTATCTGCTAAGGGCACTTTTCTTGCGAAAAGCAGTTTTTCCTAACAAATGCAAGATATAACATGGGCTATCTCCGCAAGGAAACATCAGAACTGCAAAACACATGGTTTTTTGGTCTTCGGGGAGGTTGGGGAACATGAATACGTGTTTGTTTTTCGAATTTGAGCTCTATCTGCAAAGGGCACTTTTCATGCTATAAGCAGTTTTTCCTAACAAATGCAAGATATAACATGGGCTATCTCCGCAAGGAGACATGAGATCTGCATAACTGATGGGTTTTTGGTCTTCGGTGAGCCGGGGGAACATGAATATGTGTTTGTTTTTCGAATTTGAGCTCTATCTGCAAAGGGCACTTTTCATGCTTTAAGCAGTTTTTCCTAACAAATGCAAGATATAACATGGGCTATCTCCACAAGGAGACATCAGATCTGCAAAACTCATGGTTTTTTGGTCTTCGGTGAGCCGGGGGAACATGAATATGTGTTTGTTTTTCGAATTTGAGCTCTATCTGCAAAGGGCACTTTTCTTGCTAAAAGCAGTTTTTCCTAACAAATGCAAGATATAACATGGGCTATCTCCGCAAGGAGACATCAGATCTGCATAACTGATGGTTTTTTGGTCTTCGGTGAGCCGGGGGAACATGAATATGTGTTCGTTTTTCGAATTTGAGCTCTATCTGCAAAGGGCACTTTTCTTGCTAAAAGCAGTTTTTCCTAACAAATGCAAGATATAACATGGGCTATCTCCGCAAGGAAACATCAGATCTGCGTAACTCATGGTTTTTTGGTCTTCGGGGAGGTTGGGGAACATGAATACGTGTTTGTTTTTCGAATTTGAGCTCTATCTGCAAAGGGCACTTTTCATGCTATAAGCAGTTTTTCCTAACAAATGCAAGATATAACATGGGCTATCTCCGCAAGGAGACATGAGATCTGCATAACTGATGGGTTTTTGGTCTTCGGTGAGCCGGGGGAACATGAATATGTGTTTGTTTTTCGAATTTGAGCTCTATCTGCAAAGGGCTCTTTTCATGCATTAAGCAGTTTTTCCTAACAAATGCAAGATATAACATGGGCTATCTCCGCAAGGAGACATCAGATCTGCAAAACTCATGGTTTTTTGGTCTTCGGTGAGCCGGGGGAACATGAATATGTGTTTGTTTTTCGAATTTGAGCTCTATCTGCAAAGGGCACTTTTCTTGCTAAAAGCAGTTTTTCCTAACAAATGCAAGATATAACATGGGCTATCTCCGCAAGGAGACATCAGATCTGCATAACTGATGGTTTTTTGGTCTTCGGTGAGCCGGGGGAACATGAATATGTGTTCGTTTTTCGAATTATAGCTCTATCTGCAAAGGGCACTTTTCTTGCTAAAAGCAGTTTTTCCTAACAAATGCAAGATATAACATGGGCTATCTCCGCAAGGAAACATCAGATCTGCAAAACTCATGGTTTTTTGGTATTCGGTGAGCCGGGGGAACATGAATATGTGTTTGTTTTTCGAAATTGAGCTCTATCTGCAAAGGGCACTTTTCTTGCTAAAAGCAGTTTTTCCTAACAAATGCAAGTTATAACATGGGCTATCTCCGCAAGGAGACATCGGATCTGCATAACTGATGGTTTTTTGGTCTTCAGTGAGCCGGGGGAACATGAATATGTGTTCGTTTTCGAATTTGAGCTCTATCTGCTATGGGCACTTTTCTTGCGAAAAGCAGTTTTTCCTAACAAATGCAAGATATAACATGGGCTATCTCCGCAAGGAGACATCAGATCTGCAAAACTCATGGTTTTTTGGTCTTCGGTGAGCCGGGGGAACATGAATATGTGTTTGTTTTTCGAATTTGAGCTCTATCTGCAAAGGGCACTTTTCTTGCTAAAAGCAGTTTTTCCTAACAAATGCAAGATATAACATGGGCTATCTCCGCAAGGAGACATCAGATCTGCATAACTGATGGTTTTTTGGTCTTCGGTGAGCCGGGGGAACATGAATATGTGTTCGTTTTTCGAATTTGAGCTCTATCTGCAAAGGGCACTTTTCTTGCTAAAAGCAGTTTTTCCTAACAAATGCAAGATATAACATGGGCTATCTCCGCAAGGAGACATCAGATCTGCAAAACTCATGGTTTTTTCGTCTTCGGTGAGCCGGGGGAACATGAATACGTGTTTGTTTTTCGAATTTGAGCTCTATCTGCAAAGGGCACTTTTCATGCTTTAAGCAGTTTTTCCTAACAAATGCAAGATATAACATCGGCTATCTGCGCAAGGAGATATCAGATCTGCATAACTCATGGGTTTTTGGTCTTCTGTGAGCCGGGGGAACATGAATATGTGTTTGTTTTTCGAATTTGAGCTCTATCTGCAAAGGGCACTTTTCATGCTTTAAGCAGTTTTTCCTAACAAATGCAAGATATAACATGGGCTATCTCCGCAAGGAGACATCAGATCTGTAAAACTCATGGTTTTTTGGTCTTCGGTGAGCCGGGGGAACATGAATATGTGTTTGTTTTTCGAAATTGAGCTCTATCTGCAATGGGCACTTTTCATGCTATAAACAGTTTTTACTAACTAATGCAAGATATAACATGGGCTATCTCCGCAAGGAGACATCAGAACTGCAAAACGCATGGTTTTTTGGTCTTTGGGGAGGTTGGGGAACAAGAATACGTGTTTGTTTTTCGAATTTGAGCTCTATCTGCAAAGGGCACTTTTCATGCTATAAGCATTTTTTCCTTACAAATGCAAGTTATAACATGGGCTATCTCCGCAAGGAGACATCAGATCTGCAAAACTTATGGTTTTTTGGTCTTCGGTGAGCCGGGGGAACATGAATATGTGTTTGTTTTTCGAATTTGAGCTCTATCTGCAAAGGGCACTTTTCTTGCTAAAAGCAGTTTTTCCTAACAAATGCAAGATATAACGGGCAATCTCCGCAAGGAAACATCAGATCTGCATAACTGATGGTTTTTTGGTCTTCGGTGAGCCGGGGGAACATGAATATGTGTTTGTTTTTCGAATTTGAGCTCTATCTGCAAAGGGCACTTTTCATGCTTTAAGCAGTTTTTCCTAACAAATGCAAGATATAACATGGGCTATCTCCGCAAGGAGACATCAGATCTGCATAACTGATGGTTTTTTGGTCTTCGGTGAGCTGGGGGAACATGAATATGTGTTTGTTTTTCGAATTTGAGCTCTATCTGCAAAGGGCACTTTTCTTGCTAAAAGCAGTTTTTCCTAACAAATGCAAGATATAACATGGGCTATCTCCGCAAGGAGACATCAGATCTGCATAACTGATGGTTTTTTGGTCTTCGGTGAGCCGGGGGAACATGAATATGTGTTTGTTTTTCGAAATTGAGCTCTATCTGCAAAGGGCACTTTTCTTGCTAAAAGCAGTTTTTCCTAACAAATGCAAGTTATAACATGGGCTATCTCCGCAAGGAGACATCAGATCTGCAAAACTCATGGTTTTTTGGTCTTCGGTGAGCCGGGGGAACATGAATATGTGTTTGTTTTTCGAATTTGAGCTCTATCTGCTAAGGGCACTTTTCTTGCGAAAAGCAGTTTTTCCTAACAAATGCAAGATATAACATGGGCTATCTCCGCAAGGAAACATCAGAACTGCAAAACACATGGTTTTTTGGTCTTCGGGGAGGTTGGGGAACATGAATACGTGTTTGTTTTTCGAATTTCAGCTCTATCTGCAAAGGGCACTTTTCATGCTATAAGCAGTTTTTCCTAACAAATGCAAGATATAACATGGGCTATCTACGCAAGGAGACATGAGATCTGCATAACTGATGGGTTTTTGGTCTTCGGTGAGCCGGGGGAACATGAATATGTGTTTGTTTTTCGAATTTGAGCTCTATCTGCAAAGGGCACTTTTCATGCTTTAAGCAGTTTTTCCTAACAAATGCAAGATATAACATGGGCTATCTCCGCAAGGAGACATCAGATCTGCAAAACTCATGGTTTTTTGGTCTTCGGTGAGCCGGGGGAACATGAATATGTGTTTGTTTTTCGAATTTGAGCTCTATCTGCAAAGGGCACTTTTCTTGCTAAAAGCAGTTTTTCCTAACAAATGCAAGATATAACATGGGCTATCTCCGCAAGGAAACATCAGATCTGCGTAACTCATGGTTTTTTGGTCTTCGGGGAGGTTGGGGAACATGAATACGTGTTTGTTTTTCGAATTTGAGCTCTATCTGCAAAGGGCACTTTTCATGCTATAAGCAGTTTTTCCTAACAAATGCAAGATATAACATGGGCTATCTCCGCAAGGAGACATCAGATCTGCATAACTGATGGTTTTTTGGTCTTCGGTGAGCCGAGGGAACATGAATATGTGTTCGTTTTTCGAATTTGAGCTCTATCTGCAAAGGGAACTTTTCTTGCTAAAAGCAGTTTTTCCTAACAAATGCAAGATATAACATGGGCTATCTCCGCAAGGAAACATCAGATCTGCATAACTCATGGTTTTTTGGTCTTCGGTGAGCCGGGGGAACATGAATATGTGTTTGTTTTTCGAAATTGAGCTCTATCTGCAAAGGGCACTTTTCTTGCTAAAAGCAGTTTTTCCTAACAAATGCAAGTTATAACATGGGCTATCTCCGCAAGGAGACATCAGATCTGCATAACTGATGGTTTTTTGGTCTTCGGTGAGCCGGGGGAACATGAATATGTGTTCGTTTTTCGAATTTGAGCTCTATCTGCTAAGGGCACTTTTCTTGCGAAAAGCAGTTTTTCCTAACAAATGCAAGATATAACATGGGCTATCTCCGCAAGGAGACATCAGATCTGCAAAACTCATGGTTTTTTGGTCTTCGGTGAGCCGGGGGAACATGAATATGTGTTTGTTTTTCGAATTTGAGCTCTATCTGCTAAGGGCACTTTTCTTGCGAAAAGCAGTTTTTCCTAACAAATGCAAGATATAACATGGGCTATCTCCGCAAGGAAACATCAGAACTGCAAAACACATGGTTTTTTGGTCTTCGGGGAGGTTGGGGAACATGAATACGTGTTTGTTTTTCGAATTTGAGCTCTATCTGCAAAGGGCACTTTTCATGCTATAAGCAGTTTTTCCTAACAAATGCAAGATATAACATGGGCTATCTCCGCAAGGAGACATGAGATCTGCATAACTGATGGGTTTTTGGTCTTCGGTGAGCCGGGGGAACATGAATATGTGTTTGTTTTTCGAATTTGAGCTCTATCTGCAAAGGGCACTTTTCATGCTTTAAGCAGTTTTTCCTAACAAATGCAAGATATAACATGGGCTATCTCCACAAGGAGACATCAGATCTGCAAAACTCATGGTTTTTTGGTCTTCGGTGAGCCGGGGGAACATGAATATGTGTTTGTTTTTCGAATTTGAGCTCTATCTGCAAAGGGCACTTTTCTTGCTAAAAGCAGTTTTTCCTAACAAATGCAAGATATAACATGGGCTATCTCCGCAAGGAGACATCAGATCTGCATAACTGATGGTTTTTTGGTCTTCGGTGAGCCGGGGGAACATGAATATGTGTTCGTTTTTCGAATTTGAGCTCTATCTGCAAAGGGCACTTTTCTTGCTAAAAGCAGTTTTTCCTAACAAATGCAAGATATAACATGGGCTATCTCCGCAAGGAAACATCAGATCTGCATAACTCATGGTTTTTTGGTCTTCGGTGAGCCGGGGGAACATGAATATGTGTTTGTTTTTCGAAATTGAGCTCTATCTGCAAAGGGCACTTTTCTTGCTAAAAGCAGTTTTTCCTAACAAATGCAAGTTATAACATGGGCTATCTCCGCAAGGAGACATCAGATCTGCAAAACTCATGGTTTTTTGGTCTTCGGTGAGCCGGCGGAACATGAATATGTGTTTGTTTTTCGAATTTAAGCTCTATCTGCAAAGGGCACATTTCATGCTATAAGCAGTTTTTCCTAACAAATGCAATATATAACATGGGCTATCTCCGCAAGGAGACATCAGATCTGTAAAACTCATGGTTTTTTGGTCTTCGGTGAGCCGGGGGAACATGAATATGTGTTCGTTTTTCGAATTTGAGCTCTATCTGCAAAGGGCACTTTTCTTGCTATAAGCAGTTTTTCCTAACAAATGCAAGATATAACATGGGCTATCTCCGCAAGGAGACATCAGATCTGCAAAACTCATGGTTTTTTCGTCTTCAGTGAGCCGGGGGAACATGAATATGTGTTTGTTTTTCGAATTTGAGCTCTATCTGCAATGAGAACTTTTCATGCTATAAACAGTTTTTACTAACAAATGCAAGATATAACATGGGCTATCTCTTCAAGGAGACATCAGAACTGCAAAACGCATGGTTTTTTGGTCTTCGGGGAGGTTGGGGAACATGAATACGTGTTTGTTTTTCGAATTTGAGCTCTATCTTTAAAGGGCACTTTTCATGCTATAAGCAGTTTTTCCTAACAAATGCAAGATATAACATGGGCTATCTCCGCAAGGAAACATCAGATCTGCATAACTGATGGTTTTTTGGTCTTCGGTGAGCCGGGGGAACATGAATATGTGTTTGTTTTTCGAAATTGAGCTCTATCTGCAAAGGGCACTTTTCTTGCTAAAAGCAGTTTTTCCTAACAAATGCAAGTTATAACATGGGCTATCTCCGCAAGGAGACATCAGATCTGCATTACTGATGGTTTTTTGGTCTTCGGTGAGCCGGGGGAACATGAATATGTGTTCGTTTTCGAATTTGAGCTCTATCTGCTAAGGGCACTTTTCTTGCGAAAAGCAGTTTTTCCTAACAAATGCAAGATATAACATGGGCTATCTCCGCAAGGAGACATCAGATCTGCAAAACTCATGGTTTTTTGGTCTTCGGTGAGCCGGGGGAACATGAATATGTGTTTGTTTTTCGAATTTGAGCTCTATCTGCAAAGGGCACTTTTCTTGCTAAAAGCAGTTTTTCCTAACAAATGCAAGATATAACATGGGCTATCTCCGCAAGGAGACATCAGATCTGCATAACTGATGGTTTTTTGGTCTTCGGTGAGCCGGGGGAACATGAATATGTGTTCGTTTTTCGAATTTGAGCTCTATCTGCAAAGGGCACTTTTCTTGCTAAAAGCAGTTTTTCCTAACAAATGCAAGATATAACATGGGCTATCTCCGCAAGGAGACATCAGATCTGCAAAACTCATGGTTTTTTCGTCTTCGGTGAGCCGGGGGAACATGAATACGTGTTTGTTTTTCGAATTTGAGCTCTATCTGCAAAGGGCACTTTTCATGCTTTAAGCAGTTTTTCCTAACAAATGCAAGATATAACATCGGCTATCTGCGCAAGGAGATATCAGATCTGCATAACTCATGGGTTTTTGGTCTTCTGTGAGCCGGGAGAACATGAATATGTGTTTGTTTTTCGAATTTGAGCTCTATCTGCAAAGGGCACTTTTCATGCTTTAAGCAGTTTTTCCTAACAAATGCAAGATATAACATGGGCTATCTCCGCAAGGAGACATCAGATCTGTAAAACTCATGGTTTTTTGGTCTTCGGTGAGCCGGGGGAACATGAATATGTGTTTGTTTTTCGAAATTGAGCTCTATCTGCAATGGGCACTTTTCATGCTATAAACAGTTTTTACTAACTAATGCAAGATATAACATGGGCTATCTCCGCAAGGAGACATCAGAACTGCAAAACGCATGGTTTTTTGGTCTTTGGGGAGGTTGGGGAACAAGAATACGTGTTTGTTTTTCGAATTTGAGCTCTATCTGCAAAGGGCACTTTTCATGCTATAAGCATTTTTTCCTTACAAATGCAAGTTATAACATGGGCTATCTCCGCAAGGAGACATCAGATCTGCAAAACTTATGGTTTTTTGGTCTTCGGTGAGCCGGGGGAACATGAATATGTGTTTGTTTTTCGAATTTGAGCTCTATCTGCAAAGGGCACTTTTCATGCTTTAAGCAGTTTTTCCTAACAAATGCAAGATATAACATGGGCTATCTCCGCAAGGAGACATCAGATCTGCAAAACTCATGGTTTTTTGGTCTTCGGTGAGCCGGGGGAACATGAATATGTGTTTGTTTTTCGAATTTGAGCTCTATCTGCAAAGGGCACTTTTCTTGCTAAAAGCAGTTTTTCCTAACAAATGCAAGATATAACATGGGCTATCTCCGCAAGGAGACATCAGATCTGAATAACTGATGGGTTTTTGGTCTTCGGTGAGCCGGGGGAACATGAATATGTGTTCGATTTTCGAATTTGAGCTCTATCTGCAAAGGGCACTTTTCTTGCTAAAAGCAGTTTTTCCTAACAAATGCAAGATATAACATGGGCTATCTCCGCAAGGAAACATCAGAACTGCAAAACACATGGTTTTTTGGTCTTCGGGGAGGTTGGGGAACATGAATACGTGTTTGTTTTTCGAATTTGAGCTCTATCTGCAAAGGGCACTTTTCATGCTATAAGCAGTTTTTCCTAACAAATGCAAGATATAACATGGGCTATCTCCGCATGGAAACATCAGATCTGCATAACTCATGGTTTTTTGGTCTTTGGGGAGGTTGGGGAACATGAATACGTGTTTGTTTTTCGAATTTGAGCTCTATCTGCAAAGGGCACTTTTCATGCTATAAGCAGTTTTTCCTAACAAATGCAAGATATAACATGGGCTATCTCCGCAAGGAGACATGAGATCTGCATAACTGATGGTTTTTTCGTCTTCGGTGAGCCGGGGGAACATGAATATGTGTTTGTTTTTCGAATTTGAGCTCTATCTGCAATGGGAACTTTTCATGCTATAAACAGTTTTTACTAACAAATGCAAGATATAACATGGGCTATCTCTGCAAGGAGACATCAGAACTGCAAAACGCATGGTTTTTTGGTCTTCGGGGAGGTTGGGGAACATGAATACGTGTTTATTTTTCGAATTTGAGCTCTATCTTTAAAGGGCACTTTTCATGCTTTAAGCAATTTTTCCTAACAAATGCAAGATATAACATGGGCTATCTCCGCAAGACATCAGATCTGTAAAACTCATGGTTTTTTGGTCTTCGGTGAGCCGGGGGAACATGAATATGTGTTTGTTTTTCGAATTTGAGCTCTATCTGCAAAGGGCACTTTTCTTGCTATAAGCAGTTTTTCCTAACAAATGCAAGATATAACATGGGCTATCTCCGCAAGGAGACATCAGAACTGCAAACCGCATGGTTTTTTGGTCTTCGGGGAGGTTGGGGAACATGAATACGTGTTTGGTTTTCGAATTTGAGCTCTATCTGCAAAGGGCACTTTTCATGCTATAAGCAGTTTTTCCTAACAAATGCAAGATATAACATGGGCTATCTACGCAAGGAGACATCAGAACTGCAAAACGCATGGTTTTTTGGTCTTCGGGGAGGTTGGGGAACATGAATACGTGTTTGTTTTTCGAATTTGAGCTCTATCTGCAAAGGGCACTTTTCTTGCTAAAAGCAGTTTTTCCTAACAAATGCAAGATATAACATGGGCTATCTCCGCAAGGAGACATCAGATCTGCAAAACTCATGGTTTTTTCATCTTCGGTGAGCCGGGGGAACATGAATATGTGTTTGTTTTTCGAATTTGAGCTCTATCTGCAATGGGAACTTTTCATGCTATAAACAGTTTTTACTAACAAATGCAAGATATAACATGGGCTATCTCCGCAAGGAGACATCAGATCTGCATAACTCATGGTTTTTTGGTCTTCGGTGAGCCGGGGGAACATGAATATGTGTTTGTTTTTCGAAATTGAGCTCTATCTGCAAAGGGCACTTTTCTTGCTAAAAGCAGTTTTTCCTAACAAATGCAAGTTATAACATGGGCTATCTCCGCAAGGAGACATCAGATCTGCAAAACTCATGGTTTTTTGGTCTTCGGTGAGCCGGGGGAACATGAATATGTGTTCGTTTTTCGAATTTGAGCTCTATCTGCTAAGGGCACTTTTCTTGCTAAAAGCAGTTTTTCCTAACAAATGCAAGATATAACATGGGCTATCTCCGCAAGGAAACATCAGAACTGCAAAACACATGGTTTTTTGGTCTTCGGGGAGGTTGGGGAACATGAATACGTGTTTGGTTTTCGAATTTGAGCTCTATCTGCAAAGGGCACTTTTCATGCTATAAGCAGTTTTTCCTAACAAATGCAAGATATAACATGGGCTATCTCCGCAAGGAAACATCAGATCTGCGTAACTCATGGTTTTTTGGTCTTCGGGGAGGTTGGGGAACATGAATACGTGTTTGTTTTTCGAATTTGAGCTCTATCTGCAAAGGGCACTTTTCATGCAATAAGCAGTTTTTCCTAACAAATGCAAGATATAACATGGGCTATCTCCGCAAGGAGACATGAGATCTGCATAACTGATGGGTTTTTGGTCTTCGGTGAGCCGGGGGAACATGAATATGTGTTTGTTTTTCGAATTTGAGCTCTATCTGCAAAGGGCACTTTTCATGCTTTAAGCAGTTTTTCCTAACCAATGCAAGATATAACATGGGCTATCTCCGCAAGGAGACATCAAAACTGCAAAACGCATGGTTTTTTGGTCTTCGGGGAGGTTGGGGAACAAGAATACGTGTTTGTTTTTCGAATTTGAGCTCTATCTTTAAAGGGCACTTTTCATGCTATAAGCAGTTTTTCCTAACAAATGCAAGATATAACATGGGCTATCTCCGCAAGGAGACATCAGATCTGTAAAACTCATGGTTTTTTGGTCTTCGGTGAGCCGTGGGAACATGAATATGTGTTTGTTTTTCGAATTTGAGCTCTATCTGCAAAGGGCACTTTTCTTGCTAAAAGCAGTTTTTCCTAACAAATGCAAGATATAACATGGGCTATCTCCGCAAGGAGACATCAGATCTGCATCACTGATGGTTTTTTGGTCTTCGGTGAGCCGGGGGAACATGAATATGTGTTCGTTTTTCGAATTTGAGCTCTATCTGCTAAGGGCACTTTTCTTGCTAAAAGCAGTTTTTCCTAACAAATGCAAGATATAACATGGGCTATCTCCGCAAGGAAACATCAGAACTGCAAAACACATGGTTTTTTGGTCTTCGGGGAGGTTGGGGAACATGAATACGTGTTTGTTTTTCGAATTTGAGCTCTATCTGCAAAGGGCACTTTTCATGGTATAAGCAGTTTTTCCTAACAAATGCAAGATATAACATGGGCTATCTCCGCAAGGAAACATCAGATCTGGGTAACTCATGGTTTTTTGGTCTTCGGGGAGGTTGGGGAACATGAATACGTGTTTGTTTTTCGAATTTGAGCTCTATCTGCAAAGGGCACTTTTCATGCTTTAAGCAGTTTTTCCTAACAAATGCATGATATAACATGGGCTATCTCCGCAAGGAGACATCAGAACTGCAAAACGCATGGTTTTTTGGTCTTCGGGGAGGTTGGGGAACAAGAATACGTGTTTGTTTTTCAAATTTGAGCTCTATCTGTAAAGGGCACTTTTCATGCTATAAGCAGTTTTTCCTAACAAATGCAAGATATAACATGGGCTATCTCCGCAAGGAGACATCAGATCTGTAAAACTCATGATTTTTTGGTCTTCGGTGAGCCAGGGGAATATGAATATGTGTTTGTTTTTCGAATTTGAGCTCTATCTGCAAAGGGCACTTTTCTTGCTATAAGCAGTTTTTCCTAACAAATGCAAGATATAACATGGGCTATCTCCGCAAGGAGACATGAGATCTGCACAACTGATGGGTTTTTGGTCTTCGGTGAGCCGGGGGAACATGAATATGTGTTTGTTTTTCGAATTTGAGCTCTATCTGCAAAGGGCACTTTTCATGCTTTAAGCAGTTTTTCCTAACCAATGCAAGATATAACATGGGCTATCTCCGCAAGGAGACATCAGAACTGCAAAACGCATGGTTTTTTGGTCTTCGGGGAGGTTGGGGAACAAGAATACGTGTTTGTTTTTCGAATTTGAGCTCTATCTTTAAAGGGCACTTTTCATGCTATAAGCAGTTTTTCCTAACAAATGCAAGATATAACATGGGCTATCTCTGCAAGGAGACATCAGATCTGTAAAACTCATGGTTTTTTGGTCTTCGGTGAGCCAGGGGAACATGAATATGTGTTTGTTTTTCGAATTTGAGCTCTATCTGCAAAGGGCACTTTTCTTGCTAAAAGCAGTTTTTCCTAACAAATGCAAGATATAACATGGGCTATCTCCGCAAGGAGACATCAGATCTGCATAACTCATGGTTATTTGGTCTTCGGTGAGCTGGGGGAACATGAATATGTGTTTGTTTTTCGAAATTGAGCTCTATCTGCAAAGGGCACTTTTCTTGCTAAAAGCAGTTTTTCCTAACAAATGCAAGTTATAACATGGGCTATCTCCGCAAGGAGACATCAGATCTGCAAAACTCATGGTTTTTTGGTCTTCGGTGAGCTGGGGGAACATGAATATGTGTTTGTTTTTCGAATTTGAGCTCTATCTGCAAAGGGCACTTTTCTTGCTAAAAGCACTTTTACCTAACAAATGCAAGATATAACATGGGCTATCTCCGCAAGGAGACATCAGATCTGCATAACTGATGGTTTTTTGGTCTTCGGTGAGCCGGGGGAACATGAATATGTGTTCGTTTTTCGAATTTGAGCTCTATCTGCTAAGGGCACTTTTCTTGCTAAAAGCAGTTTTTCCTAACAAATGCAAGATATAACATGGGCTATCTCCGCAAGGAAACATCAGAACTGCAAAAAACATGGTTTTTTGGTCTTCGGGGAGGTTGGGGAACATGAATACGTGTTTGTTTTTCGAATTTGAGCTCTATCTGCAAAGGGCACTTTTCATGCTATAAGCAGTTTTTCCTAACAAATGCAAGATATAACATGGGCTATCTCCGCGAGGAAACATCAGATCTGCGTAACTCATGGTTTTTTGGTCTTCGGGGAGGTTGGGGAACATGAATACGTGTTTGTTTTTCGAATTTGAGCTCTATCTGCAAAGGGCACTTTTCATGCTTTAAGCAGTTTTTCCTAACAAATGCAAGATATAACATGGGCTATCTCCGCAAGGAGACATCAGAACTGCAAAACGCATGGTTTTTTGGTCTTCGGGGAGGTTGGGGAACAAGAATACGTGTTTGTTTTTCGAATTTGAGCTCTATCTGCAAAGGGCACTTTTCATGCTATAAGCAGTTTTTCCTAACAAATGCAAGATATAACATGGGCTATCTCCGCAAGGAGACATCAGATCTGTAAAACTCATGATTTTTTGGTCTTCGGTGAGCCAGGGGAATATGAATATGTGTTTGTTTTTCGAATTTGAGCTCTATCTGCAAAGGGCACTTTTCTTGCTAAAAGCACTTTTACCTAACAAATGCAAGATATAACATGGGCTATCTCCGCAAGGAGACATCAGATCTGCATAACTGATGGTTTTTTGGTCTTCGGTGAGCCGGGGGAACATGAATATGTGTTCGTTTTTCGAATTTGAGCTCTATCTGCTAAGGGCACTTTTCTTGCTAAAAGCAGTTTTTCCTAACAAATGCAAGATATAACATGGGCTATCTCCGCAAGGAAACATCAGAACTGCAAAAAACATGGTTTTTTGGTCTTCGGGGAGGTTGGGGAACATGAATACGTGTTTGTTTTTCGAATTTGAGCTCTATCTGCAAAGGGCACTTTTCATGCTATAAGCAGTTTTTCCTAACAAATGCAAGATATAACATGGGCTATCTCCGCGAGGAAACATCAGATCTGCGTAACTCATGGTTTTTTGGTCTTCGGGGAGGTTGGGGAACATGAATACGTGTTTGTTTTTCGAATTTGAGCTCTATCTGCAAAGGGCACTTTTCATGCTTAAAGCAGTTTTTCCTAACAAATGCAAGATATAACATGGGCTATCTCCGCAAGGAGACATCAGATCTGCATAACTCATGGTTTTTTGGTCTTCGGTGAGCCGGGGGAACATGAATATGTGTTTGTTTTTCGAAATTGAGCTCTATCTGCAAAGGGCACTTTTCTTGCTATAAGCAGTTTTTCCTAACAAATGCAAGATATAACATGGGCTATCTCCGCAAGGAGACATGAGATCTGCACAACTGATGGGTTTTTGGTCTTCGGTGAGCCGGGGGAACATGAATATGTGTTTGTTTTTCGAATTTGAGCTCTATCTGCAAAGGGCACTTTTCATGCTTTAAGCAGTTTTTCCTAACCAATGCAAGATATAACATGGGCTATCTCCGCAAGGAGACATCAGAACTGCAAAACGCATGGTTTTTTGGTCTTCGGGGAGGTTGGGGAACAAGAATACGTGTTTGTTTTTCGAATTTGAGCTCTATCTTTAAAGGGCACTTTTCATGCTATAAGCAGTTTTTCCTAACAAATGCAAGATATAACATGGGCTATCTCCGCAAGGAGACATCAGATCTGTAAAACTCATGGTTTTTTGGTCTTCGGTGAGCCAGGGGAACATGAATATGTGTTTGTTTTTCGAATTTGAGCTCTATCTGCAAAGGGCACTTTTCTTGCTAAAAGCAGTTTTTCCTAACAAATGCAAGATATAACATGGGCTATCTCCGCAAGGAGACATCAGATCTGCATAACTCATGGTTATTTGGTCTTCGGTGAGCTGGGGGAACATGAATATGTGTTTGTTTTTCGAAATTGAGCTCTATCTGCAAAGGGCACTTTTCTTGCTAAAAGCAGTTTTTCCTAACAAATGCAAGTTATAACATGGGCTATCTCCGCAAGGAGACATCAGATCTGCAAAACTCATGGTTTTTTGGTCTTCGGTGAGCTGGGGGAACATGAATATGTTTTTGTTTTTCGAATTTGAGCTCTATCTGCAAAGGGCACTTTTCTTGCTAAAAGCAGTTTTTCCTAACAAATGCAAGATATAACATGGGCTATCTCCGCAAGGAAACATCAGAACTGCAAAACACATGGTTTTTTGGTCTTCGGGGAGGTTGGGGAACATGAATACGTGTTTGGTTTTCGAATTTGAGCTCTATCTGCAAAGGGCACTTTTCATGCTATAAGCAGTTTTTCCTAACAAATGCAAGATATAACATGGGCTATCTCCGCAAGGAAACATCAGATCTGCGTAACTCATGGTTTTTTGGTCTTCGGGGAGGTTGGGGAACATGAATACGTGTTTGTTTTTCGAATTTGAGCTCTATCTGCAAAGGGCACTTTTCATGCAATAAGCAGTTTTTCCTAACAAATGCAAGATATAACATGGGCTATCTCCGCAAGGAGACATCAGATCTGTAAAACTCATGGTTTTTTGGTCTTCGGTGAGCCGTGGGAACATGAATATGTGTTTGTTTTTCGAATTTGAGCTCTATCTGCAAAGGGCACTTTTCTTGCTAAAAGCAGTTTTTCCTAACAAATGCAAGATATAACATGGGCTATCTCCGCAAGGAGACATCAGATCTGCATAACTCATGGTTATTTGGTCTTCGGTGAGCCGGGGGAACATGAATATGTGTTTGTTTTTCGAAATTGAGCTCTATCTGCAAAGGGCACTTTTCTTGCTAAAAGCAGTTTTTCCTAACAAATGCAAGTTATAACATGGGCTATCTCCGCAAGGAGACATCAGATCTGCAAAACTCATGGTTTTTTGGTCTTCGGTGAGCTGGGGGAACATGAATATGTGTTTGTTTTTCGAATTTGAGCTCTATCTGCAAAGGGCACTTTTCTTGCTAAAAGCACTTTTTCCTAACAAATGCAAGATATAACATGGGCTATCTCCGCAAGGAGACATCAGATCTGCATAACTGATGGTTTTTTGGTCTTCGGTGAGCCGGGGGAACATGAATATGTGTTCGTTTTTCGAATTTGAGCTCTATCTGCTAAGGGCACTTTTCTTGGTAAAAGCAGTTTTTCCTAACAAATGCAAGATATAACATGGGCTATCTCCGCAAGGAAACATCAGAACTGCAAAACACATGGTTTTTTGGTCTTCGGGGAGGTTGGGGAACATGAATACGTGTTTGTTTTTCGAATTTGAGCTCTATCTGCAAAGGGCACTTTTCATGGTATAAGCAGTTTTTCCTAACAAATGCAAGATATAACATGGGCTATCTCCGCAAGGAAACATCAGATCTGGGTAACTCATGGTTTTTTGGTCTTCGGGGAGGTTGGGGAACATGAATACGTGTTTGTTTTTCGAATTTGAGCTCTATCTGCAAAGGGCACTTTTCATGCTTTAAGCAGTTTTTCCTAACAAATGCATGATATAACATGGGCTATCTCCGCAAGGAGACATCAGAACTGCAAAACGCATGGTTTTTTTGGTCTTCGGGGAGGTTGGGGAACAAGAATACGTGTTTGTTTTTCGAATTTGAGCTCTATCTGCAAAGGGCACTTTTCATGCTATAAGCAGTTTTTCCTAACAAATGCAAGATATAACATGGGCTATCTCCGCAAGGAGACATCAGATCTGTAAAACTCATGATTTTTTGGTCTTCGGTGAGCCAGGGGAATATGAATATGTGTTTGTTTTTCGAATTTGAGCTCTATCTGCAAAGGGCACTTTTCTTGCTATAAGCAGTTTTTCCTAACAAATGCAAGATATAACATGGGCTATCTCCGCAAGGAGACATGAGATCTGCACAACTGATGGGTTTTTGGTCTTCGGTGAGCCGGGGGAACATGAATATGTGTTTGTTTTTCGAATTTGAGCTCTATCTGCAAAGGGCACTTTTCATGCTTTAAGCAGTTTTTCCTAACCAATGCAAGATATAACATGGGCTATCTCCGCAAGGAGACATCAGAACTGCAAAACGCATGGTTTTTTGGTCTTCGGGGAGGTTGGGGAACAAGAATACGTGTTTGTTTTTCGAATTTGAGCTCTATCTTTAAAGGGCACTTTTCATGCTATAAGCAGTTTTTCCTAACAAATGCAAGATATAACATGGGCTATCTCCGCAAGGAGACATCAGATCTGTAAAACTCATGGTTTTTTGGTCTTCGGTGAGCCAGGGGAACATGAATATGTGTTTGTTTTTCGAATTTGAGCTCTATC
Source organism: Vipera ursinii (assembly GCF_947247035.1). NCBI lineage: Eukaryota > Metazoa > Chordata > Lepidosauria > Squamata > Viperidae > Vipera > Vipera ursinii. Next base: position 33,430,712 of record NC_139515.1, read on the forward strand.
TGCAAAGGGCACTTTTCTTGCTAAAAGCAGTTTTTCCTAACAAATGCAAGATATAACATGGGCTATCTCCGCAAGGAGACATCAGATCTGCATAACTCATGGTTATTTGGTCTTCGGTGAGCTGGGGGAACATGAATATGTGTTTGTTTTTCGAAATTGAGCTCTATCTGCAAAGGGCACTTTTCTTGCTAAAAGCAGTTTTTCCTAACAAATGCAAGTTATAACATGGGCTATCTCCGCAAGGAGACATCAGATCTGCAAAACTCATGGTTTTTTGGTCTTCGGTGAGCTGGGGGAACATGAATATGTGTTTGTTTTTCGAATTTGAGCTCTATCTGCAAAGGGCACTTTTCCTGCTATAAGCAGTTTTTTCCTAACAAATGCAACATGGGCTATCTCCGCAAGGAGACATCAGATCTGCATAACTGATGGTTTTTTGGTCTTCGGTGAGCCGGGGGAACATGAATATGTGTTTGTTTTTCGAATTTGAGCTCTATGTGCAAAGGGCACTTTTCTTGCTAAAAGCAGTTTTTCCTAACAAATGCAAGATATAACATGGGCTATCTCCGCAAGGAGACATCAGATCTGCATAACTGATGGTTTTTTGGTCTTCGGTGAGCCGGGGGAACATGAATATGTGTTCGATTTTCGAATTTGAGCTCTATCTGCAAAGGGCACTTTTCTTGCTAAAAGCAGTTTTTCCTAACAAATGCAAGATATAACATGGGCTATCTCCGCAAGGAAACATCAGAACTGCAAAACACATGGTTTTTTGGTCTTCGGGGAGGTTGTGGAACATGAATACGTGTTTGTTTTTCGAATTTGAGCTCTATCTGCAAAGGGCACTTTTCATGCTATAAGCAGTTTTTCCTAACAAATGCAAGATATAACATGGGCTATCTCCGCAAGGAAACATCAGATCTGCGTAACTCATGGTTTTTTGGTCTTCGGTGAGCGAGGGGAACATGAATACGTGTTTGTTTTTCGAATTTGAGCTCTATCTGCAAAGGGCACTTTTCTTGCTAAAAGCAGTTTTTCCTAACAAATGCAAGATATAACATGGGCTATCTCCGCAAGGAGACATCAGATCTGCATAACTCATGGTTTTTTGGTCTTCGGTGAGCCGGGGGAACATGAATATGTGTTTGTTTTTCGAAATTGAGCTCTATCTGCAAAGGGCACTTTTCTTGCTAAAAGCAGTTTTTCCTAACAAATGCAAGTTATAACATTGGCTATCTCCGCAAGGAGACATCAGATCTGCAAAACTCATGGTTTTTTGGTCTTCGGTGAGCCGGGGGAACATGAATATGTGTTTGTTTTTCGAATTTGAGCTCTATCTGCAAAGGGCACTTTTCTTGCTAAAAGCAGTTTTTCCTAACAAATGCAAGATATAACATGGGCTATCTCCGCAAGGAGACATCAGATCTGCATAACTGATGGTTTTTTGGTCTTCGGTGAGCCGGGGGAACATGAATATGTGTTCGTTTTTCGAATTTGAGCTCTATCTGCTAAGGGCACTTTTCTTGGTAAAAGCAGTTTTTCCTAACAAATGCAAGATATAACATGGGCTATCTCCGCAAGGAAATATCAGAACTGCAAAACACATGGTTTTTTGGTCTTCGGGGAGGTTGGGGAACATGAATACGTGTTTGTTTTTCGAATTTGAGCTCTATCTGCAAAGGGCACTTTTCATGCTATAAGCAGTTTTTCCTAACAAATGCAAGATATAACATGGGCTATCTCCGCAAGGAAACATCAGATCTGCGTAACTCATGGTTTCTTGGTCTTCGGGGAGGTTGGGGAACATGAATATGTGTTCGTTTTTCGAATTTGAGCTCTATCTGCAAAGGGCACTTTTCTTGCTATAAGCAGTTTTTCCTAACAAATGCAAGATATAACATGGGCTATGTGCGCAAGGAGACATCAGATCTGCATAACTGATGGATTTTTGGTCTTCGGTGAGCCGGGGGAAAATGAATATGTGTTTGTTTTTCGAATTTGAGCTCTATCTGCAAAGGGCACTTTTCTTGCTAAAAGCAGTTTTTCCTAACAAATGCAAGATATAACATGAGCTATCTGGGCAAGGAGATATCAGATCTGCATAACTCATGTTTTTTTGGTCTTCAGTGAGCCGGGGGAACATGAATATGTGTTTGTTTTTCGAATTTGAGCTCTATCTGCAAAGGGCACTTTTCTTGCTAAAAGCAGTTTTTACTAACAAATGCAAGATATAACATGGGCTATCTCCGCAAGGAGACGTCAGAACTGCAAAACGCATGGTTTTTTGGTCTTCGGGGAGGATGGGGAACAAGAATACGTGTTTGTTTTTCGAATTTGAGCTCTATCTGCAAAGGGCACTTTTCATGCTATAAGCAGTTTTTCCTAACAAATGCAAGATATAACATGGGCTATATCCGCAAGGAGACATCAGATCTGTAAAACTCATGATTTTTTGGTCTTCGGTGAGCCGGGGGAACATGAATATGTGTTTGTTTTTCGAATTTGAGCTCTATCTGCAAAGGGCACTTTTCTTGCTATAAGGAGTTTTTCCGAACAAATGCAACATGGGCTATCTCCGCAAGGAGACATCAGATCTGCATAACTGATGGTTTTTTGGTCTTCGGTGAGCCGGGGGAACATGAATATGTGTTTGTTTTTCGAATTTGAGCTCTATCTGCAAAGGGCACTTTTCATGCTATAAGCAGTTTTTCCTAACAAATGCAAGATATAACATGGGCTATCTACGCAAGGAGACATCAGAACTGCAAAACGCATGGTTTTTTGGTCTTCGGTGAGCCGGGGGAACATGAATATGTGTTTGTTTTTCGAATTTGAGCTCTATCTGCAAAGGGCACTATTCTTGCTAAAAGCAGTTTTTCCTAACAAATGCAAGATATAACATGGGCTATCTCCGCAAGGAGACATGAGATCTGCATAACTGATGGGTTTTTGGTCTTCGGTGAGCCGGGGGAACATGAATATGTGTTTGTTTTTCGAATTTGAGCTCTATCTGCAAAGGGCACTTTTCATGCTTTAAGCAGTTTTTCCTAACAAATGCAAGATATAACATGGGCTATCTCCGCAAGGAGACATCAGATCTGTAAAACTCATGATTTTTTGGTGTTCGGTGAGCCGGGGGAACATGAATATGTGTTTGTTTTTCGAATTTGAGCTCTATCTGCAAAGGGCACTTTTCTTGCTATAAGCAGTTTTTCCTAACAAATGCAACATGGGCTATCTCCGCAAGGAGACATCAGATCTGCATAACTGATGGTTTTTTGGTCTTCGGTGAGCCGGGGGAACATGAATATGTGTTTGTTTTTCGAATTTGAGCTCTATGTGCAAAGGGCACTTTTCTTGCTAAAAGCAGTTTTTCCTAACAAATGCAAGATATAACATGGGCTATCTCCGCAAGGAGACATCAGATCTGCATAACTGATGGTTTTTTGGTCTTCGGTGAGCTGGGGGAACATGAATATGTGTTTGTTTTTCGAAATTGAGCTCTATCTGCAAATGGCACTTTTCTTGCTAAAAGCAGTTTTTCCTAACAAATGCAAGATATAACATGGGCTATCTCCGCAAGGAGACATCAGATCTGCATAACTGATGGTTTTTTGGTCTTCGGTGAGCCGGGGGAACATGAATATGTGTTCGTTTTTCGAATTTGAGCTCTATCTGCAAAGGGCACTTTTCTTGCTAAAAGCAGTTTTTCCTAACAAATGCAAGATATAACATGGGCTATCTCCGTAAGGAGACATCAGATCTGCAAAACTCATGGTTTTTTCGTCTTCGGTGAGCCGGGGGAACATGAATACGTGTTTGTTTTTCGAATTTGAGCTCTATCTGCAAAGGGCACTTTTCATGCTTTAAGCAGTTTTTCCTAACAAATGCAAGATATAACATGGGCTATCTCCGCAAGGAGACATCAGATCTGTAAAACTCATGGTTTTTTGGTCTTCGGTGAGCCGGGGGAACATGAATATGTGTTTGTTTTTCGAATTTGAGCTCTATCTGCAAAGGACACTTTTCTTGCTATAAGCAGTTTTTCCTAACAAATGCAAGATATAACATGGGCTATCTCCGCAAGGAGACATCAGATCTGTAAACCTCATGGTTTTTTGGTCTTCGGTGAGCCAGGGGAACATGAATATGTGTTTGTTTTTCGAATTTGAGCTCTATCTGCAAAGGGCACTTTTCTTGCTAAAAGCAGTTTTTCCTAAGAAATGCAAGATATAACATGGGCTATCTCCGTAAGGAGACATCAGATCTGCATAACTCATGGTTTTTTGGTCTTCGGTGAGCCGGGGGAACATGAATATGTGTTCGTTTTTCGAATTTGAGCTCTATCTGCAAAGGGCACTTTTCTTGCTAAAAGCAGTTTTTCCTAACAAATGCAAGATATAACATGGGCTATCTCCGTAAGGAGACATCAGATCTGCAAAACTCATGGTTTTTTCGTCTTCGGTGAGCCGGGGGAACAAGAATACGTGTTTGTTTTTCGAATTTGAGCTCTATCTGCAAAGGGCACTTTTCATGCTTTAAGCAGTTTTTCCTAACAAATGCAAGATATAACATGGGCTATCTCCGCAAGGAGACATCAGATCTGTAAAACTCATGGTTTTTTGGTCTTCGGTGAGCCGGGGGAACATGAATATGTGTTTGTTTTTCGAATTTGAGCTCTATCTGCAAAGGACACTTTTCTTGCTATAAGCAGTTTTTCCTAACAAATGCAAGATATAACATGGGCTATCTCCGCAAGGAGACATCAGATCTGTAAACCTCATGGTTTTTTGGTCTTCGGTGAGCCAGGGGAACATGAATATGTGTTTGTTTTTCGAATTTGAGCTCTATCTGCAAAGGGCACTTTTCTTGCTAAAAGCAGTTTTTCCTAAGAAATGCAAGATATAACATGGGCTATCTCCGTAAGGAGACATCAGATCTGCATAACTCATGGTTTTTTGGTCTTCGGTGAGCCGGGGGAACATGAATATGTGTTCGTTTTTCGAATTTGAGCTCTATCTGCAAAGGGCACTTTTCTTGCTAAAAGCAGTTTTTCCTAACAAATGCAAGATATAACATGGGCTATCTCCGTAAGGAGACATCAGATCTGCAAAACTCATGGTTTTTTCGTCTTCGGTGAGCCGGGGGAACATGAATACGTGTTTGTTTTTCGAATTTGAGCTCTATCTGCAAAGGGCACTTTTCATGCTTTAAGCAGTTTTTCCTAACAAATGCAAGATATAACATGGGCTATCTCCGCAAGGAGACATCAGATCTGTAAAACTCATGGTTTTTTGGTCTTCGGTGAGCCGGGGGAACATGAATATGTGTTTGTTTTTCGAATTTGAGCTCTATCTGCAAAGGACACTTTTCTTGCTATAAGCAGTTTTTCCTAACAAATGCAAGATATAACATGGGCTATCTCCGCAAGGAGACATCAGATCTGTAAACCTCATGGTTTTTTGGTCTTCGGTGAGCCAGGGGAACATGAATATGTGTTTGTTTTTCGAATTTGAGCTCTATCTGCAAAGGGCACTTTTCTTGCTAAAAGCAGTTTTTCCTAAGAAATGCAAGATATAACATGGGCTATCTCCGTAAGGAGACATCAGATCTGCATAACTCATGGTTTTTTGGTCTTCGGTGAGCCGGGGGAACATGAATATGTGTTTGTTTTTCGAAATTGAGCTCTATCTGCAAAGGGCACTTTTCTTGCTAAAAGCAGTTTTTCCTAACAAATGCAAGATATAACATGGGCTATCTCCGTAAGGAGACATCAGAACTGCAAAACGCATGGTTTTTTCATCTTTGGTGAGCCGGGGGAACATGAATATGTGTTTGTTTTTCATATTTGAGCTCTATCTGCAAAGGGCACTTTTCTTGCTAAAAGCAGTTTTTCCTAACAAATGCAAGATATAACATGGGCTATCTCCGCAAGGAGACATCAGATCTGTTAAACTCATGGTTTTTTCATCTTCGGTGAGCCGGGGGGACATGAATATGTGTTTCTTTTTCGAATTTGAGCTCTATCTGCAATGGGCACTTTTCATGCTATAAACAATTTTTACTAACAAATGCAAGATATAACATGGGCTATCTCCGAAAGGAGACATCAGAACTGCAAAACGCATGGTTTTTTGGTGTTCGGTGAGCCGGGGGAACATGAATATGTGTTTGTTTTTCGAATTTGAGCTCTATCTGCAAAGGGCACTTTTCTTTCTAAAAGCAGTTTTTCCTAACAAATGCAAGATATAACATGGGCTATCTCCGCAAGGAGACATCAGAACTGCAAAACGCATGGTTTTTTGGTCTTCGGGGAGGTTGGGTAACATGAATACGTGTTTGTTTTTCGAATTTGAGCTCTATCTGCAAAGGGCACTTTTCATGCTATAAGCAGTTTTTCCTAACAAATGCAAGATATAACATGGGCTATCTCCGCAAGGAGACATCAGAACTGCAAAACGCATGGTTTTTTGGTCTTCGGGGAGGTTGGGGAACATGAATACGTGTTTGTTTTTCGAAATTGAGCTCTATCTGCAAAGGGCACTTTTCTTGCTAAAAGCAGTTTTTCCTAACAAATGCAAGATATAACATGGGCTATCTCCGCAAGGAGACATCAGACCTGCAAAACTCATGGTTTTTTCATCTTTGGTGAGCCGGGGGAACATGAATATGTGTTTGTTTTTCGAATTTGAGCTCTATCTGCAATGGGCACTTTTCATTCTATAAACAGTTTTTACTAAAAAATGCAAGATATAACATGGGCTATATCTGCAAGGAGACATCAGAACTGCAAAACGCATGGTTTTTTGGTCTTCGGGGAGGTTGGGGAACATGAATACGTGTTTCTTTTTCGAATTTGAGCTCTATCTGCAAAGGGCACTTTTCTTGCTAAAAGCAGTTTTTCCTAACAAATGCAAGATATAACATGGGCTATCTCCGCAAGGAGACATCAGATCTGCATAACTGATGGTTTTTTGGTCTTCGGTGAGCCGGGGGAACATGAATATGTGTTCGTTTTTCGAATTTGAGCTCTATCTGCAAAGGGCACTTTTCTTGCTAAAAGCAGTTTTTCCTAACAAATGCAAGATATAACATGGGCTATCTCCGTAAGGAGACATCAGATCTGCAAAACTCATGGTTTTTTCGTCTTCGGTGAGCCGGGGGAACATGAATACGTGTTTGTTTTTCGAATTTGAGCTCTATCTGCAAAGGGCACTTTTCATGCTTTAAGCAGTTTTTCCTAACAAATGCAAGATATAACATGGGCTATCTCCGCAAGGAGACATCAGATCTGTAAAACTCATGGTTTTTTGGTCTTCGGTGAGCCGGGGGAACATGAATATGTGTTTGTTTTTCGAATTTGAGCTCTATCTGCAAAGGACACTTTTCTTGCTATAAGCAGTTTTTCCTAACAAATGCAAGATATAACATGGGCTATCTCCGCAAGGAGACATCAGATCTGTAAACCTCATGGTTTTTTGGTCTTCGGTGAGGCAGGGGAACATGAATATGTGTTTGTTTTTCGAATTTGAGCTCTATCTGCAAAGGGCACTTTTCTTGCTAAAAGCAGTTTTTCCTAACAAATGCAAGATATAACATGGGCTATCTCCGCAAGGAGACATCAGATCTGCATAACTCATGGTTTTTTGGTCTTCGGTGAGCCGGGGGAACATGAATATGTGTTTGTTTTTCGAAATTGAGCTCTATGTGCAAAGGGCACTTTTCTTGCTAAAAGCAGTTTTTCCTAACAAATGCAAGATATAACATGGGCTATCTCCGCAAGGAGACATCAGATCTGCATAACTGATGGTTTTTTGGTCTTCGGTGAGCTGGGGGAACATGAATATGTGTTTGTTTTTCGAAATTGAGCTCTATCTGCAAATGGCACTTTTCTTGCTAAAAGCAGTTTTTCCTAACAAATGCAAGATATAACATGGGCTATCTCCGCAAGGAGACATCAGATCTGCATAACTGATGGTTTTTTGGTCTTCGGTGAGCCGGGGGAACATGAATATGTGTTCGTTTTTCGAATTTGAGCTCTATCTGCAAAGGGCACTTTTCTTGCTAAAAGCAGTTTTTCCTAACAAATGCAAGATATAACATGGGCTATCTCCGTAAGGAGACATCAGATCTGCAAAACTCATGGTTTTTTCGTCTTCGGTGAGCCGGGGGAACATGAATACGTGTTTGTTTTTCGAATTTGAGCTCTATCTGCAAAGGGCACTTTTCATGCTTTAAGCAGTTTTTCCTAACAAATGCAAGATATAACATGGGCTATCTCCGCAAGGAGACATCAGATCTGTAAAACTCATGGTTTTTTGGTCTTCGGTGAGCCGGGGGAACATGAATATGTGTTTGTTTTTCGAATTTGAGCTCTATCTGCAAAGGACATTTTTCTTGCTATAAGCAGTTTTTCCTAACAAATGCAAGATATAACATGGGCTATCTCCGCAAGGAGACATCAGATCTGTAAACCTCATGGTTTTTTGGTCTTCGGTGAGCCAGGGGAACATGAATATGTGTTTGTTTTTCGAATTTGAGCTCTATCTGCAAAGGGCACTTTTCTTGCTAAAAGCAGTTTTTCCTAAGAAATGCAAGATATAACATGGGCTATCTCCGTAAGGAGACATCAGATCTGCATAACTCATGGTTTTTTGGTCTTCGGTGAGCCGGGGGAACATGAATATGTGTTCGTTTTTCGAATTTGAGCTCTATCTGCAAAGGGCACTTTTCTTGCTAAAAGCAGTTTTTCCTAACAAATGCAAGATATAACATGGGCTATCTCCGTAAGGAGACATCAGATCTGCAAAACTCATGGTTTTTTCGTCTTCGGTGAGCCGGGGGAACATGAATACGTGTTTGTTTTTCGAATTTGAGCTCTATCTGCAAAGGGCACTTTTCATGCTTTAAGCAGTTTTTCCTAACAAATGCAAGATATAACATGGGCTATCTCCGCAAGGAGACATCAGATCTGTAAAACTCATGGTTTTTTGGTCTTCGGTGAGCCGGGGGAACATGAATATGTGTTTGTTTTTCGAATTTGAGCTCTATCTGCAAAGGACACTTTTCTTGCTATAAGCAGTTTTTCCTAACAAATGCAAGATATAACATGGGCTATCTCCGCAAGGAGACATCAGATCTGTAAACCTCATGGTTTTTTGGTCTTCGGTGAGCCAGGGGAACATGAATATGTGTTTGTTTTTCGAATTTGAGCTCTATCTGCAAAGGGCACTTTTCTTGCTAAAAGCAGTTTTTCCTAAGAAATGCAAGATATAACATGGGCTATCTCCGTAAGGAGACATCAGATCTGCATAACTCATGGTTTTTTGGTCTTCGGTGAGCCGGGGGAACATGAATATGTGTTTGTTATTCGAAATTGAGCTCTATCTGCAAAGGGCACTTTTCTTGCTAAAAGCAGTTTTTCCTAACAAATGCAAGATATAACATGGGCTATCTCCGTAAGGAGACATCAGAACTGCAAAACGCATGGTTTTTTCATCTTTGGTGAGCCGGGGGAACATGAATATGTGTTTGTTTTTCATATTTGAGCTCTATCTGCAAAGGGCACTTTTCTTGCTAAAAGCAGTTTTTCCTAACAAATGCAAGATATAACATGGGCTATCTCTGCAAGGAGACATCAGATCTGTTAAACTCATGGTTTTTTCATCTTCGGTGAGCCGGGGGGACATGAATATGTCTTTCTTTTTCGAATTTGAGCTCTATCTGCAATGGGCACTTTTCATGCTATAAACAGTTTTTACTAACAAATGCAAGATATAACATGGGCTATCTCCGAAAGGAGACATCAGAACTGCAAAACGCATGGTTTTTTGGTGTTCGGTGAGCCGGGGGAACATGAATACGTGTTTGTTTTTCGAATTTGAGCTCTATCTGCAAAGGGCACTTTTCTTTCTAAAAGCAGTTTTTCCTAACAAATGCAAGATATAACATGGGCTATCTCCGCAAGGAGACATCAGAACTGCAAAACGCATGGTTTTTTGGTCTTCGGGGAGGTTGGGTAACATGAATACGTGTTTGTTTTTCGAATTTGAGCTCTATCTGCAAAGGGCACTTTTCATGCTATAAGCAGTTTTTCCTAACAAATGCAAGATATAACATGGGCTATCTCCGCAAGGAGACATCAGACCTGCAAAACGCATGGTTTTTTGGTCTTCGGGGAGGTTGGGGAACATGAATACGTGTTTGTTTTTCGAAATTGAGCTCTATCTGCAATGGGCACTTTTCATTCTATAAACAGTTTTTACTAAAAAATGCAAGATATAACATGGGCTATATCTGCAAGGAGACATCAGAACTGCAAAACGCATGGTTTTTTGGTCTTCGGGGAGGTTGGGGAACATGAATACGTGTTTCTTTTTCGAATTTGAGCTCTATCTGCAAAGGGCACTTTTCTTGCTAAAAGCAGTTTTTCCTAACAAATGCAAGATATAACATGGGCTATCTCCGCAAGGAGACATCAGATCTGCATAACTGATGGTTTTTTGGTCTTCGGTGAGCCGGGGGAACATGAATATGTGTTCGTTTTTCGAATTTGAGCTCTATCTGCAAAGGGCACTTTTCTTGCTAAAAGCAGTTTTTCCTAACAAATGCAAGATATAACATGGGCTATCTCCGTAAGGAGACATCAGATCTGCAAAACTCATGGTTTTTTCGTCTTCGGTGAGCCGGGGGAACATGAATACGTGTTTGTTTTTCGAATTTGAGCTCTATCTGCAAAGGGCACTTTTCATGCTTTAAGCAGTTTTTCCTAACAAATGCAAGATATAACATGGGCTATCTCCGCAAGGAGACATCAGATCTGTAAAACTCATGGTTTTTTGGTCTTCGGTGAGCCGGGGGAACATGAATATGTGTTTGTTTTTCGAATTTGAGCTCTATCTGCAAAGGACACTTTTCTTGCTATAAGCAGTTTTTCCTAACAAATGCAAGATATAACATGGGCTATCTCCGCAAGGAGACATCAGATCTGTAAACCTCATGGTTTTTTGGTCTTCGGTGAGGCAGGGGAACATGAATATGTGTTTGTTTTTCGAATTTGAGCTCTATCTGCAAAGGGCACTTTTCTTGCTAAAAGCAGTTTTTCCTAACAAATGCAAGATATAACATGGGCTATCTCCGCAAGGAGACATCAGATCTGCATAACTCATGGTTTTTTGGTCTTCGGTGAGCCGGGGGAACATGAATATGTGTTTGTTTTTCGAAATTGAGCTCTATCTGCAAAGGGCACTTATCTTGCTAAAAGCAGTTTTTCCTAACAAATGCAAGATATAACATGGGCTATCTCCGTAAGGAGACATCAGAACTGCAAAACGCATGGTTTTTTCATCTTTGGTGAGCCGGGGGAACATGAATATGTGTTTGTTTTTCGAATTTGAGCTCTATCTGCAAAGGGCACTTTTCTTTCTAAAAGCAGTTTTTCCTAACAAATGCAAGATATAACATGGGCTATCTCCGCAAGGAGACATCAGATCTGCATAACTCATGGTTTTTTGGTCTTCGGTGAGCCAGGGGAACATGAATATGTGTTTGTTTTTCGAATTTGAGCTCTATCTGCAAAGGGCACTTTTCTTGCTAAAAGCAGTTTTTCCTAACAAATGCAAGATATAACATGGGCTATCTCCGCAAGGAGACATCAGATCTGTTAAACTCATGGTTTTTTCATCTTCGGTGAGCCGGGGGGACATGAATATGTGTTTCTTTTTCGAATTTGAGCTCTATCTGCAATGGGCACTTTTCATGCTATAAACAGTTTTTACTAACAAATGCAAGAAATAACATGGGCTATCTCCGAAAGGAGACATCAGAACTGCAAAACGCATGGTTTTTTGGTGTTCGGTGAGCCGGGGGAACATGAATATGTGTTTGTTTTTCGAATTTGAGCTCTATCTGCAAAGGGCACTTTTCTTTCTAAAAGCAGTTTTTCCTAACAAATGCAAGATATAACATGGGCTATCTCCGCAAGGAGACATCAGAACTGCAAAACGCATGGTTTTTTGGTCTTCGGGGAGGTTGGGGAACATGAATACGTGTTTGTTTTTCGAATTTGAGCTCTATCTGCAAAGGGCACTTTTCATGCTATAAGCAGTTTTTCCTAACAAATGCAAGATATAACATGGGCTATCTCCGCAAGGAGACATCAGAACTGCAAAACGCATGGTTTTTTGGTCTTCGGGGAGGTTGGGGAACATGAATACGTGTTTGTTTTTCGAAATTGAGCTCTATCTGCAATGGGCACTTTTCATTCTATAAACAGTTTTTACTAAAAAATGCAAGATATAACATGGGCTATATCTGCAAGGAGACATCAGAACTGCAAAACGCATGGTTTTTTGGTCTTCGGGGAGGTTGGGGAACATGAATACGTGTTTGTTTTTCGAATTTGAGCTCTATCTGCAAAGGGCACTTTTCTTGCTAAAAGCAGTTTTTCCTAACAAATGCAAGATATAACATGGGCTATCTCCGCAAGGAGACATCAGATCTAAATAACTGATGGTTTTTTGGTCTTCGGTGAGCCGGGGGAACATGAATATGTGTTCGTTTTTCGAATTTGAGCTCTATCTGCAAAGGGCACTTTTCTTGCTAAAAGCAGTTTTTCCTAACAAATGCAAGATATAACATGGGCTATCTCCGTAAGGAGACATCAGATCTGCAAAACTCATGGTTTTTTCGTCTTCGGTGAGCCGGGGGAACATGAATACGTGTTTGTTTTTCGAATTTGAGCTCTATCTGCAAAGGGCACTTTTCATGCTTTAAGCAGTTTTTCCTAACAAATGCAAGATATAACATGGGCTATCTCCGCAAGGAGACATCAGATCTGTAAAACTCATGGTTTTTTGGTCTTCGGTGAGCCGGGGGAACATGAATATGTGTTTGTTTTTCGAATTTGAGCTCTATCTGCAAAGGGCACTTTTCTTGCTATAAGCAGTTTTTCCTAACAAATGCAAGATATAACATGGGCTATCTCCGCAAGGAGACATCAGATCTGTAAAACTCATGGTTTTGTGGTCTTCGGTGAGCCAGGGGAACATGAATATGTGTTTGTTTTTCGAATTTGAGCTCTATCTGCAAAGGGCACTTTTCTTGCTAAAAGCAGTTTTTCCTAACAAATGCAAGATATAACATGGGCTATCTCCGCAAGGAGACATCAGATCTGCATAACTCATGGTTTTTTGGTCTTCGTTGAGCCGGGGGAACATGAATATGTGTTTGTTTTTCGAATTTGAGCTCTATCTGCAAAGGGCACTTTTCATGCTTTAAGCAGTTTTTCCTAACAAATGCAAGATATAACATGGGCTATCTCCGCAAGGAGACATCAGATCTGTAAAACTCATGGTTTTTTGGTCTTCGGTGAGCCGGGGGAACATGAATGTGTGTTTGTTTTTCGAATTTGAGCTCTATCTGCAAAGGGCACTTTTCATGCTATAAGCAGTTTTTCCTAACAAATGCAAGATATAACATGGGCTATCTCCGCAAGGAGACATCAGATCTGCATAACTGATGGTTTTTTGGTCTTCAGTGAGCCGCGGGAACATGAATATGTGTTCGTTTTTCGAATTTGAGCTCTATCTGCAAAGGGCACTTTTCTTGCTATAAGCAGTTTTTCCTAACAAATGCAAGATATAACATGGGCTATGTGCGCAAGGAGACATCAGATCTGCATAACTGATGGATTTTTGGTCTTCGGTGAGCCGGGGGAAAATGAATATGTGTTTGTTTTTCGAATTTGAGCTCTATCTGCAAAGGGCACTTTTCTTGCTAAAAGCAGTTTTTCCTAACAAATGCAAGATATAACATGAGCTATCTGGGCAAGGAGATATCAGATCTGCATAACTCATGTTTTTTTGGTCTTCAGTGAGCCGGGGGAACATGAATATGTGTTTGTTTTTCGAATTTGAGCTCTATCTGCAAAGGGCACTTTTCTTGCTAAAAGCAGTTTTTACTAACAAATGCAAGATATAACATGGGCTATCTCCGCAAGGAGACGTCAGAATTGCAAAACGCATGGTTTTTTGGTCTTCGGGGAGGTTGGGGAACAAGAATACGTGTTTGTTTTTCGAATTTGAGCTCTATCTGCAAAGGGCACTTTTCTTGCTAAAAGCAGTTTTTCCTAACAAATGCAAGATATAACATGGGCTATCTCCGCAAGGAGACATCAGATCTGCATAACTGATGGTTTTTTGGTCTTCGGTGAGCCGGGGGAACATGAATATGTGTTCGTTTTTCGAATTTGAGCTCTATCTGCAAAGGGCACTTTTCTTGCTAAAAGCAGTTTTTCCTAACAAATGCAAGATATAACATGGGCTATCTCCGCAAGGAGACATCAGATCTGTAAAACTCATGGTTTTTTGGTCTTCGGTGAGCCGGGGGAACATGAATATGTGTTTGTTTTTCGAATTTGAGCTCTATCTGCAAAGGGCACTTTTCTTGCTATAAGCAGTTTTTCCTAACAAATGCAAGATATAACATGGGCTATCTCCGCAAGGAGACATCAGATCTGTAAAACTCATGGTTTTGTGGTCTTCGGTGAGCCAGGGGAACATGAATATGTGTTTGTTTTTCGAATTTGAGCTCTATCTGCAAAGGGCACTTTTCTTGCTAAAAGCAGTTTTTCCTAACAAATGCAAGATATAACATGGGCTATCTCCGCAAGGAGACATCAGATCTGCATAACTCATGGTTTTTTGGTCTTCGTTGAGCCGGGGGAACATGAATATGTGTTTGTTTTTCGAATTTGAGCTCTATCTGCAAAGGGCACTTTTCATGCTTTAAGCAGTTTTTCCTAACAAATGCAAGATATAACATGGGCTATCTCCGCAAGGAGACATCAGATCTGTAAAACTCATGGTTTTTTGGTCTTCGGTGAGCCGGGGGAACATGAATGTGTGTTTGTTTTTCGAATTTGAGCTCTATCTGCAAAGGGCACTTTTCATGCTATAAGCAGTTTTTCCTAACAAATGCAAGATATAACATGGGCTATCTCCGCAAGGAGACATCAGATCTGCATAACTGATGGTTTTTTGGTCTTCAGTGAGCCGCGGGAACATGAATATGTGTTCGTTTTTCGAATTTGAGCTCTATCTGCAAAGGGCACTTTTCTTGCTATAAGCAGTTTTTCCTAACAAATGCAAGATATAACATGGGCTATGTGCGCAAGGAGACATCAGATCTGCATAACTGATGGATTTTTGGTCTTCGGTGAGCCGGGGGAAAATGAATATGTGTTTGTTTTTCAAATTTGAGCTCTATCTGCAAAGGGCACTTTTCTTGCTAAAAGCAGTTTTTCCTAACAAATGCAAGATATAACATGAGCTATCTGGGCAAGGAGATATCAGATCTGCATAACTCATGTTTTTTTGGTCTTCAGTGAGCCGGGGGAACATGAATATGTGTTTGTTTTTCGAATTTGAGCTCTATCTGCAAAGGGCACTTTTCTTGCTAAAAGCAGTTTTTACTAACAAATGCAAGATATAACATGGGCTATCTCCGCAAGGAGACATCAGAACTGCAAAACGCATGGTTTTTTGGTCTTCGGGGAGGTTGGGTAACATGAATACGTGTTTGTTTTTCGAATTTGAGCTCTATCTGCAAAGGGCACTTTTCATGCTATAAGCAGTTTTTCCTAACAAATGCAAGATATAACATGGGCTATCTCCGCAAGGAGACATCAGACCTGCAAAACGCATGGTTTTTTGGTCTTCGGGGAGGTTGGGGAACATGAATACGTGTTTGTTTTTCGAAATTGAGCTCTATCTGCAATGGGCACTTTTCATTCTATAAACAGTTTTTACTAAAAAATGCAAGATATAACATGGGCTATATCTGCAAGGAGACATCAGATCTGTAAAACTCATGGTTTTTTGGTCTTCGGTGAGCCGGGGGAACATGAATATGTGTTTGTTTTTCGAATTTGAGCTCTATCTGCAAAGGACACTTTTCTTGCTAAAAGCAGTTTTTCCTAACAAATGCAAGATATAACATGGGCTATCTCCGTAAGGAGACATCAGAACTGCAAAACGCATGGTTTTTTCATCTTTGGTGAGCCGGGGGAACATGAATATGTGTTTGTTTTTCATATTTGAGCTCTATCTGCAAAGGGCACTTTTCTTGCTAAAAGCAGTTTTTCCTAACAAATGCAAGATATAACATGGGCTATCTCCGAAAGGAGACATCAGAACTGCAAAACGCATGGTTTTTTGGTGTTCGGTGAGCCGGGGGAACATGAATATGTGTTTGTTTTTCGAATTTGAGCTCTATCTGCAAAGGGCACTTTTCTTTCTAAAAGCAGTTTTTCCTAACAAATGCAAGATATAACATGGGCTATCTCCGCAAGGAGACATCAGAACTGCAAAACGCATGGTTTTTTGGTCTTCGGGGAGGTTGGGTAACATGAATACGTGTTTGTTTTTCGAATTTGAGCTCTATCTGCAAAGGGCACTTTTCATGCTATAAGCAGTTTTTCCTAACAAATGCAAGATATAACATGGGCTATCTCCGCAAGGAGACATCAGAACTGCAAAACGCATGGTTTTTTGGTCTTCGGGGAGGTTGGGGAACATGAATACGTGTTTGTTTTTCGAAATTGAGCTCTATCTGCAAAGGGCACTTTTCTTGCTAAAAGCAGTTTTTCCTAACAAATGCAAGATATAACATGGGCTATCTCCGCAAGGAGACATCAGACCTGCAAAACTCATGGTTTTTTCATCTTTGGTGAGCCGGGGAAACATGAATATGTGTTTGTTTTTCGAATTTGAGCTCTATCTGCAATGGGCACTTTTCATTCTATAAACAGTTTTTACTAAAAAATGCAAGATATAACATGGGCTATATCTGCAAGGAGACATCAGAACTGCAAAACGCATGGTTTTTTGGTCTTCGGGGAGGTTGGGGAACATGAATACGTGTTTCTTTTTCGAATTTGAGCTCTATCTGCAAAGGGCACTTTTCTTGCTAAAAGCAGTTTTTCCTAACAAATGCAAGATATAACATGGGCTATCTCCGCAAGGAGACATCAGATCTGCATAACTGATGGTTTTTTGGTCTTCGGTGAGCCGGGGGAACATGAATATGTGTTCGTTTTTCGAATTTGAGCTCTATCTGCAAAGGGCACTTTTCTTGCTAAAAGCAGTTTTTCCTAACAAATGCAAGATATAACATGGGCTATCTCCGTAAGGAGACATCAGATCTGCAAAACTCATGGTTTTTTCGTCTTCGGTGAGCCGGGGGAACATGAATACGTGTTTGTTTTTCGAATTTGAGCTCTATCTGCAAAGGGCACTTTTCATGCTTTAAGCAGTTTTTCCTAACAAATGCAAGATATAACATGGGCTATCTCCGCAAGGAGACATCAGATCTGTAAAACTCATGGTTTTTTGGTCTTCGGTGAGCCGGGGGAACATGAATATGTGTTTGTTTTTCGAATTTGAGCTCTATCTGCAAAGGACACTTTTCTTGCTATAAGCAGTTTTTCCTAACAAATGCAAGATATAACATGGGCTATCTCCGCAAGGAGACATCAGATCTGTAAACCTCATGGTTTTTTGGTCTTCGGTGAGGCAGGGGAACATGAATATGTGTTTGTTTTTCGAATTTGAGCTCTATCTGCAAAGGGCACTTTTCTTGCTAAAAGCAGTTTTTCCTAACAAATGCAAGATATAACATGGGCTATCTCCGCAAGGAGACATCAGATCTGCATAACTCATGGTTTTTTGGTCTTCGGTGAGCCGGGGGAACATGAATATGTGTTTGTTTTTCGAAATTGAGCTCTATCTGCAAAGGGCACTTATCTTGCTAAAAGCAGTTTTTCCTAACAAATCCAAGATATAACATGGGCTATCTCCGTAAGGAGACATCAGAACTGCAAAACGCATGGTTTTTTCATCTTTGGTGAGCCGGGGGAACATGAATATGTGTTTGTTTTTCGAATTTGAGCTCTATCTGCAAAGGGCACTTTTCTTTCTAAAAGCAGTTTTTCCTAACAAATGCAAGATATAACATGGGCTATCTCCGCAAGGAGACATCAGATCTGCATAACTCATGGTTTTTTGGTCTTCGGTGAGCCAGGGGAACATGAATATGTGTTTGTTTTTCGAATTTGAGCTCTATCTGCAAAGGGCACTTTTCTTGCTAAAAGCAGTTTTTCCTAACAAATGCAAGATATAACATGGGCTATCTCCGCAAGGAGACATCAGATCTGTTAAACTCATGGTTTTTTCATCTTCGGTGAGCCGGGGGGACATGAATATGTGTTTCTTTTTCGAATTTGAGCTCTATCTGCAATGGGCACTTTTCATGCTATAAACAGTTTTTACTAACAAATGCAAGAAATAACATGGGCTATCTCCGAAAGGAGACATCAGAACTGCAAAACGCATGGTTTTTTGGTGTTCGGTGAGCCGGGGGAACATGAATATGTGTTTGTTTTTCGAATTTGAGCTCTATCTGCAAAGGGCACTTTTCTTTCTAAAAGCAGTTTTTCCTAACAAATGCAAGATATAACATGGGCTATCTCCGCAAGGAGACATCAGAACTGCAAAACGCATGGTTTTTTGGTCTTCGGGGAGGTTGGGGAACATGAATACGTGTTTGTTTTTCGAATTTGAGCTCTATCTGCAAAGGGCACTTTTCATGCTTTAAGCAGTTTTTCCTAACAAATGCAAGATATAACATGGGCTATCTCCGCAAGGAGACATCAGAACTGCAAAACGCATGGTTTTTTGGTCTTCGGGGAGGTTGGGGAACATGAATACGTGTTTGTTTTTCGAAATTGAGCTCTATCTGCAAAGGGCACTTTTCTTGCTAAAAGCAGTTTTTCCTAACAAATGCAAGATATAACATGGGCTATCTCCGCAAGGAGACATCAGACCTGCAAAACTCATGGTTTTTTCATCTTTGGTGAGCCGGGGGAACATGAATATGTGTTTGTTTTTCGAATTTGAGCTCTATCTGCAATGGGCACTTTTCATTCTATAAACAGTTTTTACTAAAAAATGCAAGATATAACATGGGCTATATCTGCAAGGAGACATCAGAACTGCAAAACGCATGGTTTTTTGGTCTTCGGGGAGGTTGGGGAACATGAATACGTGTTTCTTTTTCGAATTTGAGCTCTATCTGCAAAGGGCACTTTTCTTGCTAAAAGCAGTTTTTCCTAACAAATGCAAGATATAACATGGGCTATCTCCGCAAGGAGACATCAGATCTGCATAACTGATGGTTTTTTGGTCTTCGGTGAGCCGGGGGAACATGAATATGTGTTCGTTTTTCGAATTTGAGCTCTATCTGCAAAGGGCACTTTTCTTGCTAAAAGCAGTTTTTCCTAACAAATGCAAGATATAACATGGGCTATCTCCGTAAGGAGACATCAGATCTGCAAAACTCATGGTTTTTTCGTCTTCGGTGAGCCGGGGGAACATGAATACGTGTTTGTTTTTCGAATTTGAGCTCTATCTGCAAAGGGCACTTTTCATGCTTTAAGCAGTTTTTCCTAACAAATGCAAGATATAACATGGGCTATCTCCGCAAGGAGACATCAGATCTGTAAAACTCATGGTTTTTTGGTCTTCGGTGAGCCGGGGGAACATGAATATGTGTTTGTTTTTCGAATTTGAGCTCTATCTGCAAAGGGCACTTTTCTTGCTATAAGCAGTTTTTCCTAACAAATGCAAGATATAACATGGGCTATCTCCGCAAGGAGACATCAGATCTGTAAAACTCATGGTTTTGTGGTCTTCGGTGAGCCAGGGGAACATGAATATGTGTTTGTTTTTCGAATTTGAGCTCTATCTGCAAAGGGCACTTTTCTTGCTAAAAGCAGTTTTTCCTAACAAATGCAAGATATAACATGGGCTATCTCCGCAAGGAGACATCAGATCTGCATAACTCATGGTTTTTTGGTCTTCGTTGAGCCCGGGGAACATGAATATGTGTTTGTTTTTCGAATTTGAGCTCTATCTGCAAAGGGCACTTTTCATGCTTTAAGCAGTTTTTCCTAACAAATGCAAGATATAACATGGGCTATCTCCGCAAGGAGACATCAGATCTGTAAAACTCATGGTTTTTTGGTCTTCGGTGAGCCGGGGGAACATGAATGTGTGTTTGTTTTTCGAATTTGAGCTCTATCTGCAAAGGGCACTTTTCATGCTATAAGCAGTTTTTCCTAACAAATGCAAGATATAACATGGGCTATCTCCGCAAGGAGACATCAGATCTGCATAACTGATGGTTTTTTGGTCTTCAGTGAGCCGCGGGAACATGAATATGTGTTCGTTTTTCGAATTTGAGCTCTATCTGCAAAGGGCACTTTTCTTGCTATAAGCAGTTTTTCCTAACAAATGCAAGATATAACATGGGCTATGTGCGCAAGGAGACATCAGATCTGCATAACTGATGGATTTTTGGTCTTCGGTGAGCCGGGGGAAAATGAATGTGTTTGTTTTTCGAATTTGAGCTCTATCTGCAAAGGGCACTTTTCTTGCTAAAAGCAGTTTTTCCTAACAAATGCAAGATATAACATGAGCTATCTGGGCAAGGAGATATCAGATCTGCATAACTCATGTTTTTTTGGTCTTCAGTGAGCCGGGGGAACATGAATATGTGTTTGTTTTTCGAATTTGAGCTCTATCTGCAAAGGGCACTTTTCTTGCTAAAAGCAGTTTTTACTAACAAATGCAAGATATAACATGGGCTATCTCCGCAAGGAGACGTCAGAACTGCAAAACGCATGGTTTTTTGGTCTTCGGGGAGGTTGGGGAACAAGAATACGTGTTTGTTTTTCGAATTTGAGCTCTATCTGCAAAGGGCACTTTTCATGCTATAAGCAGTTTTTCCTAACAAATGCAAGATATAACATGGGCTATCTCCGCAAGGAGACATCAGATCTGCAAAACTCATGGTTTTTTGGTCTTCGGTGAGCCGGGGGAACATGAATATGTGTTTGTTTTTCGAATTTGAGCTCTATCTGCAAAGGGCACTTTTCTTGCTAAGTTTTTCCTAACAAATGAAAGAGATAACATGGGCTATCTCCGCAAGGAGACATCAGATCTGCAAAACTGATGGTTTTTTGGTCTTCGGTGAGCCGGGGGAACATGAATATGTGTTCGTTTTTTGAATTTGAGCTCTATCTGCAAAGGGCACTTTTCTTGCTAAAAGCAGCTTTTCCTAACAAATGCAAGATATAACATGGGCTATCTCCGTAAGGAGACATCAGATCTGCAAAACTCAAGGTTTTTTCGTCTTTGGTGAGCCGGGGGAACATGAATACGTGTTTGTTTTTCGAATTTGAGCTCTATCTGCAAAGGGCACTTTTCATGCTATAAGCAGTTTTTCCTAACAAATGCAAGATATAACATGGGCTATCTACGCAAGGAGACATCAGAACTGCAAAACGCATGGTTTTTTGGTCTTCGGTGAGCCGGGGGAACATGAATATGTGTTTGTTTTTCGAAATTGAGCTCTATCTGCAAAGGGCACTTTTCTTGCTAAAAGCAGTTTTTCCTAACAAATGCAAATTATAACATGGGCTATCTCCGCAAGGAGACATCAGAACTGCAAACCGCATGGTTTTTTGGTCTTCGGGGAGGTTGGGGAACATGAATACGTGTTTGGTTTTCGAATTTGAGCTCTATCTGCAAAGGGCACTTTTCATGCTATAAGCAGTTTTTCCTAACAAATGCAAGATATAACATGGGCTATCTACGCAAGGAGACATCAGAACTGCAAAACGCATGGTTTTTTGGTCTTCGGGGAGGTTGGGGAACATGAATACGTGTTTGTTTTTCGAATTTGAGCTCTATCTGCAAAGGGCACTTTTCATGCTATAAGCAGTTTTTCCTAACAAATGCAAGATATAACATGGGCTATCTCCGCAAAGAGACATCAGATCTGCAAAACTCATGGTTTTTTTGTCTTCGGTGAGCCGGGGGAACATGAATACGTGTTTGTTTTTCGAATTTGAGCTCTATCTGCAAAGGGCACTTTTCATGCTATAAGCAGTTTTTCCTAACAAATGCAAGATATAACATGGGCTATCTCCGCAAGGAGACATCAGAACTGCAAAACGCATGGTTTTTTGGTCTTCGGGGAGGTTGGGGAACATGAATACGTGTTTGTTTTTCGAAATTGAGCTCTATCTGCAAAGGGCACTTTTCTTGCTAAAAGCAGTTTTTCCTAACAAATGCAAGATATAACATGGGCTATCTCCGCAAGGAGACATCAGACCTGCAAAACTCATGGTTTTTTCATCTTTGGTGAGCCGGGGGAACATGAATATGTGTTTGTTTTTCGAATTTGAGCTCTATCTGCAATGGGCACTTTTCATTCTATAAACAGTTTTTACTAAAAAATGCAAGATATAACATGGGCTATATCTGCAAGGAGACATCAGAACTGCAAAACGCATGGTTTTTTGGTCTTCGGGGAGGTTGGGGAACATGAATACGTGTTTCTTTTTCGAATTTGAGCTCTATCTGCAAAGGGCACTTTTCTTGCTAAAAGCAGTTTTTCCTAACAAATGCAAGATATAACATGGGCTATCTCCGTAAGGAGACATCAGATCTGCAAAACTCATGGTTTTTTCGTCTTTGGTGAGCCGGGGGAACATGAATACGTGTTTGTTTTTCGAATTTGAGCTCTATCTGCAAAGGGCACTTTTCATGCTTTAAGCAGTTTTTCCTAACAAATGCAAGATATAACATGGGCTATCTCCGCAAGGAGACATCAGATCTGTAAAACTCATGGTTTTTTGGTCTTCGGTGAGCCGGGGGAACATGAATATGTGTTTGTTTTTCGAATTTGAGCTCTATCTGCAAAGGGCACTTTTCTTGCTATAAGCAGTTTTTCCTAACAAATGCAAGATATAACATGGGCTATCTCCGCAAGGAGACATCAGATCTGTAAAACTCATGGTTTTGTGGTCTTCGGTGAGCCAGGGGAACATGAATATGTGTTTGTTTTTCGAATTTGAGCTCTATCTGCAAAGGGCACTTTTCTTGCTAAAAGCAGTTTTTCCTAACAAATGCAAGATATAACATGGGCTATCTCCGCAAGGAGACATCAGATCTGCATAACTCATGGTTTTTTGGTCTTCGTTGAGCCGGGGGAACATGAATATGTGTTTGTTTTTCGAATTTGAGCTCTATCTGCAAAGGGCACTTTTCTTGCTAAAAGCAGTTTTTCCTAACAAATGCAAGATATAACATGGGCTATCTCTGCAAGGAGACGTCAGAACTGCAAAACGCATGGTTTTTTGGTCTTCGGGGAGGTTGGTGAACAAGAATACGTGTTTGTTTTTCGAATTTGAGCTCTATCTGCAAAGGGCACTTTTCATGCTATAAGCAGTTTTTCCTAACAAATGCAAGATATAACATGGGCTATATCCGCAAGGAGACATCAGATCTGTAAAACTCATGATTTTTTGGTCTTCGGTGAGCCGGGGGAACATGAATATGTGTTTGTTTTTCGAATTTGAGCTCTATCTGCAAAGGGCACTTTTCTTGCTATAAGGAGTTTTTCCGAACAAATGCAACATGGGCTATCTCCGCAAGGAGACATCAGATCTGCATAACTGATGGTTTTTTGGTCTTCGGTGAGCCGGGAGAACATGAATATGTGTTTGTTTTTCGAATTTGAGCTCTATCTGCAAAGGGCACTTTTCATGCTATAAGCAGTTTTTCCTAACAAATGCAAGATATAACATGGGCTATCTACGCAAGGAGACATCAGAACTGCAAAACGCATGGTTTTTTGGTCTTCGGTGAGCCGGGGGAACATGAATATGTGTTTGTTTTACGAAATTGAGCTCTATCTGCAAAGGGCACTTTTCTTGCTAAAAGCAGTTTTTCCTAACAAATGCAAATTATAACATGGGCTATCTCCGCAAGGAGACATCAGATCTGCAAAACTCATGGTTTTTTGGTCTTCGGTGAGCCGGGGGAACATGAATATGTGTTTGTTTTTCGAATTTGAGCTCTATCTGCAAAGGGCACTATTCCTGCTAAAAGCAGTTTTTCCTAACAAATGCAAGATATAACATGGGCTATCTCCGCAAGGAGACATCAGATCTGCATAACTGATGGTTTTTTGGTCTTCGGTGAGCCGGGGGAACATGAATATGTGTTCGTTTTTCGAATTTGAGCTCTATCTGCAAAGGGCACTTTTCTTGCTAAAAGCAGTTTTTCCTAACAAATGCAAGATATAACATGGGCTATCTCCGTAAGGAGACATCAGATCTGCAAACCTCATGGTTTTTTCGTCTTTGGTGAGCCGGGGGAACATGAATACGTGTTTGTTTTTCGAAATTGAGCTCTATCTGCAAAGGGCACTTTTCTTGCTAAAAGCAGTTTTTCCTAACAAATGCAAATTATAACATGGGCTATCTCCGCAAGGAGACATCAGATCTGCAAAACTCATGGTTTTTTGGTCTTCGGTGAGCCGGGGGAACATGAATATGTGTTTGTTTTTCGAATTTGAGCTCTATCTGCAAAGGGCACTTTTCTTGCTAAGTTTTTCCTAACAAATGCAAGAGATAACATGGGCTATCTCCGCAAGGAGACATCAGATCTGCATAACTGATGGTTTTTTGGTCTTCGGTGAGCCGGGGGAACATGAATATGTGTTCGTTTTTTGAATTTGAGCTCTATCTGCAAAGGGCACTTTTCTTGCTAAAAGCAGCTTTTCCTAACAAATGCAAGATATAACATGGGCTATCTCCGTAAGGAGACATCAGATCTGCAAAACTCAAGGTTTTTTCGTCTTTGGTGAGCCGGGGGAACATGAATACGTGTTTGTTTTTCGAATTTGAGCTCTATCTGCAAAGGGCACTTTTCTTGCTAAAAGCAGTTTTTCCTAACAAATGCAAATTATAACATGGGCTATCTACGCAAGGAGACATCAGAACTGCAAAACGCATGGTTTTTTGGTCTTCGGGGAGGTTGGGGAACATGAATACGTGTTTGGTTTTCGAATTTGAGCTCTATCTGCAAAGGGCACTTTTCATGCTATAAGCAGTTTTTCCTAACAAATGCAAGATATAACATGGGCTATCTCCGCAAAGAGACATCAGATCTGCAAAACTCATGGTTTTTTGGTCTTCGGTGAGCCGGGGGAACATGAATATGTGTTAGTTTTTCGAAATTGAGCTCTACCTGCAAAGGGCACTTTTCTTGCTAAAAGCAGTTTTTCCTAACAAATGCAAGATATAACATGGGCTATCTCCGCAAGGAGACATCAGATCTGCAAAACTCATGGTTTTTTCATCTTCGGTGAGCCGGGGGAACATGAATATGTGTTTGTTTTTCGAATTTGAGCTCTATCTGCAATGGGAACTTTTCATGCTATAAACAGTTTTTACTAACAAATGCAAGATATAACTTGGGCTATCTCTGCAAGGAGACATCAGAACTGCAAAACGCATGGTTTTTTGGTCTTCGGTGAGCCGGGGGAACATGAATATGTGTTTGTTTTTCGAAATTGAGCGCTATCTGCAAAGGGCACTTTTCTTGCTAAAAGCAGTTTTTCCTAACAAATGCAAGTTATAACATGGGCTATCTCCGCAAGGAGACATCAGATCTGCAAAACTCATGGTTTTTTGGTCTTCGGTGAGCCGGGGGAACATGAATATGTGTTTGTTTTTCGAATTTGAGCTCTATCTGCAAAGGGCACTTTTCTTGCTAAAAGCAGTTTTTCCTAACAAATGCAAGATATAACATGGGCTATCTACGCAAGGAGACATCAGAACTGCAAAACGCATGGTTTTTTGGTCTTCGGTGAGCCGGGGGAACATGAATATGTGTTTGTTTTTCGAAATTGAGCTCTATCTGCAAAGGGCACTTTTCTTGCTAAAAGCAGTTTTTCCTAACAAATGCAAATTATAACATGGGCTATCTCCGCAAGGAGACATCAGAACTGCAAACCGCATGGTTTTTTGGTCTTCGGGGAGGTTGGGGAACATGAATACGTGTTTGGTTTTCGAATTTGAGCTCTATCTGCAAAGGGCACTTTTCATGCTATAAGCAGTTTTTCCTAACAAATGCAAGATATAACATGGGCTATCTACGCAAGGAGACATCAGAACTGCAAAACACATGGTTTTTTGGTCTTCGGGGAGGTTGGGGAACATGAATACGTGTTTGTTTTTCGAATTTGAGCTCTATCTGCAAAGGGCACTTTTCATGCTATAAGCAGTTTTTCCTAACAAATGCAAGATATAACATGGGCTATCTCCGTAAGGAGACATCAGAACTGCAAAACGCATGGTTTTTTCATCTTTGGTGAGCCGGGGGAACATGAATATGTGTTTGTTTTTCGAATTTGAGCTCTATCTGCAAAGGGCACTTTTCTTTCTAAAAGCAGTTTTTCCTAACAAATGCAAGATATAACATGGGCTATCTCCGCAAGGAGACATCAGATCTGCATAACTCATGGTTTTTTGGTCTTCGGTGAGCCAGGGGAACATGAATATGTGTTTGTTTTTCGAATTTGAGCTCTATCTGCAAAGGGCACTTTTCTTGCTAAAAGCAGTTTTTCCTAACAAATGCAAGATATAACATGGGCTATCTCCGCAAGGAGACATCAGATCTGTTAAACTCATGGTTTTTTCATCTTCGGTGAGCCGGGGGGACATGAATATGTGTTTCTTTTTCGAATTTGAGCTCTATCTGCAAAGGGCACTTTTCTTTCTAAAAGCAGTTTTTCCTAACAAATGCAAGATATAACATGGGCTATCTCCGCAAGGAGACATCAGAACTGCAAAACGCATGGTTTTTTGGTCTTCGGGGAGGTTGGGGAACATGAATACGTGTTTGTTTTTCGAATTTGAGCTCTATCTGCAAAGGGCACTTTTCATGCTATAAGCAGTTTTTCCTAACAAATGCAAGATATAACATGGGCTATCTCCGCAAGGAGACATCAGAACTGCAAAACGCATGGTTTTTTGGTCTTCGGGGAGGTTGGGGAACATGAATACGTGTTTGTTTTTCGAAATTGAGCTCTATCTGCAAAGGGCACTTTTCTTGCTAAAAGCAGTTTTTCCTAACAAATGCAAGATATAACATGGGCTATCTCCGCAAGGAGACATCAGACCTGCAAAACTCATGGTTTTTTCATCTTTGGTGAGCCGGGGGAACATGAATATGTGTTTGTTTTTCGAATTTGAGCTCTATCTGCAAAGGGCACTTTTCTTTCTAAAAGCAGTTTTTCCTAACAAATGCAAGATATAACATGGGCTATCTCCGCAAGGAGACATCAGATCTGCATAACTCATGGTTTTTTGGTCTTTGGTGAGCCAGGGGAACATGAATATGTGTTTGTTTTTCGAATTTGAGCTCTATCTGCAAAGGGCACTTTTCTTGCTAAAAGCAGTTTTTCCTAACAAATGCAAGATATAACATGGGCTATCTCCGCAAGGAGACATCAGATCTGTTAAACTCATGGTTTTTTCATCTTCGGTGAGCCGGGGGGACATGAATATGTGTTTCTTTTTCGAATTTGAGCTCTATCTGCAAAGGGCACTTTTCTTTCTAAAAGCAGTTTTTCCTAACAAATGCAAGATATAACATGGGCTATCTCCGCAAGGAGACATCAGAACTGCAAAACGCATGGTTTTTTGGTCTTCGGGGAGGTTGGGGAACATGAATACGTGTTTGTTTTTCGAATTTGAGCTCTATCTGCAAAGGGCACTTTTCATGCTATAAGCAGTTTTTCCTAACAAATGCAAGATATAACATGGGCTATCTCCGCAAGGAGACATCAGAACTGCAAAACGCATGGTTTTTTGGTCTTCGGGGAGGTTGGGGAACATGAATACGTGTTTGTTTTTCGAAATTGAGCTCTATCTGCAAAGGGCACTTTTCTTGCTAAAAGCAGTTTTTCCTAACAAATGCAAGATATAACATGGGCTATCTCCGCAAGGAGACATCAGACCTGCAAAACTCATGGTTTTTTCATCTTTGGTGAGCCGGGGGAACATGAATATGTGTTTGTTTTTCGAATTTGAGCTCTATCTGCAATGGGCACTTTTCATTCTATAAACAGTTTTTACTAAAAAATGCAAGATATAACATGGGCTATATCTGCAAGGAGACATCAGAACTGCAAAACGCATGGTTTTTTGGTCTTCGGGGAGGTTGGGGAACATGAATACGTGTTTGTTTTTCGAATTTGAGCTCTATCTGCAAAGGGCACTTTTCTTGCTAAAAGCAGTTTTTCCTAACAAATGCAAGATATAACATGGGCTATCTCCGCAAGGAGACATCAGATCTGCATAACTGATGGTTTTTTGGTCTTCGGTGAGCCGGGGGAACATGAATACGTGTTTGTTTTTCGAATTTGAGCTCTATCTGCAAAGGGCACTTTTCATGCTTTAAGCAGTTTTTCCTAACAAATGCAAGATATAACATGGGCTATCTCCGCAAGGAGACATCAGATCTGTAAAACTCATGGTTTTTTGGTCTTCGGTGAGCCGGGGGAACATGAATATGTGTTTGTTTTTCGAATTTGAGCTCTATCTGCAAAGGGCACTTTTCTTGCTATAAGCAGTTTTTCCTAACAAATGCAAGATATAACATGGGCTATCTCCGCAAGGAGACATCAGATCTGTAAAACTCATGGTTTTGTGGTCTTTGGTGAGCCAGGGGAACATGAATATGTGTTTGTTTTTCGAATTTGAGCTCTATCTGCAAAGGGCACTTTTCTTGCTAAAAGCAGTTTTTCCTAACAAATGCAAGATATAACATGGGCTATCTCCGCAAGGAGACATCAGATCTGCATAACTCATGGTTTTTTGGTCTTCGTTGAGCCGGGGGAACATGAATATGTGTTTGTTTTTCGAATTTGAGCTCTATCTGCAAAGGGCACTTTTCATGCTTTAAGCAGTTTTTCCTAACAAATGCAAGATATAACATGGGCTATCTCCGCAAGGAGACATCAGATCTGTAAAACTCATGGTTTTTTGGTCTTCGGTGAGCCGGGGGAACATGAATGTGTGTTTGTTTTTCGAATTTGAGCTCTATCTGCAAAGGGCACTTTTCATGCTATAAGCAGTTTTTCCTAACAAATGCAAGATATAACATGGGCTATCTCCGCAAGGAGACATCAGATCTGCATAACTGATGGTTTTTTGGTCTTCAGTGAGCCGCGGGAACATGAATATGTGTTCGTTTTTCGAATTTGAGCTCTATCTGCAAAGGGCACTTTTCTTGCTATAAGCAGTTTTTCCTAACAAATGCAAGATATAACATGGGCTATGTGCGCAAGGAGACATCAGATCTGCATAACTGATGGATTTTTGGTCTTCGGTGAGCCGGGGGAAAATGAATATGTGTTTGTTTTTCGAATTTGAGCTCTATCTGCAAAGGGCACTTTTCTTGCTAAAAGCAGTTTTTCCTAACAAATGCAAGATATAACATGAGCTATCTGGGCAAGGAGATATCAGATCTGCATAACTCATGTTTTTTTGGTCTTCAGTGAGCCGGGGGAACATGAATATGTGTTTGTTTTTCGAATTTGAGCTCTATCTGCAAAGGGCACTTTTCTTGCTAAAAGCAGTTTTTACTAACAAATGCAAGATATAACATGGGCTATCTCCGCAAGGAGACGTCAGAATTGCAAAACGCATGGTTTTTTGGTCTTCGGGGAGTTTGGGGAACAAGAATACGTGTTTGTTTTTCGAATTTGAGCTCTATCTGCAAAGGGCACTTTTCATGCTATAAGCAGTTTTTCCTAACAAATGCAAGATATAACATGGGCTATATCCGCAAGGAGACATCAGATCTGTAAAACTCATGATTTTTTGGTCTTCGGTGAGCCGGGGGAACATGAATATGTGTTTGTTTTTCGAATTTGAGCTCTATCTGCAAAGGGCACTTTTCTTGCTATAAGGAGTTTTTCCGAACAAATGCAACATGGGCTATCTCCGCAAGGAGACATCAGATCTGCATAACTGATGGTTTTTTGGTCTTCGGTGAGCCGGGGGAACATGAATATGTGTTTGTTTTTCGAATTTGAGCTCTATCTGCAAAGGGCACTTTTCATGCTATAAGCAGTTTTTCCTAACAAATGCAAGATATAACATGGGCTATCTACGCAAGGAGACATCAGAACTGCAAAACGCATGGTTTTTTGGTCTTCGGTGAGCCGGGGGAACATGAATATGTGTTTGTTTTTCGAATTTGAGCTCTATCTGCAAAGGGCACTATTCTTGCTAAAAGCAGTTTTTCCTAACAAATGCAAGATATAACATGGGCTATCTCCGCAAGGAGACATCAGATCTGCATAACTGATGGTTTTTTGGTCTTCGGTGAGCCGGGGGAACATGAATATGTGTTCGTTTTTCGAATTTGAGCTCTATCTGCAAAGGGCACTTTTCTTGCTAAAAGCAGTTTTTCCTAACAAATGCAAGATATAACATGGGCTATCTCCGTAAGGAGACATCAGATCTGCAAAACTCATGGTTTTTTCGTCTTTGGTGAGCCGGGGGAACATGAATACGTGTTTGTTTTTCGAAATTGAGCTCTATCTGCAAAGGGCACTTTTCTTGCTAAAAGCAGTTTTTCCTAACAAATGCAAATTATAACATGGGCTATCTCCGCAAGGAGACATCAGATCTGCAAAACTCATGGTTTTTTGGTCTTCGGTGAGCCGGGGGAACATGAATATGTGTTTGTTTTTCGAATTTGAGCTCTATCTGCAAAGGGCACTTTTCTTGCTAAGTTTTTCCTAACAAATGCAAGATATAACATGGGCTATCTCCGCAAGGAGACATGAGATCTGCATAACTGATGGGTTTTTGGTCTTCGGTGAGCCGGGGGAACATGAATATGTGTTTGTTTTTCGAATTTGAGCTCTATCTGCAAAGGGCACTTTTCATGCTTTAAGCAGTTTTTCCTAACAAATGCAAGATATAACATGGGCTATCTCCGCAAGGAGACATCAGATCTGTAAAACTCATGATTTTTTGGTGTTCGGTGAGCCGGGGGAACATGAATATGTGTTTGTTTTTCGAATTTGAGCTCTATCTGCAAAGGGCACTTTTCTTGCTATAAGCAGTTTTTCCTAACAAATGCAACATGGGCTATCTCCGCAAGGAGACATCAGATCTGCATAACTGATGGTTTTTTGGTCTTCGGTGAGCCGGGGGAACATGAATATGTGTTTGTTTTTCGAATTTGAGCTCTATGTGCAAAGGGCACTTTTCTTGCTAAAAGCAGTTTTTCCTAACAAATGCAAGATATAACATGGGCTATCTCCGCAAGGAGACATCAGATCTGCATAACTGATGGTTTTTTGGTCTTCGGGGAGGTTGGGGAACATGAATACGTGTTTGTTTTTCGAAATTGAGCTCTATCTGCAAAGGGCACTTTTCTTGCTAAAAGCAGTTTTTCCTAACAAATGCAAGATATAACATGGGCTATCTCCGCAAGGAGACATCAGACCTGCAAAACTCATGGTTTTTTCATCTTTGGTGAGCCGGGGGAACATGAATATGTGTTTGTTTTTCGAATTTGAGCTCTATCTGCAATGGGCACTTTTCATTCTATAAACAGTTTTTACTAAAAAATGCAAGATATAACATGGGCTATATCTGCAAGGAGACATCAGAACTGCAAAACGCATGGTTTTTTGGTCTTCGGGGAGGTTGGGGAACATGAATACGTGTTTGTTTTTCGAATTTGAGCTCTATCTGCAAAGGGCACTTTTCTTGCTAAAAGCAGTTTTTCCTAACAAATGCAAGATATAACATGGGCTATCTCCGCAAGGAGACATCAGATCTGCATAACTGATGGTTTTTTGGTCTTCGGTGAGCCGGGGGAACATGAATACGTGTTTGTTTTTCGAATTTGAGCTCTATCTGCAAAGGGCACTTTTCATGCTTTAAGCAGTTTTTCCTAACAAATGCAAGATATAACATGGGCTATCTCCGCAAGGAGACATCAGATCTGTAAAACTCATGGTTTTTTGGTCTTCGGTGAGCCGGGGGAACATGAATATGTGTTTGTTTTTCGAA
Source organism: Vipera ursinii (assembly GCF_947247035.1). Classification (NCBI taxonomy): domain Eukaryota; kingdom Metazoa; phylum Chordata; class Lepidosauria; order Squamata; family Viperidae; genus Vipera; species Vipera ursinii. Next base: position 33,462,729 of record NC_139515.1, read on the forward strand.
TTTGAGCTCTATCTGCAAAGGGCACTTTTCTTGCTATAAGCAGTTTTTCCTAACAAATGCAAGATATAACATGGGCTATCTCCGCAAGGAGACATCAGATCTGTAAAACTCATGGTTTTGTGGTCTTCGGTGAGCCAGGGGAACATGAATATGTGTTTGTTTTTCGAATTTGAGCTCTATCTGCAAAGGGCACTTTTCTTGCTAAAAGCAGTTTTTCCTAACAAATGCAAGATATAACATGGGCTATCTCCGCAAGGAGACATCAGATCTGCATAACTCATGGTTTTTTGGTCTTCGTTGAGCCGGGGGAACATGAATATGTGTTTGTTTTTCGAATTTGAGCTCTATCTGCAAAGGGCACTTTTCATGCTTTAAGCAGTTTTTCCTAACAAATGCAAGATATAACATGGGCTATCTCCGCAAGGAGACATCAGATCTGTAAAACTCATGGTTTTTTGGTCTTCGGTGAGCCGGGGGAACATGAATGTGTGTTTGTTTTTCGAATTTGAGCTCTATCTGCAAAGGGCACTTTTCATGCTATAAGCAGTTTTTCCTAACAAATGCAAGATATAACATGGGCTATCTCCGCAAGGAGACATCAGATCTGCATAACTGATGGTTTTTTGGTCTTCAGTGAGCCGCGGGAACATGAATATGTGTTCGTTTTTCGAATTTGAGCTCTATCTGCAAAGGGCACTTTTCTTGCTATAAGCAGTTTTTCCTAACAAATGCAAGATATAACATGGGCTATGTGCGCAAGGAGACATCAGATCTGCATAACTGATGGATTTTTGGTCTTCGGTGAGCCGGGGGAAAATGAATATGTGTTTGTTTTTCGAATTTGAGCTCTATCTGCAAAGGGCACTTTTCTTGCTAAAAGCAGTTTTTCCTAACAAATGCAAGATATAACATGAGCTATCTGGGCAAGGAGATATCAGATCTGCATAACTCATGTTTTTTTGGTCTTCAGTGAGCCGGGGGAACATGAATATGTGTTTGTTTTTCGAATTTGAGCTCTATCTGCAAAGGGCACTTTTCTTGCTAAAAGCAGTTTTTACTAACAAATGCAAGATATAACATGGGCTATCTCCGCAAGGAGACGTCAGAATTGCAAAACGCATGGTTTTTTGGTCTTCGGGGAGTTTGGGGAACAAGAATACGTGTTTGTTTTTCGAATTTGAGCTCTATCTGCAAAGGGCACTTTTCATGCTATAAGCAGTTTTTCCTAACAAATGCAAGATATAACATGGGCTATATCCGCAAGGAGACATCAGATCTGTAAAACTCATGATTTTTTGGTCTTCGGTGAGCCGGGGGAACATGAATATGTGTTTGTTTTTCGAATTTGAGCTCTATCTGCAAAGGGCACTTTTCTTGCTATAAGGAGTTTTTCCGAACAAATGCAACATGGGCTATCTCCGCAAGGAGACATCAGATCTGCATAACTGATGGTTTTTTGGTCTTCGGTGAGCCGGGGGAACATGAATATGTGTTTGTTTTTCGAATTTGAGCTCTATCTGCAAAGGGCACTTTTCATGCTATAAGCAGTTTTTCCTAACAAATGCAAGATATAACATGGGCTATCTACGCAAGGAGACATCAGAACTGCAAAACGCATGGTTTTTTGGTCTTCGGTGAGCCGGGGGAACATGAATATGTGTTTGTTTTTCGAATTTGAGCTCTATCTGCAAAGGGCACTATTCTTGCTAAAAGCAGTTTTTCCTAACAAATGCAAGATATAACATGGGCTATCTCCGCAAGGAGACATCAGATCTGCATAACTGATGGTTTTTTGGTCTTCGGTGAGCCGGGGGAACATGAATATGTGTTCGTTTTTCGAATTTGAGCTCTATCTGCAAAGGGCACTTTTCTTGCTAAAAGCAGTTTTTCCTAACAAATGCAAGATATAACATGGGCTATCTCCGTAAGGAGACATCAGATCTGCAAAACTCATGGTTTTTTCGTCTTTGGTGAGCCGGGGGAACATGAATACGTGTTTGTTTTTCGAAATTGAGCTCTATCTGCAAAGGGCACTTTTCTTGCTAAAAGCAGTTTTTCCTAACAAATGCAAATTATAACATGGGCTATCTCCGCAAGGAGACATCAGATCTGCAAAACTCATGGTTTTTTGGTCTTCGGTGAGCCGGGGGAACATGAATATGTGTTTGTTTTTCGAATTTGAGCTCTATCTGCAAAGGGCACTTTTCTTGCTAAGTTTTTCCTAACAAATGCAAGATATAACATGGGCTATCTCCGCAAGGAGACATGAGATCTGCATAACTGATGGGTTTTTGGTCTTCGGTGAGCCGGGGGAACATGAATATGTGTTTGTTTTTCGAATTTGAGCTCTATCTGCAAAGGGCACTTTTCATGCTTTAAGCAGTTTTTCCTAACAAATGCAAGATATAACATGGGCTATCTCCGCAAGGAGACATCAGATCTGTAAAACTCATGATTTTTTGGTGTTCGGTGAGCCGGGGGAACATGAATATGTGTTTGTTTTTCGAATTTGAGCTCTATCTGCAAAGGGCACTTTTCTTGCTATAAGCAGTTTTTCCTAACAAATGCAACATGGGCTATCTCCGCAAGGAGACATCAGATCTGCATAACTGATGGTTTTTTGGTCTTCGGTGAGCCGGGGGAACATGAATATGTGTTTGTTTTTCGAATTTGAGCTCTATGTGCAAAGGGCACTTTTCTTGCTAAAAGCAGTTTTTCCTAACAAATGCAAGATATAACATGGGCTATCTCCGCAAGGAGACATCAGATCTGCATAACTGATGGTTTTTTGGTCTTCGGTGAGCTGGGGGAACATGAATATGTGTTTGTTTTTCGAAATTGAGCTCTATCTGCAAGTGGCACTTTTCTTGCTAAAAGCAGTTTTTCCTAACAAATGCAAGATATAACATGGGCTATCTCCGCAAGGAGACATCAGATCTGCATAACTGATGGTTTTTTGGTCTTCGGTGAGCCGGGGGAACATGAATATGTGTTCGTTTTTCGAATTTGAGCTCTATCTGCAAAGGGCACTTTTCTTGCTAAAAGCAGTTTTTCCTAACAAATGCAAGATATAACATGGGCTATCTCCGTAAGGAGACATCAGATCTGCAAAACTCATGGTTTTTTCGTCTTCGGTGAGCCGGGGGAACATGAATACGTGTTTGTTTTTCGAATTTGAGCTCTATCTGCAAAGGGCACTTTTCATGCTTTAAGCAGTTTTTCCTAACAAATGCAAGATATAACATGGGCTATCTCCGCAAGGAGACATCAGATCTGTAAAACTCATGGTTTTTTGGTTTTCGGTGAGCCGGGGGAACATGAATATGTGTTTGTTTTTCGAATTTGAGCTCTATCTGCAAAGGACACTTTTCTTGCTATAAGCAGTTTTTCCTAACAAATGCAAGATATAACATGGGCTATCTCCGCAAGGAGACATCAGATCTGTAAACCTCATGGTTTTGTGGTCTTCGGTGAGCCAGGGGAACATGAATATGTGTTTGTTTTTCGAATTTGAGCTCTATCTGCAAAGGGCACTTTTCTTGCTAAAAGCAGTTTTTCCTAAGAAATGCAAGATATAACATGGGCTATCTCCGTAAGGAGACATCAGATCTGCATAACTCATGGTTTTTTGGTCTTCGGTGAGCCGGGGGAACATGAATATGTGTTTGTTTTTCGAAATTGAGCTCTATCTGCAAAGGGCACTTTTCTTGCTAAAAGCAGTTTTTCCTAACAAATGCAAGATATAACATGGGCTATCTCCGTAAGGAGACATCAGAACTGCAAAACGCATGGTTTTTTCATCTTTGGTGAGCCGGGGGAACATGAATATGTGTTTGTTTTTCATATTTGAGCTCTATCTGCAAAGGGCACTTTTCTTGCTAAAAGCAGTTTTTCCTAACAAATGCAAGATATAACATGGGCTATCTCCGAAAGGAGACATCAGAACTGCAAAACGCATGGTTTTTTGGTGTTCGGTGAGCCGGGGGAACATGAATATGTGTTTGTTTTTCGAATTTGAGCTCTATCTGCAAAGGGCACTTTTCTTTCTAAAAGCAGTTTTTCCTAACAAATGCAAGATATAACATGGGCTATCTCCGCAAGGAGACATCAGAACTGCAAAACGCATGGTTTTTTGGTCTTCGGGGAGGTTGGGGAACATGAATACGTGTTTGTTTTTCGAATTTGAGCTCTATCTGCAAAGGGCACTTTTCATGCTATAAGCAGTTTTTCCTAACAAATGCAAGATATAACATGGGCTATCTCCGCAAGGAGACATCAGAACTGCAAAACGCATGGTTTTTTGGTCTTCGGGGAGGTTGGGGATCATGAATACGTGTTTGTTTTTCGAAATTGAGCTCTATCTGCAAAGGGCACTTTTCTTGCTAAAAGCAGTTTTTCCTAACAAATGCAAGATATAACATGGGCTATCTCCGCAAGGAGACATCAGACCTGCAAAACTCATGGTTTTTTCATCTTTGGTGAGCCGGGGAAACATGAATATGTGTTTGTTTTTCGAATTTGAGCTCTATCTGCAATGGGCACTTTTCATTCTATAAACAGTTTTTACTAAAAAATGCAAGATATAACATGGGCTATATCTGCAAGGAGACATCAGAACTGCAAAACGCATGGTTTTTTGGTCTTCGGGGAGGTTGGGGAACATGAATACGTGTTTCTTTTTCGAATTTGAGCTCTATCTGCAAAGGGCACTTTTCTTGCTAAAAGCAGTTTTTCCTAACAAATGCAAGATATAACATGGGCTATCTCCGCAAGGAGACATCAGATCTGCATAACTGATGGTTTTTTGGTCTTCGGTGAGCCGGGGGAACATGAATATGTGTTCGTTTTTCGAATTTGAGCTCTATCTGCAAAGGGCACTTTTCTTGCTAAAAGCAGTTTTTCCTAACAAATGCAAGATATAACATGGGCTATCTCCGTAAGGAGACATCAGATCTGCAAAACTCATGGTTTTTTCGTCTTCGGTGAGCCGGGGGAACATGAATACGTGTTTGTTTTTCGAATTTGAGCTCTATCTGCAAAGGGCACTTTTCATGCTTTAAGCAGTTTTTCCTAACAAATGCAAGATATAACATGGGCTATCTCCGCAAGGAGACATCAGATCTGTAAAACTCATGGTTTTTTGGTCTTCGGTGAGCCGGGGGAACATGAATATGTGTTTGTTTTTCGAAATTGAGCTCTATCTGCAAAGGGCACTTTTCTTGCTAAAAGCACTTTTTCCTAACAAATGCAAGATATAACATGGGCTATCTCCGCAAGGAGACATCAGATCTGCATAACTCATGGTTTTTTGGTCTTCGGTGAGCCGGGGGAACATGAATATGTGTTTGTTTTTCGAAATTGAGCTCTATCTGCAAAGGGCACTTATCTTGCTAAAAGCAGTTTTTCCTAACAAATCCAAGATATAACATGGGCTATCTCCGTAAGGAGACATCAGAACTGCAAAACGCATGGTTTTTTCATCTTTGGTGAGCCGGGGGAACATGAATATGTGTTTGTTTTTCGAATTTGAGCTCTATCTGCAAAGGGCACTTTTCTTTCTAAAAGCAGTTTTTCCTAACAAATGCAAGATATAACATGGGCTATCTCCGCAAGGAGATATCAGATCTGCATAACTCATGGTTTTTTGGTCTTCGGTGAGCCAGGGGAACATGAATATGTGTTTGTTTTTCGAATTTGAGCTCTATCTGCAAAGGGCACTTTTCTTGCTAAAAGCAGTTTTTCCTAACAAATGCAAGATATAACATGGGCTATCTCCGCAAGGAGACATCAGATCTGTTAAACTCATGGTTTTTTCATCTTCGGTGAGCCGGGGGGACATGAATATGTGTTTCTTTTTCGAATTTGAGCTCTATCTGCAATGGGCACTTTTCATGCTATAAACAGTTTTTACTAACAAATGCAAGAAATAACATGGGCTATCTCCGAAAGGAGACATCAGAACTGCAAAACGCATGGTTTTTTGGTGTTCGGTGAGCCGGGGGAACATGAACATGTGTTTGTTTTTCGAATTTGAGCTCTATCTGCAAAGGGCACTTTTCTTTCTAAAAGCAGTTTTTCCTAACAAATGCAAGATATAACATGGGCTATCTCCGCAAGGAGACATCAGAACTGCAAAACGCATGGTTTTTTGGTCTTCGGGGAGGTTGGGGAACATGAATACGTGTTTGTTTTTCGAATTTGAGCTCTATCTGCAAAGGGCACTTTTCATGCTATAAGCAGTTTTTCTTAACAAATGCAAGATATAACATGGGCTATCTCCGCAAGGAGACATCAGAACTGCAAAACGCATGGTTTTTTGGTCTTCGGGGAGGTTGGGGAACATGAATACGTGTTTGTTTTTCGAAATTGAGCTCTATCTGCAAAGGGCACTTTTCTTGCTAAAAGCAGTTTTTCCTAACAAATGCAAGATATAACATGGGCTATCTCCGCAAGGAGACATCAGACCTGCAAAACTCATGGTTTTTTCATCTTTGGTGAGCCGGGGGAACATGAATATGTGTTTGTTTTTCGAATTTGAGCTCTATCTGCAATGGGCACTTTTCATTCTATAAACAGTTTTTACTAAAAAATGCAAGATATAACATGGGCTATATCTGCAAGGAGACATCAGAACTGCAAAACGCATGGTTTTTTGGTCTTCGGGGAGGTTGGGGAACATGAATACGTGTTTCTTTTTCGAATTTGAGCTCTATCTGCAAAGGGCACTTTTCTTGCTAAAAGCAGTTTTTCCTAACAAATGCAAGATATAACATGGGCTATCTCCGCAAGGAGACATCAGATCTGCATAACTGATGGTTTTTTGGTCTTCGGTGAGCCGGGGGAACATGAATATGTGTTCGTTTTTCGAATTTGAGCTCTATCTGCAAAGGGCACTTTTCTTGCTAAAAGCAGTTTTTCCTAACAAATGCAAGATATAACATGGGCTATCTCCGTAAGGAGACATCAGATCTGCCAAACTCATGGTTTTTTCGTCTTCGGTGAGCCGGGGGAACATGAATACGTGTTTGTTTTTCGAATTTGAGCTCTATCTGCAAAGGGCACTTTTCATGCTTTAAGCAGTTTTTCCTAACAAATGCAAGATATAACATGGGCTATCTCCGCAAGGAGACATCAGATCTGTAAAACTCATGGTTTTTTGGTCTTCGGTGAGCCGGGGGAACATGAATATGTGTTTGTTTTTCGAATTTGAGCTCTATCTGCAAAGGGCACTTTTCTTGCTATAAGCAGTTTTTCCTAACAAATGCAAGATATAACATGGGCTATCTCCGCAAGGAGACATCAGATCTGTAAAACTCATGGTTTTGTGGTCTTCGGTGAGCCAGGGGAACATGAATATGTGTTTGTTTTTCGAATTTGAGCTCTATCTGCAAAGGGCACTTTTCTTGCTAAAAGCAGTTTTTCCTAACAAATGCAAGATATAACATGGGCTATCTCCGCAAGGAGACATCAGATCTGCATAACTGATGGTTTTTTGGTCTTCGTTGAGCCGGGGGAACATGAATATGTGTTTGTTTTTCGAATTTGAGCTCTATCTGCAAAGGGCACTTTTCATGCTTTAAGCAGTTTTTCCTAACAAATGCAAGATATAACATGGGCTATCTCCGCAAGGAGACATCAGATCTGTAAAACTCATGGTTTTTTGGTCTTCGGTGAGCCGGGGGAACATGAATGTGTGTTTGTTTTTCGAATTTGAGCTCTATCTGCAAAGGGCACTTTTCATGCTATAAGCAGTTTTTCCTAACAAATGCAAGATATAACATGGGCTATCTCCGCAAGGAGACATCAGATCTGCATAACTGATGGTTTTTTGGTCTTCAGTGAGCCGCGGGAACATGAATATGTGTTTGTTTTTCGAATTTGAGCTCTATCTGCAATGGGCACTTTTCATTCTATAAACAGTTTTTACTAAAAAATGCAAGATATAACATGGGCTATATCTGCAAGGAGACATCAGAACTGCAAAACGCATGGTTTTTTGGTCTTCGGGGAGGTTGGGGAACATGAATACGTGTTTCTTTTTCGAATTTGAGCTCTATCTGCAAAGGGCACTTTTCTTGCTAAAAGCAGTTTTTCCTAACAAATGCAAGATATAACATGGGCTATCTCCGCAAGGAGACATCAGATCTGCATAACTGATGGTTTTTTGGTCTTCGGTGAGCCGGGGGAACATGAATATGTGTTCGTTTTTCGAATTTGAGCTCTATCTGCAAAGGGCACTTTTCTTGCTAAAAGCAGTTTTTCCTAACAAATGCAAGATATAACATGGGCTATCTCCGTAAGGAGACATCAGATCTGCCAAACTCATGGTTTTTTCGTCTTCGGTGAGCCGGGGGAACATGAATACGTGTTTGTTTTTCGAATTTGAGCTCTATCTGCAAAGGGCACTTTTCATGCTTTAAGCAGTTTTTCCTAACAAATGCAAGATATAACATGGGCTATCTCCGCAAGGAGACATCAGATCTGTAAAACTCATGGTTTTTTGGTCTTCGGTGAGCCGGGGGAACATGAATATGTGTTTGTTTTTCGAATTTGAGCTCTATCTGCAAAGGGCACTTTTCTTGCTATAAGCAGTTTTTCCTAACAAATGCAAGATATAACATGGGCTATCTCCGCAAGGAGACATCAGATCTGTAAAACTCATGGTTTTGTGGTCTTCGGTGAGCCAGGGGAACATGAATATGTGTTTGTTTTTCGAATTTGAGCTCTATCTGCAAAGGGCACTTTTCTTGCTAAAAGCAGTTTTTCCTAACAAATGCAAGATATAACATGGGCTATCTCCGCAAGGAGACATCAGATCTGCATAACTGATGGTTTTTTGGTCTTCGTTGAGCCGGGGGAACATGAATATGTGTTTGTTTTTCGAATTTGAGCTCTATCTGCAAAGGGCACTTTTCATGCTTTAAGCAGTTTTTCCTAACAAATGCAAGATATAACATGGGCTATCTCCGCAAGGAGACATCAGATCTGTAAAACTCATGGTTTTTTGGTCTTCGGTGAGCCGGGGGAACATGAATGTGTGTTTGTTTTTCGAATTTGAGCTCTATCTGCAAAGGGCACTTTTCATGCTATAAGCAGTTTTTCCTAACAAATGCAAGATATAACATGGGCTATCTCCGCAAGGAGACATCAGATCTGCATAACTGATGGTTTTTTGGTCTTCAGTGAGCCGCGGGAACATGAATATGTGTTCGTTTTTCGAATTTGAGCTCTATCTGCAAAGGGCACTTTTCTTGCTATAAGCAGTTTTTCCTAACAAATGCAAGATATAACATGGGCTATGTGCGCAAGGAGACATCAGATCTGCATAACTGATGGATTTTTGGTCTTCGGTGAGCCGGGGGAAAATGAATATGTGTTTGTTTTTCGAATTTGAGCTCTATCTGCAAAGGGCACTTTTCTTGCTAAAAGCAGTTTTTCCTAACAAATGCAAGATATAACATGAGCTATCTGGGCAAGGAGATATCAGATCTGCATAACTCATGTTTTTTTGGTCTTCAGTGAGCCGGGGGAACATGAATATGTGTTTGTTTTTCGAATTTGAGCTCTATCTGCAAAGGGCACTTTTCTTGCTAAAAGCAGTTTTTACTAACAAATGCAAGATATAACATGGGCTATCTCCGCAAGGAGACGTCAGAACTGCAAAACGCATGGTTTTTTGGTCTTCGGGGATGTTGGGGAACAAGAATACGTGTTTGTTTTTCGAATTTGAGCTCTATCTGCAAAGGGCACTTTTCATGCTATAAGCAGTTTTTCCTAACAAATGCAAGATATAACATGGGCTATATCCGCAAGGAGACATCAGATCTGTAAAACTCATGATTTTTTGGTCTTCGGTGAGCCGGGGGAACATGAATATGTGTTTGTTTTTCGAATTTGAGCTCTATCTGCAAAGGGCACTTTTCTTGCTATAAGGAGTTTTTCCTAACAAATGCAACATGGGCTATCTCCGCAAGGAGACATCAGATCTGCATAACTGATGGTTTTTTGGTCTTCGGTGAGCCGGGGGAACATGAATATGTGTTTGTTTTTCGAATTTGAGCTCTATCTGCAAAGGGCACTATTCTTGCTAAAAGCAGTTTTTCCTAACAAATGCAAGATATAACATGGGCTATCTACGCAAGGAGACATCAGAACTGCAAAACGCATGGTTTTTTGGTCTTCGGTGAGCCGGGGGAACATGAATATGTGTTTGTTTTTCGAAATTGAGATCTATCTGCAAAGGGCACTTTTCTTGCTAAAAGCAGTTTTTCCTAACAAATGCAAATTATAACATGGGCTATCTCCGCAAGGAGACATCAGATCTGCAAAACTCATGGTTTTTTGGTCTTCGGTGAGCCGGGGGAACATGAATATGTGTTTGTTTTTCGAATTTGAGCTCTATCTGCAAAGGGCACTATTCTTGCTAAAAGCAGTTTTTCCTAACAAATGCAAGATATAACATGGGCTATCTCCGCAAGGAGACATCAGATCTGCATAACTGATGGTTTTTTGGTCTTCGGTGAGCCGGGGGAACATGAATATGTGTTCGTTTTTCGAATTTGAGCTCTATCTGCAAAGGGCACTTTTCTTGCTAAAAGCAGTTTTTCCTAACAAATGCAAGATATAACATGGGCTATCTCCGTAAGGAGACATCAGATCTGCAAAACTCATGGTTTTTTCGTCTTTGGTGAGCCGGGGGAACATGAATACGTGTTTGTTTTTCGAAATTGAGCTCTATCTGCAAAGGGCACTTTTCTTGCTAAAAGCAGTTTTTCCTAATAAATGCAAATTATAACATGGGCTATCTCCGCAAGGAGACATCAGATCTGCAAAACTCATGGTTTTTTGGTCTTCGGTGAGCCGGGGGAACATGAATATGTGTTTGTTTTTCGAATTTGAGCTCTATCTGCAAAGGGCACTTTTCTTGCTAAGTTTTTCCTAACAAATGAAAGAGATAACATGGGCTATCTCCGCAAGGAGACATCAGATCTGCATAACTGATGGTTTTTTGGTCTTCGGTGAGCCGGGGGAACATGAATATGTGTTCGTTTTTTGAATTTGAGCTCTATCTGCAAAGGGCACTTTTCTTGCTAAAAGCAGCTTTTCCTAACAAATGCAAGATATAACATGGGCTATCTCCGTAAGGAGACATCAGATCTGCAAAACTCAAGGTTTTTTCGTCTTTGGTGAGCCGGGGGAACATGAATACGTGTTTGTTTTTCGAATTTGAGCTCTATCTGCAAAGGGCACTTTTCATGCTATAAGCAGTTTTTCCTAACAAATGCAAGATATAACATGGGCTATCTACGCAAGGAGACATCAGATCTGCAAAACGCATGGTTTTTTGGTCTTCGGTGAGCCGGGGGAACATGAATATGTGTTTGTTTTTCGAAATTGAGCTCTATCTGCAAAGGGCACTTTTCTTGCTAAAAGCAGTTTTTCCTAACAAATGCAAATTATAACATGGGCTATCTCCGCAAGGAGACATCAGAACTGCAAACCGCATGGTTTTTTGGTCTTCGGGGAGGTTGGGGAACATGAATACGTGTTTGGTTTTCGAATTTGAGCTCTATCTGCAAAGGGCACTTTTCATGCTATAAGCAGTTTTTCCTAACAAATGCAAGATATAACATGGGCTATCTACGCAAGGAGACATCAGAACTGCAAAACGCATGGTTTTTTGGTCTTCGGGGAGGTTGGGGAACATGAATACGTGTTTGTTTTTCGAATTTGAGCTCTATCTGCAAAGGGCACTTTTCATGCTATAAGCAGTTTTTCCTAACAAATGCAAGATATAACATGGGCTATCTCCGCAAAGAGACATCAGATCTGCAAAACTCATGGTTTTTTTGTCTTCGGTGAGCCGGGGGAACATGAATACGTGTTTGTTTTTCGAATTTGAGCTCTATCTGCAAAGGGCACTTTTCATGCTATAAGCAGTTTTTCCTAACAAATGCAAGATATAACATGGGCTATCTCCGCAAGGAGACATCAGAACTGCAAAACGCATGGTTTTTTGGTCTTCGGGGAGGTTGGGGAACATGAATACGTGTTTGTTTTTCGAAATTGAGCTCTATCTGCAAAGGGCACTTTTCTTGCTAAAAGCAGTTTTTCCTAACAAATGCAAGATATAACATGGGCTATCTCCGCAAGGAGACATCAGACCTGCAAAACTCATGGTTTTTTCATCTTTGGTGAGCCGGGGGAACATGAATATGTGTTTGTTTTTCGAATTTGAGCTCTATCTGCAATGGGCACTTTTCATTCTATAAACAGTTTTTACTAAAAAATGCAAGATATAACATGGGCTATATCTGCAAGGAGACATCAGAACTGCAAAACGCATGGTTTTTTGGTCTTCGGGGAGGTTGGGGAACATGAATACGTGTTTCTTTTTCGAATTTGAGCTCTATCTGCAAAGGGCACTTTTCTTGCTAAAAGCAGTTTTTCCTAACAAATGCAAGATATAACATGGGCTATCTCCGTAAGGAGACATCAGATCTGCAAAACTCATGGTTTTTTCGTCTTTGGTGAGCCGGGGGAACATGAATACGTGTTTGTTTTTCGAATTTGAGCTCTATCTGCAAAGGGCACTTTTCATGCTTTAAGCAGTTTTTCCTAACAAATGCAAGATATAACATGGGCTATCTCCGCAAGGAGACATCAGATCTGTAAAACTCATGGTTTTTTGGTCTTCGGTGAGCCGGGGGAACATGAATATGTGTTTGTTTTTCGAATTTGAGCTCTATCTGCAAAGGGCACTTTTCTTGCTATAAGCAGTTTTTCCTAACAAATGCAAGATATAACATGGGCTATCTCCGCAAGGAGACATCAGATCTGTAAAACTCATGGTTTTGTGGTCTTCGGTGAGCCAGGGGAACATGAATATGTGTTTGTTTTTCGAATTTGAGCTCTATCTGCAAAGGGCACTTTTCTTGCTAAAAGCAGTTTTTCCTAACAAATGCAAGATATAACATGGGCTATCTCCGCAAGGAGACATCAGATCTGCATAACTCATGGTTTTTTGGTCTTCGTTGAGCCGGGGGAACATGAATATGTGTTTGTTTTTCGAATTTGAGCTCTATCTGCAAAGGGCACTTTTCTTGCTAAAAGCAGTTTTTCCTAACAAATGCAAGATATAACATGGGCTATCTCCGCAAGGAGACGTCAGAACTGCAAAACGCATGGTTTTTTGGTCTTCGGGGAGGTTGGGGAACAAGAATACGTGTTTGTTTTTCGAATTTGAGCTCTATCTGCAAAGGGCACTTTTCATGCTATAAGCAGTTTTTCCTAACAAATGCAAGATATAACATGGGCTATATCCGCAAGGAGACATCAGATCTGTAAAACTCATGATTTTTTGGTCTTCGGTGAGCCGGGGGAACATGAATATGTGTTTGTTTTTCGAATTTGAGCTCTATCTGCAAAGGGCACTTTTCTTGCTATAAGGAGTTTTTCCGAACAAATGCAACATGGGCTATCTCCGCAAGGAGACATCAGATCTGCATAACTGATGGTTTTTTGGTCTTCGGTGAGCCGGGGGAACATGAATATGTGTTTGTTTTTCGAATTTGAGCTCTATCTGCAAAGGGCACTTTTCTTGCTAAAAGCAGTTTTTCCTAACAAATGCAAATTATAACATGGGCTATCTCCGCAAGGAGACATCAGATCTGCAAAACTCATGGTTTTTTGGTCTTCGGTGAGCCGGGGGAACATGAATATGTGTTTGTTTTTCGAATTTGAGCTCTATCTGCAAAGGGCACTATTCCTGCTAAAAGCAGTTTTTCCTAACAAATGCAAGATATAACATGGGCTATCTCCGCAAGGAGACATCAGATCTGCATAACTGATGGTTTTTTGGTCTTCGGTGAGCCGGGGGAACATGAATATGTGTTCGTTTTTCGAATTTGAGCTCTATCTGCAAAGGGCACTTTTCTTGCTAAAAGCAGTTTTTCCTAACAAATGCAAGATATAACATGGGCTATCTCCGTAAGGAGACATCAGATCTGCAAAACTCATGGTTTTTTCGTCTTTGGTGAGCCGGGGGAACATGAATACGTGTTTGTTTTTCGAAATTGAGCTCTATCTGCAAAGGGCACTTTTCTTGCTAAAAGCAGTTTTTCCTAACAAATGCAAATTATAACATGGGCTATCTCCGCAAGGAGACATCAGATCTGCAAAACTCATGGTTTTTTGGTCTTCGGTGAGCCGGGGGAACATGAATATGTGTTTGTTTTTCGAATTTGAGCTCTATCTGCAAAGGGCACTTTTCTTGCTAAGTTTTTCCTAACAAATGCAAGAGATAACATGGGCTATCTCCGCAAGGAGACATCAGATCTGCATAACTGATGGTTTTTTGGTCTTCGGTGAGCCGGGGGAACATGAATATGTGTTCGTTTTTTGAATTTGAGCTCTATCTGCAAAGGGAACTTTTCTTGCTAAAAGCAGCTTTTCCTAACAAATGCAAGATATAACATGGGCTATCTCCGTAAGGAGACATCAGATCTGCAAAACTCAAGGTTTTTTCGTCTTTGGTGAGCCGGGGGAACATGAATACGTGTTTGTTTTTCGAATTTGAGCTCTATCTGCAAAGGGCACTTTTCTTGCTAAAAGCAGTTTTTCCTAACAAATGCAAATTATAACATGGGCTATCTCCGCAAGGAGACATCAGAACTGCAAACCGCATGGTTTTTTGGTCTTCGGGGAGGTTGGGGAACATGAATACGTGTTTGGTTTTCGAATTTGAGCTCTATCTGCAAAGGGCACTTTTCATGCTATAAGCAGTTTTTCCTAACAAATGCAAGATATAACATGGGCTATCTACGCAAGGAGACATCAGAACTGCAAAACGCATGGTTTTTTGGTCTTCGGGGAGGTTGGGGAACATGAATACGTGTTTGTTTTTCGAATTTGAGCTCTATCTGCAAAGGGCACTTTTCATGCTATAAGCAGTTTTTCCTAACAAATGCAAGATATAACATGGGCTATCTCCGCAAAGAGACATCAGATCTGCAAAACTCATGGTTTTTTGGTCTTCGGTGAGCCGGGGGAACATGAATATGTGTTTGTTTTTCGAAATTGAGCTCTACCTGCAAAGGGCACTTTTCTTGCTAAAAGCAGTTTTTCCTAACAAATGCAAGATATAACATGGGCTATCTCCGCAAGGAGACATCAGATCTGCAAAACTCATGGTTTTTTCATCTTCGGTGAGCCGGGGGAACATGAATATGTGTTTGTTTTTCGAATTTGAGCTCTATCTGCAATGGGAACTTTTCATGCTATAAACAGTTTTTACTAACAAATGCAAGATATAACTTGGGCTATCTCTGCAAGGAGACATCAGAACTGCAAAACGCATGGTTTTTTGGTCTTCGGTGAGCCGGGGGAACATGAATATGTGTTTGTTTTTCGAATTTGAGCTCTATCTGCAAAGGGCACTTTTCTTGCTAAAAGCAGTTTTTCCTAACAAATGCAAGATATAACATGGGCTATCTACGCAAGGAGACATCAGAACTGCAAAACGCATGGTTTTTTGGTCTTCGGTGAGCTGGGGGAACATGAATATGTGTTTGTTTTTCGAAATTGAGCTCTATCTGCAAAGGGCACTTTTCTTGCTAAAAGCAGTTTTTCCTAACAAATGCAAATTATAACATGGGCTATCTCCGCAAGGAGACATCAGAACTGCAAACCGCATGGTTTTTTGGTCTTCGGGGAGGTTGGGGAACATGAATACGTGTTTGGTTTTCGAATTTGAGCTCTATCTGCAAAGGGCACTTTTCATGCTATAAGCAGTTTTTCCTAACAAATGCAAGATATAACATGGGCTATCTACGCAAGGAGACATCAGAACTGCAAAACGCATGGTTTTTTGGTCTTCGGGGAGGTTGGGGAACATGAATACGTGTTTGTTTTTCGAATTTGAGCTCTATCTGCAAAGGGCACTTTTCATGCTATAAGCAGTTTTTCCTAACAAATGCAAGATATAACATGGGCTATCTCCGCAAAGAGACATCAGATCTGCAAAACTCATGGTTTTTTTGTCTTCGGTGAACCGGGGGAACATGAATACGTGTTTGTTTTTCGAATTTGAGCTCTATCTGCAAAGGGCACTTTTCTTGCTAAAAGCAGTTTTTCCTAACAAATGCAAGATATAACATGGGCTATCTCCGTAAGGAGACATCAGATCTGCAAAACTCATGGTTTTTTCGTCTTCGGTGAGCCGGGGGAACATGAATACGTGTTTGTTTTTCGAATTTGAGCTCTATCTGCAAAGGGCACTTTTCATGCTTTAAGCAGTTTTTCCTAACAAATGCAAGATATAACATGGGCTATCTCCGCAAGGAGACATCAGATCTGTAAAACTCATGGTTTTTTGGTCTTCGGTGAGCCGGGGGAACATGAATATGTGTTTGTTTTTCGAAATTGAGCTCTATCTGCAAAGGGCACTTTTCTTGCTAAAAGCACTTTTTCCTAACAAATGCAAGATATAACATGGGCTATCTCCGCAAGGAGACATCAGATCTGCATAACTCATGGTTTTTTGGTCTTCGGTGAGCCGGGGGAACATGAATATGTGTTTGTTTTTCGAAATTGAGCTCTATCTGCAAAGGGCACTTATCTTGCTAAAAGCAGTTTTTCCTAACAAATCCAAGATATAACATGGGCTATCTCCGTAAGGAGACATCAGAACTGCAAAACGCATGGTTTTTTCATCTTTGGTGAGCCGGGGGAACATGAATATGTGTTTGTTTTTCGAATTTGAGCTCTATCTGCAAAGGGCACTTTTCTTTCTAAAAGCAGTTTTTCCTAACAAATGCAAGATATAACATGGGCTATCTCCGCAAGGAGATATCAGATCTGCATAACTCATGGTTTTTTGGTCTTCGGTGAGCCAGGGGAACATGAATATGTGTTTGTTTTTCGAATTTGAGCTCTATCTGCAAAGGGCACTTTTCTTGCTAAAAGCAGTTTTTCCTAACAAATGCAAGATATAACATGGGCTATCTCCGCAAGGAGACATCAGATCTGTTAAACTCATGGTTTTTTCATCTTCGGTGAGCCGGGGGGACATGAATATGTGTTTCTTTTTCGAATTTGAGCTCTATCTGCAATGGGCACTTTTCATGCTATAAACAGTTTTTACTAACAAATGCAAGAAATAACATGGGCTATCTCCGAAAGGAGACATCAGAACTGCAAAACGCATGGTTTTTTGGTGTTCGGTGAGCCGGGGGAACATGAACATGTGTTTGTTTTTCGAATTTGAGCTCTATCTGCAAAGGGCACTTTTCTTTCTAAAAGCAGTTTTTCCTAACAAATGCAAGATATAACATGGGCTATCTCCGCAAGGAGACATCAGAACTGCAAAACGCATGGTTTTTTGGTCTTCGGGGAGGTTGGGGAACATGAATACGTGTTTGTTTTTCGAATTTGAGCTCTATCTGCAAAGGGCACTTTTCATGCTATAAGCAGTTTTTCCTAACAAATGCAAGATATAACATGGGCTATCTCCGCAAGGAGACATCAGAACTGCAAAACGCATGGTTTTTTGGTCTTCGGGGAGGTTGGGGAACATGAATACGTGTTTGTTTTTCGAAATTGAGCTCTATCTGCAAAGGGCACTTTTCTTGCTATAAGGAGTTTTTCCGAACAAATGCAACATGGGCTATCTCCGCAAGGAGACATCAGATCTGCATAACTGATGGTTTTTTGGTCTTCGGTGAGCCGGGGGAACATGAATATGTGTTTGTTTTTCGAATTTGAGCTCTATCTGCAAAGGGCACTTTTCTTGCTAAAAGCAGTTTTTCCTAACAAATGCAAATTATAACATGGGCTATCTCCGCAAGGAGACATCAGATCTGCAAAACTCATGGTTTTTTGGTCTTCGGTGAGCCGGGGGAACATGAATATGTGTTTGTTTTTCGAATTTGAGCTCTATCTGCAAAGGGCACTATTCCTGCTAAAAGCAGTTTTTCCTAACAAATGCAAGATATAACATGGGCTATCTCCGCAAGGAGACATCAGATCTGCATAACTGATGGTTTTTTGGTCTTCGGTGAGCCGGGGGAACATGAATATGTGTTCGTTTTTCGAATTTGAGCTCTATCTGCAAAGGGCACTTTTCTTGCTAAAAGCAGTTTTTCCTAACAAATGCAAGATATAACATGGGCTATCTCCGTAAGGAGACATCAGATCTGCAAAACTCATGGTTTTTTCGTCTTTGGTGAGCCGGGGGAACATGAATACGTGTTTGTTTTTCGAAATTGAGCTCTATCTGCAAAGGGCACTTTTCTTGCTAAAAGCAGTTTTTCCTAACAAATGCAAATTATAACATGGGCTATCTCCGCAAGGAGACATCAGATCTGCAAAACTCATGGTTTTTTGGTCTTCGGTGAGCCGGGGGAACATGAATATGTGTTTGTTTTTCGAATTTGAGCTCTATCTGCAAAGGGCACTTTTCTTGCTAAGTTTTTCCTAACAAATGCAAGAGATAACATGGGCTATCTCCGCAAGGAGACATCAGATCTGCATAACTGATGGTTTTTTGGTCTTCGGTGAGCCGGGGGAACATGAATATGTGTTCGTTTTTTGAATTTGAGCTCTATCTGCAAAGGGAACTTTTCTTGCTAAAAGCAGCTTTTCCTAACAAATGCAAGATATAACATGGGCTATCTCCGTAAGGAGACATCAGATCTGCAAAACTCAAGGTTTTTTCGTCTTTGGTGAGCCGGGGGAACATGAATACGTGTTTGTTTTTCGAATTTGAGCTCTATCTGCAAAGGGCACTTTTCTTGCTAAAAGCAGTTTTTCCTAACAAATGCAAATTATAACATGGGCTATCTCCGCAAGGAGACATCAGAACTGCAAACCGCATGGTTTTTTGGTCTTCGGGGAGGTTGGGGAACATGAATACGTGTTTGGTTTTCGAATTTGAGCTCTATCTGCAAAGGGCACTTTTCATGCTATAAGCAGTTTTTCCTAACAAATGCAAGATATAACATGGGCTATCTACGCAAGGAGACATCAGAACTGCAAAACGCATGGTTTTTTGGTTTTCGGGGAGGTTGGGGAACATGAATACGTGTTTGTTTTTCGAATTTGAGCTCTATCTGCAAAGGGCACTTTTCATGCTATAAGCAGTTTTTCCTAACAAATGCAAGATATAACATGGGCTATCTCCGCAAAGAGACATCAGATCTGCAAAACTCATGGTTTTTTGGTCTTCGGTGAGCCGGGGGAACATGAATATGTGTTTGTTTTTCGAAATTGAGCTCTACCTGCAAAGGGCACTTTTCTTGCTAAAAGCAGTTTTTCCTAACAAATGCAAGATATAACATGGGCTATCTCCGCAAGGAGACATCAGATCTGCAAAACTCATGGTTTTTTCATCTTCGGTGAGCCGGGGGAACATGAATATGTGTTTGTTTTTCGAATTTGAGCTCTATCTGCAATGGGAACTTTTCATGCTATAAACAGTTTTTACTAACAAATGCAAGATATAACTTGGGCTATCTCTGCAAGGAGACATCAGAACTGCAAAACGCATGGTTTTTTGGTCTTCGGTGAGCCGGGGGAACATGAATATGTGTTTGTTTTTCGAATTTGAGCTCTATCTGCAAAGGGCACTTTTCTTGCTAAAAGCAGTTTTTCCTAACAAATGCAAGATATAACATGGGCTATCTCCGCAAGGAGACATCAGAACTGCAAAACGCATGGTTTTTTGGTCTTCGGTGAGCTGGGGGAACATGAATATGTGTTTGTTTTTCGAAATTGAGCTCTATCTGCAAAGGGCACTTTTCTTGCTAAAAGCAGTTTTTCCTAACAAATGCAAATTATAACATGGGCTATCTCCGCAAGGAGACATCAGAACTGCAAACCGCATGGTTTTTTGGTCTTCGGGGAGGTTGGGGAACATGAATACGTGTTTGGTTTTCGAATTTGAGCTCTATCTGCAAAGGGCACTTTTCATGCTATAAGCAGTTTTTCCTAACAAATGCAAGATATAACATGGGCTATCTACGCAAGGAGACATCAGAACTGCAAAACGCATGGTTTTTTGGTCTTCGGGGAGGTTGGGGAACATGAATACGTGTTTGTTTTTCGAATTTGAGCTCTATCTGCAAAGGGCACTTTTCATGCTATAAGCAGTTTTTCCTAACAAATGCAAGATATAACATGGGCTATCTCCGCAAAGAGACATCAGATCTGCAAAACTCATGGTTTTTTTGTCTTCGGTGAACCGGGGGAACATGAATACGTGTTTGTTTTTCGAATTTGAGCTCTATCTGCAAAGGGCACTTTTCTTGCTAAAAGCAGTTTTTCCTAACAAATGCAAGATATAACATGGGCTATCTCCGTAAGGAGACATCAGATCTGCAAAACTCATGGTTTTTTCGTCTTCGGTGAGCCGGGGGAACATGAATACGTGTTTGTTTTTCGAATTTGAGCTCTATCTGCAAAGGGCACTTTTCATGCTTTAAGCAGTTTTTCCTAACAAATGCAAGATATAACATGGGCTATCTCCGCAAGGAGACATCAGATCTGTAAAACTCATGGTTTTTTGGTCTTCGGTGAGCCGGGGGAACATGAATATGTGTTTGTTTTTCGAAATTGAGCTCTATCTGCAAAGGGCACTTTTCTTGCTAAAAGCACTTTTTCCTAACAAATGCAAGATATAACATGGGCTATCTCCGCAAGGAGACATCAGATCTGCATAACTCATGGTTTTTTGGTCTTCGGTGAGCCGGGGGAACATGAATATGTGTTTGTTTTTCGAAATTGAGCTCTATCTGCAAAGGGCACTTATCTTGCTAAAAGCAGTTTTTCCTAACAAATCCAAGATATAACATGGGCTATCTCCGTAAGGAGACATCAGAACTGCAAAACGCATGGTTTTTTCATCTTTGGTGAGCCGGGGGAACATGAATATGTGTTCGTTTTTCGAATTTGAGCTCTATCTGCAAAGGGCACTTTTCTTGCTATAAGCAGTTTTTCCTAACAAATGCAAGATATAACATGGGCTATGTGCGCAAGGAGACATCAGATCTGCATAACTGATGGATTTTTGGTCTTCGGTGAGCCGGGGGAAAATGAATATGTGTTTGTTTTTCGAATTTGAGCTCTATCTGCAAAGGGCACTTTTCTTGCTAAAAGCAGTTTTTCCTAACAAATGCAAGATATAACATGAGCTATCTGGGCAAGGAGATATCAGATCTGCATAACTCATGTTTTTTTGGTCTTCAGTGAGCCGGGGGAACATGAATATGTGTTTGTTTTTCGAATTTGAGCTCTATCTGCAAAGGGCACTTTTCTTGCTAAAAGCAGTTTTTACTAACAAATGCAAGATATAACATGGGCTATCTCCGCAAGGAGACGTCAGAACTGCAAAACGCATGGTTTTTTGGTCTTCGGGGAGGTTGGGGAACAAGAATACGTGTTTGTTTTTCGAATTTGAGCTCTATCTGCAAAGGGCACTTTTCATGCTATAAGCAGTTTTTCCTAACAAATGCAAGATATAACATGGGCTATATCCGCAAGGAGACATCAGATCTGTAAAACTCATGATTTTTTGGTGTTCGGTGAGCCGGGGGAACATGAATATGTGTTTGTTTTTCGAATTTGAGCTCTATCTGCAAAGGGCACTTTTCTTGCTATAAGGAGTTTTTCCGAACAAATGCAACATGGGCTATCTCCGCAAGGAGACATCAGATCTGCATAACTGATGGTTTTTTGGTCTTCGGTGAGCCGGGGGAACATGAATATGTGTTTGTTTTTCGAATTTGAGCTCTATCTGCAAAGGGCACTATTCTTGCTAAAAGCAGTTTTTCCTAACAAATGCAAGATATAACATGGGCTATCTACGCAAGGAGACATCAGAACTGCAAAACGCATGGTTTTTTGGTCTTCGGTGAGCCGGGGGAACATGAATATGTGTTTGTTTTTCGAAATTGAGCTCTATCTGCAAAGGGCACTTTTCTTGCTAAAAGCAGTTTTTCCTAACAAATGCAAATTATAACATGGGCTATCTCCGCAAGGAGACATCAGATCTGCAAAACTCATGGTTTTTTGGTCTTCGGTGAGCTGGGGGAACATGAATATGTGTTTGTTTTTCGAATTTGAGCTCTATCTGCAAAGGGCACTATTCTTGCTAAAAGCAGTTTTTCCTAACAAATGCAAGATATAACATGGGCTATCTCCGCAAGGAGACATCAGATCTGCATAACTGATGGTTTTTTGGTCTTCGGTGAGCCGGGGGAACATGAATATGTGTTCGTTTTTCGAATTTGAGCTCTATCTGCAAAGGGCACTTTTCTTGCTAAAAGCAGTTTTTCCTAACAAATGCAAGATATAACATGGGCTATCTCCGTAAGGAGACATCAGATCTGCAAAACTCATGGTTTTTTCGTCTTTGGTGAGCCGGGGGAACATGAATACGTGTTTGTTTTTCGAAATTGAGCTCTATCTGCAAAGGGCACTTTTCTTGCTAAAAGCAGTTTTTCCTAATAAATGCAAATTATAACATGGGCTATCTCCGCAAGGAGACATCAGATCTGCAAAACTCATGGTTTTTTGGTCTTCGGTGAGCCGGGGGAACATGAATATGTGTTTGTTTTTCGAATTTGAGCTCTATCTGCAAAGGGCACTTTTCTTGCTAAGTTTTTCCTAACAAATGAAAGAGATAACATGGGCTATCTCCGCAAGGAGACATCAGATCTGCATAACTGATGGTTTTTTGGTCTTCGGTGAGCCGGGGGAACATGAATATGTGTTCGTTTTTTGAATTTGAGCTCTATCTGCAAAGGGCACTTTTCTTGCTAAAAGCAGCTTTTCCTAACAAATGCAAGATATAACATGGGCTATCTCCGTAAGGAGACATCAGATCTGCAAAACTCAAGGTTTTTTCGTCTTTGGTGAGCCGGGGGAACATGAATACGTGTTTGTTTTTCGAATTTGAGCTCTATCTGCAAAGGGCACTTTTCATGCTATAAGCAGTTTTTCCTAACAAATGCAAGATATAACATGGGCTATCTACGCAAGGAGACATCAGATCTGCAAAACGCATGGTTTTTTGGTCTTCGGTGAGCCGGGGGAACATGAATATGTGTTTGTTTTTCGAAATTGAGCTCTATCTGCAAAGGGCACTTTTCTTGCTAAAAGCAGTTTTTCCTAACAAATGCAAATTATAACATGGCCTATCTCCGCAAGGAGACATCAGAACTGCAAACCGCATGGTTTTTTGGTCTTCGGGGAGGTTGGGGAACATGAATACGTGTTTGGTTTTCGAATTTGAGCTCTATCTGCAAAGGGCACTTTTCATGCTATAAGCAGTTTTTCCTAACAAATGCAAGATATAACATGGGCTATCTACGCAAGGAGACATCAGAACTGCAAAACGCATGGTTTTTTGGTCTTCGGGGAGGTTGGGGAACATGAATACGTGTTTGTTTTTCGAATTTGAGCTCTATCTGCAAAGGGCACTTTTCATGCTATAAGCAGTTTTTCCTAACAAATGCAAGATATAACATGGGCTATCTCCGCAAAGAGACATCAGATCTGCAAAACTCATGGTTTTTTTGTCTTCGGTGAGCCGGGGGAACATGAATACGTGTTTGTTTTTCGAATTTGAGCTCTATCTGCAAAGGGCACTTTTCATGCTATAAGCAGTTTTTCCTAACAAATGCAAGATATAACATGGGCTATCTCCGCAAGGAGACATCAGAACTGCAAAACGCATGGTTTTTTGGTCTTCGGGGAGGTTGGGGAACATGAATACGTGTTTGTTTTTCGAAATTGAGCTCTATCTGCAAAGGGCACTTTTCTTGCTAAAAGCAGTTTTTCCTAACAAATGCAAGATATAACATGGGCTATCTCCGCAAGGAGACATCAGACCTGCAAAACTCATGGTTTTTTCATCTTTGGTGAGCCGGGGGAACATGAATATGTGTTTGTTTTTCGAATTTGAGCTCTATCTGCAATGGGCACTTTTCATTCTATAAACAGTTTTTACTAAAAAATGCAAGATATAACATGGGCTATATCTGCAAGGAGACATCAGAACTGCAAAACGCATGGTTTTTTGGTCTTCGGGGAGGTTGGGGAACATGAATACGTGTTTCTTTTTCGAATTTGAGCTCTATCTGCAAAGGGCACTTTTCTTGCTAAAAGCAGTTTTTCCTAACAAATGCAAGATATAACATGGGCTATCTCCGTAAGGAGACATCAGATCTGCAAAACTCATGGTTTTTTCGTCTTTGGTGAGCCGGGGGAACATGAATACGTGTTTGTTTTTCGAATTTGAGCTCTATCTGCAAAGGGCACTTTTCATGCTTTAAGCAGTTTTTCCTAACAAATGCAAGATATAACATGGGCTATCTCCGCAAGGAGACATCAGATCTGTAAAACTCATGGTTTTTTGGTCTTCGGTGAGCCGGGGGAACATGAATATGTGTTTGTTTTTCGAATTTGAGCTCTATCTGCAAAGGGCACTTTTCTTGCTATAAGCAGTTTTTCCTAACAAATGCAAGATATAACATGGGCTATCTCCGCAAGGAGACATCAGATCTGTAAAACTCATGGTTTTGTGGTCTTCGGTGAGCCAGGGGAACATGAATATGTGTTTGTTTTTCGAATTTGAGCTCTATCTGCAAAGGGCACTTTTCTTGCTAAAAGCAGTTTTTCCTAACAAATGCAAGATATAACATGGGCTATCTCCGCAAGGAGACATCAGATCTGCATAACTCATGGTTTTTTGGTCTTCGTTGAGCCGGGGGAACATGAATATGTGTTTGTTTTTCGAATTTGAGCTCTATCTGCAAAGGGCACTTTTCTTGCTAAAAGCAGTTTTTCCTAACAAATGCAAGATATAACATGGGCTATCTCCGCAAGGAGACGTCAGAACTGCAAAACGCATGGTTTTTTGGTCTTCGGGGAGGTTGGGGAACAAGAATACGTGTTTGTTTTTCGAATTTGAGCTCTATCTGCAAAGGGCACTTTTCATGCTATAAGCAGTTTTTCCTAACAAATGCAAGATATAACATGGGCTATATCCGCAAGGAGACATCAGATCTGTAAAACTCATGATTTTTTGGTCTTCGGTGAGCCGGGGGAACATGAATATGTGTTTGTTTTTCGAATTTGAGCTCTATCTGCAAAGGGCACTTTTCTTGCTATAAGGAGTTTTTCCGAACAAATGCAACATGGGCTATCTCCGCAAGGAGACATCAGATCTGCATAACTGATGGTTTTTTGGTCTTCGGTGAGCCGGGGGAACATGAATATGTGTTTGTTTTTCGAATTTGAGCTCTATCTGCAAAGGGCACTTTTCTTGCTAAAAGCAGTTTTTCCTAACAAATGCAAATTATAACATGGGCTATCTCCGCAAGGAGACATCAGATCTGCAAAACTCATGGTTTTTTGGTCTTCGGTGAGCCGGGGGAACATGAATATGTGTTTGTTTTTCGAATTTGAGCTCTATCTGCAAAGGGCACTATTCCTGCTAAAAGCAGTTTTTCCTAACAAATGCAAGATATAACATGGGCTATCTCCGCAAGGAGACATCAGATCTGCATAACTGATGGTTTTTTGGTCTTCGGTGAGCCGGGGGAACATGAATATGTGTTCGTTTTTCGAATTTGAGCTCTATCTGCAAAGGGCACTTTTCTTGCTAAAAGCAGTTTTTCCTAACAAATGCAAGATATAACATGGGCTATCTCCGTAAGGAGACATCAGATCTGCAAAACTCATGGTTTTTTCGTCTTTGGTGAGCCGGGGGAACATGAATACGTGTTTGTTTTTCGAAATTGAGCTCTATCTGCAAAGGGCACTTTTCTTGCTAAAAGCAGTTTTTCCTAACAAATGCAAATTATAACATGGGCTATCTCCGCAAGGAGACATCAGATCTGCAAAACTCATGGTTTTTTGGTCTTCGGTGAGCCGGGGGAACATGAATATGTGTTTGTTTTTCGAATTTGAGCTCTATCTGCAAAGGGCACTTTTCTTGCTAAGTTTTTCCTAACAAATGCAAGAGATAACATGGGCTATCTCCGCAAGGAGACATCAGATCTGCATAACTGATGGTTTTTTGGTCTTCGGTGAGCCGGGGGAACATGAATATGTGTTCGTTTTTTGAATTTGAGCTCTATCTGCAAAGGGAACTTTTCTTGCTAAAAGCAGCTTTTCCTAACAAATGCAAGATATAACATGGGCTATCTCCGTAAGGAGACATCAGATCTGCAAAACTCAAGGTTTTTTCGTCTTTGGTGAGCCGGGGGAACATGAATACGTGTTTGTTTTTCGAATTTGAGCTCTATCTGCAAAGGGCACTTTTCTTGCTAAAAGCAGTTTTTCCTAACAAATGCAAATTATAACATGGGCTATCTCCGCAAGGAGACATCAGAACTGCAAACCGCATGGTTTTTTGGTCTTCGGGGAGGTTGGGGAACATGAATACGTGTTTGGTTTTCGAATTTGAGCTCTATCTGCAAAGGGCACTTTTCATGCTATAAGCAGTTTTTCCTAACAAATGCAAGATATAACATGGGCTATCTACGCAAGGAGACATCAGAACTGCAAAACGCATGGTTTTTTGGTCTTCGGGGAGGTTGGGGAACATGAATACGTGTTTGTTTTTCGAATTTGAGCTCTATCTGCAAAGGGCACTTTTCATGCTATAAGCAGTTTTTCCTAACAAATGCAAGATATAACATGGGCTATCTCCGCAAAGAGACATCAGATCTGCAAAACTCATGGTTTTTTGGTCTTCGGTGAGCCGGGGGAACATGAATATGTGTTTGTTTTTCGAAATTGAGCTCTATCTGCAAAGGGCACTTTTCTTGCTAAAAGCAGTTTTTCCTAACAAATGCAAATTATAACATGGCCTATCTCCGCAAGGAGACATCAGAACTGCAAACCGCATGGTTTTTTGGTCTTCGGGGAGGTTGGGGAACATGAATACGTGTTTGGTTTTCGAATTTGAGCTCTATCTGCAAAGGGCACTTTTCATGCTATAAGCAGTTTTTCCTAACAAATGCAAGATATAACATGGGCTATCTACGCAAGGAGACATCAGAACTGCAAAACGCATGGTTTTTTGGTCTTCGGGGAGGTTGGGGAACATGAATACGTGTTTGTTTTTCGAATTTGAGCTCTATCTGCAAAGGGCACTTTTCATGCTATAAGCAGTTTTTCCTAACAAATGCAAGATATAACATGGGCTATCTCCGCAAAGAGACATCAGATCTGCAAAACTCATGGTTTTTTTGTCTTCGGTGAGCCGGGGGAACATGAATACGTGTTTGTTTTTCGAATTTGAGCTCTATCTGCAAAGGGCACTTTTCATGCTATAAGCAGTTTTTCCTAACAAATGCAAGATATAACATGGGCTATCTCCGCAAGGAGACATCAGAACTGCAAAACGCATGGTTTTTTGGTCTTCGGGGAGGTTGGGGAACATGAATACGTGTTTGTTTTTCGAAATTGAGCTCTATCTGCAAAGGGCACTTTTCTTGCTAAAAGCAGTTTTTCCTAACAAATGCAAGATATAACATGGGCTATCTCCGCAAGGAGACATCAGACCTGCAAAACTCATGGTTTTTTCATCTTTGGTGAGCCGGGGGAACATGAATATGTGTTTGTTTTTCGAATTTGAGCTCTATCTGCAATGGGCACTTTTCATTCTATAAACAGTTTTTACTAAAAAATGCAAGATATAACATGGGCTATATCTGCAAGGAGACATCAGAACTGCAAAACGCATGGTTTTTTGGTCTTCGGGGAGGTTGGGGAACATGAATACGTGTTTCTTTTTCGAATTTGAGCTCTATCTGCAAAGGGCACTTTTCTTGCTAAAAGCAGTTTTTCCTAACAAATGCAAGATATAACATGGGCTATCTCCGTAAGGAGACATCAGATCTGCAAAACTCATGGTTTTTTCGTCTTTGGTGAGCCGGGGGAACATGAATACGTGTTTGTTTTTCGAATTTGAGCTCTATCTGCAAAGGGCACTTTTCATGCTTTAAGCAGTTTTTCCTAACAAATGCAAGATATAACATGGGCTATCTCCGCAAGGAGACATCAGATCTGTAAAACTCATGGTTTTTTGGTCTTCGGTGAGCCGGGGGAACATGAATATGTGTTTGTTTTTCGAATTTGAGCTCTATCTGCAAAGGGCACTTTTCTTGCTATAAGCAGTTTTTCCTAACAAATGCAAGATATAACATGGGCTATCTCCGCAAGGAGACATCAGATCTGTAAAACTCATGGTTTTGTGGTCTTCGGTGAGCCAGGGGAACATGAATATGTGTTTGTTTTTCGAATTTGAGCTCTATCTGCAAAGGGCACTTTTCTTGCTAAAAGCAGTTTTTCCTAACAAATGCAAGATATAACATGGGCTATCTCCGCAAGGAGACATCAGATCTGCATAACTCATGGTTTTTTGGTCTTCGTTGAGCCGGGGGAACATGAATATGTGTTTGTTTTTCGAATTTGAGCTCTATCTGCAAAGGGCACTTTTCTTGCTAAAAGCAGTTTTTCCTAACAAATGCAAGATATAACATGGGCTATCTCCGCAAGGAGACGTCAGAACTGCAAAACGCATGGTTTTTTGGTCTTCGGGGAGGTTGGGGAACAAGAATACGTGTTTGTTTTTCGAATTTGAGCTCTATCTGCAAAGGGCACTTTTCATGCTATAAGCAGTTTTTCCTAACAAATGCAAGATATAACATGGGCTATATCCGCAAGGAGACATCAGATCTGTAAAACTCATGATTTTTTGGTCTTCGGTGAGCCGGGGGAACATGAATATGTGTTTGTTTTTCGAATTTGAGCTCTATCTGCAAAGGGCACTTTTCTTGCTATAAGGAGTTTTTCCGAACAAATGCAACATGGGCTATCTCCGCAAGGAGACATCAGATCTGCATAACTGATGGTTTTTTGGTCTTCGGTGAGCCGGGGGAACATGAATATGTGTTTGTTTTTCGAATTTGAGCTCTATCTGCAAAGGGCACTTTTCTTGCTAAAAGCAGTTTTTCCTAACAAATGCAAATTATAACATGGGCTATCTCCGCAAGGAGACATCAGATCTGCAAAACTCATGGTTTTTTGGTCTTCGGTGAGCCGGGGGAACATGAATATGTGTTTGTTTTTCGAATTTGAGCTCTATCTGCAAAGGGCACTATTCCTGCTAAAAGCAGTTTTTCCTAACAAATGCAAGATATAACATGGGCTATCTCCGCAAGGAGACATCAGATCTGCATAACTGATGGTTTTTTGGTCTTCGGTGAGCCGGGGGAACATGAATATGTGTTCGTTTTTCGAATTTGAGCTCTATCTGCAAAGGGCACTTTTCTTGCTAAAAGCAGTTTTTCCTAACAAATGCAAGATATAACATGGGCTATCTCCGTAAGGAGACATCAGATCTGCAAAACTCATGGTTTTTTCGTCTTTGGTGAGCCGGGGGAACATGAATACGTGTTTGTTTTTCGAAATTGAGCTCTATCTGCAAAGGGCACTTTTCTTGCTAAAAGCAGTTTTTCCTAACAAATGCAAATTATAACATGGGCTATCTCCGCAAGGAGACATCAGATCTGCAAAACTCATGGTTTTTTGGTCTTCGGTGAGCCGGGGGAACATGAATATGTGTTTGTTTTTCGAATTTGAGCTCTATCTGCAAAGGGCACTTTTCTTGCTAAGTTTTTCCTAACAAATGCAAGAGATAACATGGGCTATCTCCGCAAGGAGACATCAGATCTGCATAACTGATGGTTTTTTGGTCTTCGGTGAGCCGGGGGAACATGAATATGTGTTCGTTTTTTGAATTTGAGCTCTATCTGCAAAGGGAACTTTTCTTGCTAAAAGCAGCTTTTCCTAACAAATGCAAGATATAACATGGGCTATCTCCGTAAGGAGACATCAGATCTGCAAAACTCAAGGTTTTTTCGTCTTTGGTGAGCCGGGGGAACATGAATACGTGTTTGTTTTTCGAATTTGAGCTCTATCTGCAAAGGGCACTTTTCTTGCTAAAAGCAGTTTTTCCTAACAAATGCAAATTATAACATGGGCTATCTCCGCAAGGAGACATCAGAACTGCAAACCGCATGGTTTTTTGGTCTTCGGGGAGGTTGGGGAACATGAATACGTGTTTGGTTTTCGAATTTGAGCTCTATCTGCAAAGGGCACTTTTCATGCTATAAGCAGTTTTTCCTAACAAATGCAAGATATAACATGGGCTATCTACGCAAGGAGACATCAGAACTGCAAAACGCATGGTTTTTTGGTCTTCGGGGAGGTTGGGGAACATGAATACGTGTTTGTTTTTCGAATTTGAGCTCTATCTGCAAAGGGCACTTTTCATGCTATAAGCAGTTTTTCCTAACAAATGCAAGATATAACATGGGCTATCTCCGCAAAGAGACATCAGATCTGCAAAACTCATGGTTTTTTGGTCTTCGGTGAGCCGGGGGAACATGAATATGTGTTTGTTTTTCGAAATTGAGCTCTACCTGCAAAGGGCACTTTTCTTGCTAAAAGCAGTTTTTCCTAACAAATGCAAGATATAACATGGGCTATCTCCGCAAGGAGACATCAGATCTGCAAAACTCATGGTTTTTTAATCTTCGGTGAGCCGGGGGAACATGAATATGTGTTTGTTTTTCGAATTTGAGCTCTATCTGCAATGGGAACTTTTCATGCTATAAACAGTTTTTACTAACAAATGCAAGATATAACTTGGGCTATCTCTGCAAGGAGACATCAGAACTGCAAAACGCATGGTTTTTTGGTCTTCGGTGAGCCGGGGGAACATGAATATGTGTTTGTTTTTCGAAATTGAGCTCTATCTGCAAAGGGCACTTTTCTTGCTAAAAGCAGTTTTTCCTAACAAATGCAAGTTATAACATGGGCTATCTCCGCAAGGAGACATCAGATCTGCAAAACTCATGGTTTTTTGGTCTTCGGTGAGCCGGGGGAACATGAATATGTGTTTGTTTTTCGAATTTGAGCTCTATCTGCAAAGGGCACTTTTCTTGCTAAAAGCAGTTTTTCCTAACAAATGCAAGATATAACATGGGCTATCTACGCAAGGAGACATCAGAACTGCAAAACGCATGGTTTTTTGGTCTTCGGTGAGCCGGGGGAACATGAATATGTGTTTGTTTTTCGAAATTGAGCTCTATCTGCAAAGGGCACTTTTCTTGCTAAAAGCAGTTTTTCCTAACAAATGCAAATTATAACATGGGCTATCTCCGCAAGGAGACATCAGAACTGCAAACCGCATGGTTTTTTGGTCTTCGGGGAGGTTGGGGAACATGAATACGTGTTTGGTTTTCGAATTTGAGCTCTATCTGCAAAGGGCACTTTTCATGCTATAAGCAGTTTTTCCTAACAAATGCAAGATATAACATGGGCTATCTACGCAAGGAGACATCAGAACTGCAAAACGCATGGTTTTTTGGTCTTCGGGGAGGTTGGGGAACATGAATACGTGTTTGTTTTTCGAATTTGAGCTCTATCTG
Organism: Vipera ursinii; assembly: GCF_947247035.1. Classification (NCBI taxonomy): domain Eukaryota; kingdom Metazoa; phylum Chordata; class Lepidosauria; order Squamata; family Viperidae; genus Vipera; species Vipera ursinii. Next base: position 33,494,237 of record NC_139515.1, read on the forward strand.
CAAAGGGCACTTTTCATGCTATAAGCAGTTTTTCCTAACAAATGCAAGATATAACATGGGCTATCTCCGCAAAGAGACATCAGATCTGCAAAACTCATGGTTTTTTTGTCTTCGGTGAACCGGGGGAACATGAATACGTGTTTGTTTTTCGAATTTGAGCTCTATCTGCAAAGGGCACTTTTCATGCTATAAGCAGTTTTTCCTAACAAATGCAAGATATAACATTGGCTATCTCCGCAAGGAGACATCAGAACTGCAAAACGCATGGTTTTTTGGTCTTCGGGGAGGTTGGGGAACATGAATACGTGTTTGTTTTTCGAAATTGAGCTCTATCTGCAAAGGGCACTTTTCTTGCAGTTTTTCCTAACAAATGCAAGATATAACATGGGCTATCTCCGCAAGGAGACATCAGACCTGCAAAACTCATGGTTTTTTCATCTTTGGTGAGCCGGGGGAACATGAATATGTGTTTGTTTTTCGAATTTGAGCTCTATCTGCAATGGGCACTTTTCATTCTATAAACAGTTTTTACTAAAAAATGCAAGATATAACATGGGCTATATCTGCAAGGAGACATCAGAACTGCAAAACGCATGGTTTTTTGGTCTTCGGGGAGGTTGGGGAACATGAATACGTGTTTCTTTTTCGAATTTGAGCTCTATCTGCAAAGGGCACTTTTCTTGCTAAAAGCAGTTTTTCCTAACAAATGCAAGATATAACATGGGCTATCTCCGCAAGGAGACATCAGATCTGCATAACTGATGGTTTTTTGGTCTTCGGTGAGCCGGGGGAACATGAATATGTGTTCGTTTTTCGAATTTGAGCTCTATCTGCAAAGGGCAATTTTCTTGCTAAAAGCAGTTTTTCCTAACAAATGCAAGATATAACATGGGCTATCTCCGTAAGGAGACATCAGATCTGCAAAACTCATGGTTTTTTCGTCTTTGGTGAGCCGGGGGAACATGAATACGTGTTTGTTTTTCGAATTTGAGCTCTATCTGCAAAGGGCACTTTTCATGCTTTAAGCAGTTTTTCCTAACAAATGCAAGATATAACATGGGCTATCTCCGCAAGGAGACATCAGATCTGTAAAACTCATGGTTTTTTGGTCTTCGGTGAGCCGGGGGAACATGAATATGTGTTTGTTTTTCGAATTTGAGCTCTATCTGCAAAGGGCACTTTTCTTGCTATAAGCAGTTTTTCCTAACAAATGCAAGATATAACATGGGCTATCTCCGCAAGGAGACATCAGATCTGTAAAACTCATGGTTTTGTGGTCTTCGGTGAGCCAGGGGAACATGAATATGTGTTTGTTTTTCGAATTTGAGCTCTATCTGCAAAGGGCACTTTTCTTGCTAAAAGCAGTTTTTCCTAACAAATGCAAGATATAACATGGGCTATCTCCGCAAGGAGACATCAGATCTGCATAACTCATGGTTTTTTGGTCTTCGTTGAGCCGGGGGAACATGAATATGTGTTTGTTTTTCGAATTTGAGCTCTATCTGCAAAGGGCACTTTTCATGCTTTAAGCAGTTTTTCCTAACAAATGCAAGATATAACATGGGCTATCTCCGCAAGGAGACATCAGATCTGTAAAACTCATGGTTTTTTGGTCTTCGGTGAGCCGGGGGAAAATGAATATGTGTTTGTTTTTCGAATTTGAGCTCTATCTGCAAAGGGCACTTTTCATGCTTTAAGCAGTTTTTCCTAACAAATGCAAGATATAACATGGGCTATCTCCGCAAGGAGACGTCAGAACTGCAAAACGCATGGTTTTTTGGTCTTCGGGGAGGTTGGGGAACAAGAATACGTGTTTGTTTTTCGAATTTGAGCTCTATCTGCAAAGGGCACTTTTCATGCTATAAGCAGTTTTTCCTAACAAATGCAAGATATAACATGGGCTATATCCGCAAGGAGACATCAGATCTGTAAAACTCATGATTTTTTGGTCTTCGGTGAGCCGGGGGAACATGAATATGTGTTTGTTTTTCGAATTTGAGCTCTATCTGCAAAGGGCACTTTTCTTGCTATAAGGAGTTTTTCCGAACAAATGCAACATGGGCTATCTCCGCAAGGAGACATCAGATCTGCATAACTGATGGTTTTTTGGTCTTCGGTGAGCCGGGGGAACATGAATATGTGTTTGTTTTTCGAATTTGAGCTCTATCTGCAAAGGGCACTTTTCATGCTATAAGCAGTTTTTCCTAACAAATGCAAGATATAACATGGGCTATCTACGCAAGGAGACATCAGAACTGCAAAACGCATGGTTTTTTGGTCTTCGGTGAGCCGGGGGAACATGAATATGTGTTTGTTTTACGAAATTGAGCTCTATCTGCAAAGGGCACTTTTCTTGCTAAAAGCAGTTTTTCCTAACAAATGCAAATTATAACATGGGCTATCTCCGCAAGGAGACATCAGATCTGCAAAACTCTTGGTTTTTTGGTCTTCGGTGAGCCGGGGGAACATGAATATGTGTTTGTTTTTCGAATTTGAGCTCTATCTGCAAAGGGCACTATTCCTGCTAAAAGCAGTTTTTCCTAACAAATGCAAGATATAACATGGGCTATCTCCGCAAGGAGACATCAGATCTGCATAACTGATGGTTTTTTGGTCTTCGGTGAGCCGGGGGAACATGAATATGTGTTCGTTTTTCGAATTTGAGCTCTATCTGCAAAGGGCACTTTTCTTGCTAAAAGCAGTTTTTCCTAACAAATGCAAGATATAACATGGGCTATCTCCGTAAGGAGACATCAGATCTGCAAAACTCATGGTTTTTTCGTCTTTGGTGAGCCGGGGGAACATGAATACGTGTTTGTTTTTCGAAATTGAGCTCTATCTGCAAAGGGCACTTTTCTTGCTAAAAGCAGTTTTTCCTAACAAATGCAAATTATAACATGGGCTATCTCCGCAAGGAGACATCAGATCTGCAAAACTCATGGTTTTTTGGTCTTCGGTGAGCCGGGGGAACATGAATATGTGTTTGTTTTTCGAATTTGAGCTCTATCTGCAAAGGGCACTTTTCTTGCTAAGTTTTTCCTAACAAATGCAAGAGATAACATGGGCTATCTCCGCAAGGAGACATCAGATCTGCATAACTGATGGTTTTTTGGTCTTCGGTGAGCCGGGGGAACATGAATATGTGTTCGTTTTTTGAATTTGAGCTCTATCTGCAAAGGGCACTTTTCTTGCTAAAAGCAGCTTTTCCTAACAAATGCAAGATATAACATGGGCTATCTCCGTAAGGAGACATCAGATCTGCAAAACTCAAGGTTTTTTCGTCTTTGGTGAGCCGGGGGAACATGAATACGTGTTTGTTTTTCGAATTTGAGCTCTATCTGCAAAGGGCACTTTTCTTGCTAAAAGCAGTTTTTCCTAACAAATGCAAATTATAACATGGGCTATCTCCGCAAGGAGACATCAGAACTGCAAACCGCATGGTTTTTTGGTCTTCGGGGAGGTTGGGGAACATGAATACGTGTTTGTTTTTCGAATTTGAGCTCTATCTGCAAAGGGCACTTTTCATGCTATAAGCAGTTTTTCCTAGCAAATGCAAGATATAACATGGGCTATCTCCGCAAAGAGACATCAGATCTGCAAAACTCATGGTTTTTTGGTCTTCGGTGAGCCGGGGGAACATGAATATGTGTTTGTTTTTCGAAATTGAGCTCTACCTGCAAAGGGCACTTTTCTTGCTAAAAGCAGTTTTTCCTAACAAATGCAAGATATAACATGGGCTATCTCCGCAAGGAGACATCAGATCTGCAAAACTCATGGTTTTTTCATCTTCGGTGAGCCGGGGGAACATGAATATGTGTTTGTTTTTCGAATTTGAGCTCTATCTGCAATGGGAACTTTTCATGCTATAAACAGTTTTTACTAACAAATGCAAGATATAACTTGGGCTATCTCTGCAAGGAGACATCAGAACTGCAAAACGCATGGTTTTTTGGTCTTCGGTGAGCCGGGGGAACATGAATATGTGTTTGTTTTTCGAAATTGAGCTCTATCTGCAAAGGGCACTTTTCTTGCTAAAAGCAGTTTTTCCTAACAAATGCAAGTTATAACATGGGCTATCTCCGCAAGGAGACATCAGATCTGCAAAACTCATGGTTTTTTGGTCTTCGGTGAGCCGGGGGAACATGAATATGTGTTTGTTTTTCGAATTTGAGCTCTATCTGCAAAGGGCACTTTTCTTGCTAAAAGCAGTTTTTCCTAACAAATGCAAGATATAACATGGGCTATCTCCGCAAGGAGACATCAGAACTGCAAACCGCATGGTTTTTTGGTCTTCGGGGAGGTTGGGGAACATGAATACGTGTTTGGTTTTCGAATTTGAGCTCTATCTGCAAAGGGCACTTTTCATGCTATAAGCAGTTTTTCCTAACAAATGCAAGATATAACATGGGCTATCTACGCAAGGAGACATCAGAACTGCAAAACGCATGGTTTTTTGGTCTTCGAGGAGGTTGGGGAACATGAATACGTGTTTGTTTTTCGAATTTGAGCTCTATCTGCAAAGGGCACTTTTCATGCTATAAGCAGTTTTTCCTAACAAATGCAAGATATAACATGGGCTATCTCCGCAAAGAGACATCAGATCTGCAAAACTCATGGTTTTTTGGTCTTCGGTGAGCCGGGGGAACATGAATATGTGTTTGTTTTTCGAAATTGAGCTCTACCTGCAAAGGGCACTTTTCTTGCTAAAAGCAGTTTTTCCTAACAAATGCAAGATATAACATGGGCTATCTCCGCAAGGAGACATCAGATCTGCAAAACTCATGGTTTTTTAATCTTCGGTGAGCCGGGGGAACATGAATATGTGTTTGTTTTTCGAATTTGAGCTCTATCTGCAATGGGAACTTTTCATGCTATAAACAGTTTTTACTAACAAATGCAAGATATAACATGGGCTATCTCTGCAAGGAGACATCAGAACTGCAAAACGCATGGTTTTTTGGTCTTCGGTGAGCCGGGGGAACATGAATATGTGTTTGTTTTTCGAAATTGAGCTCTATCTGCAAAGGGCACTTTTCTTGCTAAAAGCAGTTTTTCCTAACAAATGCAAGTTATAACATGGACTATCTCCGCAAGGAGACATCAGATCTGCAAAACTCATGGTTTTTTGGTCTTCGGTGAGCCGGGGGAACATGAATATGTGTTTGTTTTTCGAATTTGAGCTCTATCTGCAAAGGGCACTTTTCTTGCTAAAAGCAGTTTTTCCTAACAAATGCAAGATATAACATGGGCTATCTCCGCAAGGAGACATCAGATCTGCATAACTGATGGTTTTTTGGTCTTCGGTGAGCCGGGGGAACATGAATATGTGTTCGTTTTTTGAATTTGAGCTCTATCTGCAAAGGGCACTTTTCTTGCTAAAAGCAGCTTTTCCTAACAAATGCAAGATATAACATGGGCTATCTCCGTAAGGAGACATCAGATCTGCAAAACTCAAGGTTTTTTCGTCTTTGGTGAGCCGGGGGAACATGAATACGTGTTTGTTTTTCGAATTTGAGCTCTATCTGCAAAGGGCACTTTTCATGCTATAAGCAGTTTTTCCTAACAAATGCAAGATATAACATGGGCTATCTACGCAAGGAGACATCAGAACTGCAAAACGCATGGTTTTTTGGTCTTCGGTGAGCCGGGGGAACATGAATATGTGTTTGTTTTTCGAAATTGAGCTCTATCTGCAAAGGGCACTTTTCTTGCTAAAAGCAGTTTTTCCTAACAAATGCAAATTATAACATGGGCTATCTCCGCAAGGAGACATCAGAACTGCAAACCGCATGGTTTTTTGGTCTTCGGGGAGGTTGGGGAACATGAATACGTGTTTGGTTTTCGAATTTGAGCTCTATCTGCAAAGGGCACTTTTCATGCTATAAGCAGTTTTTCCTAACAAATGCAAGATATAACATGGGCTATCTACGCAAGGAGACATCAGAACTGCAAAACGCATGGTTTTTTGGTCTTCGGGGAGGTTGGGGAACATGAATACGTGTTTGTTTTTCGAATTTGAGCTCTATCTGCAAAGGGCACTTTTCATGCTATAAGCAGTTTTTCCTAACAAATGCAAGATATAAAATGGGCTATCTCCGCAAAGAGACATCAGATCTGCAAAACTCATGGTTTTTTGGTCTTCGGTGAGCCGGGGGAACATGAATACGTGTTTGTTTTTCGAATTTGAGCTCTATCTGCAAAGGGCACTTTTCATGCTATAAGCAGTTTTTCCTAACAAATGCAAGATATAACATGGGCTATCTCCGCAAGGAGACATCAGAACTGCAAAACGCATGGTTTTTTGGTCTTCGGGGAGGTTGGGGAACATGAATACGTGTTTGTTTTTCGAAATTGAGCTCTATCTGCAAAGGGCACTTTTCTTGCTAAAAGCAGTTTTTCCTAACAAATGCAAGATATAACATGGGCTATCTCCACAAGGAGACATCAGATCTGCATAACTCATGGTTTTTTGGTCTTCGGTGAGCCGGGGGAACATGAATATGTGTTTGTTTTTCGAAATTGAGCTCTATCTGCAAAGGGCACTTTTCTTGCTATAAGCAGTTTTTCCTAACAAATGCAAGTTATAACATGGGCTATCTCCGCAAGGAGACATCAGATCTGCAAAACTCATGGTTTTTTGGTCTTCGGTGAGCCGGGGGAACATGAATACGTTTTTGTTTTTCGAATTTGAGCTCTATCTGCAAAGGGCACTTTTCTTGCTAAAAGCAGTTTTTCCTAACAAATGCAAGATATAACATGGGCTATCTCCGCAAGGAGACATCAGATCTGCATAACTGATGGTTTTTTGGTCTTCGGTGAGCCGGGGGAACATGAATATGTGTTCGTTTTTCGAATTTGAGCTCTATCTGCTAAGGGCACTTTTCTTGCTAAAAGCAGTTTTTCCTAACAAATGCAAGATATAACATGGGCTATCTCCGTAAGGAGACATCAGATCTGCAAAACTCATGGTTTTTTCGTATTCGGTGAGCCGGGGGAACATGAATACGTGTTTGTTTTTCGAATTTGAGCTCTATCTGCAAAGGGCACTTTTCATGCTTTAAGCAGTTTTTCCTAACAAATGCAAGATATAACATGGGCTATCTCCGCAAGGAGACATCAGATCTGTAAAACTCATGGTTTTTTGGTCTTCGGTGAGCCGGGGGAACATGAATATGTGTTTGTTTTTCGAATTTGAGCTCTATCTGCAAAGGGCACTTTTCTTGCTATAAGCAGTTTTTCCTAACAAATTCAAGATATAACATGGGCTATCTCCGCAAGGAGACATCAGATCTGTAAAACTCATGGTTTTGTGGTCTTCGGTGAGCCAGGGGAACATGAATATGTGTTTGTTTTTCGAATTTGAGCTCTATCTGCAAAGGGCACTTTTCTTGCTAAAAGCAGTTTTTCCTAACAAATGCAAGATATAACATGGGCTATCTCCGCAAGGAGACATCAGATCTGCATAACTCATGGTTTTTTGGTCTTCGTTGAGCCGGGGGAACATGAATATGTGTTTGTTTTTCGAATTTGAGCTCTATCTGTAAAGGGCACTTTTCATGCTTTAAGCAGTTTTTCCTAACAAATGCAAGATATAACATGGGCTATCTCCGCAAGGAGACATCAGATCTGTAAAACTCATGGTTTTTTGGTCTTCGGTGAGCCGGGGGAACATGAATGTGTGTTTGTTTTTCGAATTTGAGCTCTATCTGCAAAGGGCACTTTTCATGCTATAAGCAGTTTTTCCTAACAAATGCAAGATATAACATGGGCTATCTCCGCAAGGAGACATCAGATCTGTAAAACTCATGGTTTTTTGGTCTTCGGTGAGCCGGGGGAACATGAATATGTGTTTGTTTTTCGAATTTGAGCTCTATCTGCAAAGGGCACTTTTCTTGCTAAAAGCAGTTTTTCCTAACAAATGCAAGATATAACATGAGCTATCTGGGCAAGGAGATATCAGATCTGCATAACTCATGTTTTTTTGGTCTTCAGTGAGCCGGGGGAACATGAGTATGTGTTTGTTTTTCGAATTTGAGCTCTATCTGCAAAGGGCACTTTTCTTGCTAAAAGCAGTTTTTACTAACAAATGCAAGATATAACATGGGCTATATCCGCAAGGAGACATCAGATCTGTAAAACTCATGATTTTTTGGTCTTCGGTGAGCCGGGGGAACATGAATATGTGTTTGTTTTTCGAATTTGAGCTCTATCTGCAAAGGGCACTTTTCTTGCTATAAGGAGTTTTTCCGAACAAATGCAACATGGGCTATGTCCGCAAGGAGACATCAGATCTGCATAACTGATGGTTTTTTGGTCTTCGGTGAGCCGGGGGAACATGAATATGTGTTTGTTTTTCGAATTTGAGCTCTATCTGCAAAGGGCACTTTTCATGCTATAAGCAGTTTTTCCTAACAAATGCAAGATATAACATGGGCTATCTACGCAAGGAGACATCAGAACTGCAAAACGCATGGTTTTTTGGTCTTCGGTGAGCCGGGGGAACATGAATATGTGTTTGTTTTTCGAAATTGAGCTCTATCTGCAAAGGGCACTTTTCTTGCTAAAAGCAGTTTTTCCTAACAAATGCAAATTATAACATGGGCTATCTCCGCAAGGAGACATCAGATCTGCAAAACTCATGGTTTTTTGGTCTTCGGTGAGCCGGGGGAACATGAATATGTGTTTGTTTTTCGAATTTGAGCTCTATCTGCAAAGGGCACTATTCTTGCTAAAAGCAGTTTTTCCTAACAAATGCAAGATATAACATGGGCTATCTCCGCAAGGAGACATCAGAACTGCAAACCGCATGGTTTTTTGGTCTTCGGGGATGTTGGGGAACATGAATACGTGTTTGGTTTTCGAATTTGAGCTCTATCTGCAAAGGGCACTTTTCATGCTATAAGCAGTTTTTCCTAACAAATGCAAGATATAACATGGGCTATCTACGCAAGGAGACATCAGAACTGCAAAACGCATGGTTTTTTGGTCTTCGGGGAGGTTGGGGAACATGAATACGTGTTTGTTTTTCGAATTTGAGCTCTATCTGCAAAGGGCACTTTTCATGCTATAAGCAGTTTTTCCTAACAAATGCAAGATATAACATGGGCTATCTCCGCAAAGAGACATCAGATCTGCAAAACTCATGGTTTTTTGGTCTTCGGTGAGCCGGGGGAACATGAATATGTGTTTGTTTTTCGAAATTGAGCTCTACCTGCAAAGGGCACTTTTCTTGCTAAAAGCAGTTTTTCCTAACAAATGCAAGATATAACATGGGCTATCTCCGCAAGGAGACATCAGATCTGCAAAACTCATGGTTTTTTAATCTTCGGTGAGCCGGGGGAACATGAATATGTGTTTGTTTTTCGAATTTGAGCTCTATCTGCAATGGGAAATTTTCATGCTATAAACAGTTTTTACTAACAAATGCAAGATATAACATGGGCTATCTCTGCAAGGAGACATCAGAACTGCAAAACGCATGGTTTTTTGGTCTTCGGTGAGCCGGGGGAACATGAATATGTGTTTGTTTTTCGAAATTGAGCTCTATCTGCAAAGGGCACTTTTCTTGCTAAAAGCAGTTTTTCCTAACAAATGCAAGTTATAACATGAGCTATCTCCGCAAGGAGACATCAGATCTGCAAAACTCATGGTTTTTTGGTCTTCGGTGAGCCGGGGGAACATGAATATGTGTTTGTTTTTCGAATTTGAGCTCTATCTGCAAAGGGCACTTTTCTTGCTAAAAGCAGTTTTTCCTAACAAATGCAAGATATAACATGGGCTATCTCCGCAAGGAGACATCAGATCTGTATAACTGATGGTTTTTTGGTCTTCGGTGAGCCGGGGGAACATGAATATGTGTTTGATTTTCGAATTTGAGCTCTATCTGCAAAGGGCACTTTTCTTGCTAAAAGCAGTTTTTCCTAACAAATGCAAGATATAACATGGGCTATCTCCGCAAGGAGACATCAGAACTGCAAAACGCATGGTTTTTTGGTCTTCGGGGAGGTTGGGGAACATGAATACGTGTTTGTTTTTCGAATTTGAGCTCTATCTGCAAAGGGCACTTTTCATGCTATAAGCAGTTTTTCCTAACAAATGCAAGATATAACATGGGCTATCTCCGCAAAGAGACATCAGATCTGCAAAACTCATGGTTTTTTGGTCTTCGGTGAGCCGGGGGAACATGAATATGTGTTTGTTTTTCGAAATTGAGCTCTACCTGCAAAGGGCACTTTTCTTGCTAAAAGCAGTTTTTCCTAACAAATGCAAGTTATAACATGGGCTATCTCCGCAAGGAGACATCAGATCTGCATAACTGATGGTTTTTTGGTCTTCGGTGAGCCGGGGGAACATGAATATGTGTTCGTTTTCGAATTTGAGCTCTATCTGCTATGGGCACTTTTCTTGCGAAAAGCAGTTTTTCCTAACAAATGCAAGATATAACATGGGCTATCTCCGTAAGGAGACATCAGATCTGCAAAACTCAAGGTTTTTTCGTCTTTGGTGAGCCGGGGGAACATGAATACGTGTTTGTTTTTCGAATTTGAGCTCTATCTGCAAAGGGCACTTTTCATGCTATAAGCAGTTTTTCCTAACAAATGCAAATTATAACATGGGCTATCTCCGCAAGGAGACATCAGAACTGCAAACCGCATGGTTTTTTGGTCTTCGGGGAGGTTGGGGAACATGAATACGTGTTTGGTTTTCGAATTTGAGCTCTATCTGCAAAGGGCACTTTTCTTGCTAAAAGCAGTTTTTCCTAACAAATGCAAGATATAACATGGGCTATCTCCGCAAGGAGACATCAGATCTGCAAAACTCATGGTTTTTTAATCTTCGGTGAGCCGGGGGAACATGAATATGTGTTTGTTTTTCGAATTTGAGCTCTATCTGCAATGGGAACTTTTCATGCTATAAACAGTTTTTACTAACAAATGCAAGATATAACATGGGCTATCTCTGCAAGGAGACATCAGAACTGCAAAACGCATGGTTTTTTGGTCTTCGGTGAGCCGGGGGAACATGAATATGTGTTTGTTTTTCGAAATTGAGCTCTATCTGCAAAGGGCACTTTTCTTGCTAAAAGCAGTTTTTCCTAACAAATGCAAGTTATAACATGGACTATCTCCGCAAGGAGACATCAGATCTGCAAAACTCATGGTTTTTTGGTCTTCGGTGAGCCGGGGGAACATGAATATGTGTTTGTTTTTCGAATTTGAGCTCTATCTGCAAAGGGCACTTTTCTTGCTAAAAGCAGTTTTTCCTAACAAATGCAAGATATAACATGGGCTATCTCCGCAAGGAGACATCAGATCTGCATAACTGATGGTTTTTTGGTCTTCGGTGAGCCGGGGGAACATGAATATGTGTTCGTTTTTTGAATTTGAGCTCTATCTGCAAAGGGCACTTTTCTTGCTAAAAGCAGCTTTTCCTAACAAATGCAAGATATAACATGGGCTATCTCCGTAAGGAGACATCAGATCTGCAAAACTCAAGGTTTTTTCGTCTTTGGTGAGCCGGGGGAACATGAATACGTGTTTGTTTTTCGAATTTGAGCTCTATCTGCAAAGGGCACTTTTCATGCTATAAGCAGTTTTTCCTAACAAATGCAAGATATAACATGGGCTATCTACGCAAGGAGACATCAGAACTGCAAAACGCATGGTTTTTTGGTCTTCGGTGAGCCGGGGGAACATGAATATGTGTTTGTTTTTCGAAATTGAGCTCTATCTGCAAAGGGCACTTTTCTTGCTAAAAGCAGTTTTTCCTAACAAATGCAAATTATAACATGGGCTATCTCCGCAAGGAGACATCAGAACTGCAAACCGCATGGTTTTTTGGTCTTCGGGGAGGTTGGGGAACATGAATACGTGTTTGGTTTTCGAATTTGAGCTCTATCTGCAAAGGGCACTTTTCATGCTATAAGCAGTTTTTCCTAACAAATGCAAGATATAACATGGGCTATCTACGCAAGGAGACATCAGAACTGCAAAACGCATGGTTTTTTGGTCTTCGGGGAGGTTGGGGAACATGAATACGTGTTTGTTTTTCGAATTTGAGCTCTATCTGCAAAGGGCACTTTTCATGCTATAAGCAGTTTTTCCTAACAAATGCAAGATATAAAATGGGCTATCTCCGCAAAGAGACATCAGATCTGCAAAACTCATGGTTTTTTGGTCTTCGGTGAGCCGGGGGAACATGAATACGTGTTTGTTTTTCGAATTTGAGCTCTATCTGCAAAGGGCACTTTTCATGCTATAAGCAGTTTTTCCTAACAAATGCAAGATATAACATGGGCTATCTCCGCAAGGAGACATCAGAACTGCAAAACGCATGGTTTTTTGGTCTTCGGGGAGGTTGGGGAACATGAATACGTGTTTGTTTTTCGAAATTGAGCTCTATCTGCAAAGGGCACTTTTCTTGCTAAAAGCAGTTTTTCCTAACAAATGCAAGATATAACATGGGCTATCTCCACAAGGAGACATCAGATCTGCATAACTCATGGTTTTTTGGTCTTCGGTGAGCCGGGTGAACATGAATATGTGTTTGTTTTTCGAAATTGAGCTCTATCTGCAAAGGGCACTTTTCTTGCTATAAGCAGTTTTTCCTAACAAATGCAAGTTATAACATGGGCTATCTCCGCAAGGAGACATCAGATCTGCAAAACTCATGGTTTTTTGGTCTTCGGTGAGCCGGGGGAACATGAATACGTTTTTGTTTTTCGAATTTGAGCTCTATCTGCAAAGGGCACTTTTCTTGCTAAAAGCAGTTTTTCCTAACAAATGCAAGATATAACATGGGCTATCTCCGCAAGGAGACATCAGATCTGCATAACTGATGGTTTTTTGGTCTTCGGTGAGCCGGGGGAACATGAATATGTGTTCGTTTTTCGAATTTGAGCTCTATCTGCTAAGGGCACTTTTCTTGCTAAAAGCAGTTTTTCCTAACAAATGCAAGATATAACATGGGCTATCTCCGTAAGGAGACATCAGATCTGCAAAACTCATGGTTTTTTCGTATTCGGTGAGCCGGGGGAACATGAATACGTGTTTGTTTTTCGAATTTGAGCTCTATCTGCAAAGGGCACTTTTCATGCTTTAAGCAGTTTTTCCTAACAAATGCAAGATATAACATGGGCTATCTCCGCAAGGAGACATCAGATCTGTAAAACTCATGGTTTTTTGGTCTTCGGTGAGCCGGGGGAACATGAATATGTGTTTGTTTTTCGAATTTGAGCTCTATCTGCAAAGGGCACTTTTCTTGCTATAAGCAGTTTTTCCTAACAAATTCAAGATATAACATGGGCTATCTCCGCAAGGAGACATCAGATCTGTAAAACTCATGGTTTTGTGGTCTTCGGTGAGCCAGGGGAACATGAATATGTGTTTGTTTTTCGAATTTGAGCTCTATCTGCAAAGGGCACTTTTCTTGCTAAAAGCAGTTTTTCCTAACAAATGCAAGATATAACATGGGCTATCTCCGCAAGGAGACATCAGATCTGCATAACTCATGGTTTTTTGGTCTTCGTTGAGCCGTGGGAACATGAATATGTGTTTGTTTTTCGAATTTGAGCTCTATCTGTAAAGGGCACTTTTCATGCTTTAAGCAGTTTTTCCTAACAAATGCAAGATATAACATGGGCTATCTCCGCAAGGAGACATCAGATCTGTAAAACTCATGGTTTTTTGGTCTTCGGTGAGCCGGGGGAACATGAATGTGTGTTTGTTTTTCGAATTTGAGCTCTATCTGCAAAGGGCACTTTTCATGCTATAAGCAGTTTTTCCTAACAAATGCAAGATATAACATGGGCTATCTCCGCAAGGAGACATCAGATCTGTAAAACTCATGGTTTTTTGGTCTTCGGTGAGCCGGGGGAACATGAATATGTGTTTGTTTTTCGAATTTGAGCTCTATCTGCAAAGGGCACTTTTCTTGCTAAAAGCAGTTTTTCCTAACAAATGCAAGATATAACATGAGCTATCTGGGCAAGGAGATATCAGATCTGCATAACTCATGTTTTTTTGGTCTTCAGTGAGCCGGGGGAACATGAGTATGTGTTTGTTTTTCGAATTTGAGCTCTATCTGCAAAGGGCACTTTTCTTGCTAAAAGCAGTTTTTACTAACAAATGCAAGATATAACATGGGCTATATCCGCAAGGAGACATCAGATCTGTAAAACTCATGATTTTTTGGTCTTCGGTGAGCCGGGGGAACATGAATATGTGTTTGTTTTTCGAATTTGAGCTCTATCTGCAAAGGGCACTTTTCTTGCTATAAGGAGTTTTTCCGAACAAATGCAACATGGGCTATGTCCGCAAGGAGACATCAGATCTGCATAACTGATGGTTTTTTGGTCTTCGGTGAGCCGGGGGAACATGAATATGTGTTTGTTTTTCGAATTTGAGCTCTATCTGCAAAGGGCACTTTTCATGCTATAAGCAGTTTTTCCTAACAAATGCAAGATATAACATGGGCTATCTACGCAAGGAGACATCAGAACTGCAAAACGCATGGTTTTTTGGTCTTCGGTGAGCCGGGGGAACATGAATATGTGTTTGTTTTTCGAAATTGAGCTCTATCTGCAAAGGGCACTTTTCTTGCTAAAAGCAGTTTTTCCTAACAAATGCAAATTATAACATGGGCTATCTCCGCAAGGAGACATCAGATCTGCAAAACTCATGGTTTTTTGGTCTTCGGTGAGCCGGGGGAACATGAATATGTGTTTGTTTTTCGAATTTGAGCTCTATCTGCAAAGGGCACTATTCTTGCTAAAAGCAGTTTTTCCTAACAAATGCAAGATATAACATGGGCTATCTCCGCAAGGAGACATCAGAACTGCAAACCGCATGGTTTTTTGGTCTTCGGGGATGTTGGGGAACATGAATACGTGTTTGGTTTTCGAATTTGAGCTCTATCTGCAAAGGGCACTTTTCATGCTATAAGCAGTTTTTCCTAACAAATGCAAGATATAACATGGGCTATCTACGCAAGGAGACATCAGAACTGCAAAACGCATGGTTTTTTGGTCTTCGGGGAGGTTGGGGAACATGAATACGTGTTTGTTTTTCGAATTTGAGCTCTATCTGCAAAGGGCACTTTTCATGCTATAAGCAGTTTTTCCTAACAAATGCAAGATATAACATGGGCTATCTCCGCAAAGAGACATCAGATCTGCAAAACTCATGGTTTTTTGGTCTTCGGTGAGCCGGGGGAACATGAATATGTGTTTGTTTTTCGAAATTGAGCTCTACCTGCAAAGGGCACTTTTCTTGCTAAAAGCAGTTTTTCCTAACAAATGCAAGATATAACATGGGCTATCTCCGCAAGGAGACATCAGATCTGCAAAACTCATGGTTTTTTAATCTTCGGTGAGCCGGGGGAACATGAATATGTGTTTGTTTTTCGAATTTGAGCTCTATCTGCAATGGGAACTTTTCATGCTATAAACAGTTTTTACTAACAAATGCAAGATATAACATGGGCTATCTCTGCAAGGAGACATCAGAACTGCAAAACGCATGGTTTTTTGGTCTTCGGTGAGCCGGGGGAACATGAATATGTGTTTGTTTTTCGAAATTGAGCTCTATCTGCAAAGGGCACTTTTCTTGCTAAAAGCAGTTTTTCCTAACAAATGCAAGTTATAACATGAGCTATCTCCGCAAGGAGACATCAGATCTGCAAAACTCATGGTTTTTTGGTCTTCGGTGAGCCGGGGGAACATGAATATGTGTTTGTTTTTCGAATTTGAGCTCTATCTGCAAAGGGCACTTTTCTTGCTAAAAGCAGTTTTTCCTAACAAATGCAAGATATAACATGGGCTATCTCCGCAAGGAGACATCAGATCTGTATAACTGATGGTTTTTTGGTCTTCGGTGAGCCGGGGGAACATGAATATGTGTTTGATTTTCGAATTTGAGCTCTATCTGCAAAGGGCACTTTTCTTGCTAAAAGCAGTTTTTCCTAACAAATGCAAGATATAACATGGGCTATCTCCGCAAGGAGACATCAGAACTGCAAAACGCATGGTTTTTTGGTCTTCGGGGAGGTTGGGGAACATGAATACGTGTTTGTTTTTCGAATTTGAGCTCTATCTGCAAAGGGCACTTTTCATGCTATAAGCAGTTTTTCCTAACAAATGCAAGATATAACATGGGCTATCTCCGCAAAGAGACATCAGATCTGCAAAACTCATGGTTTTTTGGTCTTCGGTGAGCCGGGGGAACATGAATATGTGTTTGTTTTTCGAAATTGAGCTCTACCTGCAAAGGGCACTTTTCTTGCTAAAAGCAGTTTTTCCTAACAAATGCAAGTTATAACATGGGCTATCTCCGCAAGGAGACATCAGATCTGCATAACTGATGGTTTTTTGGTCTTCGGTGAGCCGGGGGAACATGAATATGTGTTCGTTTTCGAATTTGAGCTCTATCTGCTATGGGCACTTTTCTTGCGAAAAGCAGTTTTTCCTAACAAATGCAAGATATAACATGGGCTATCTCCGTAAGGAGACATCAGATCTGCAAAACTCAAGGTTTTTTCGTCTTTGGTGAGCCGGGGGAACATGAATACGTGTTTGTTTTTCGAATTTGAGCTCTATCTGCAAAGGGCACTTTTCATGCTATAAGCAGTTTTTCCTAACAAATGCAAATTATAACATGGGCTATCTCCGCAAGGAGACATCAGAACTGCAAACCGCATGGTTTTTTGGTCTTCGGGGAGGTTGGGGAACATGAATACGTGTTTGGTTTTCGAATTTGAGCTCTATCTGCAAAGGGCACTTTTCATGCTATAAGCAGTTTTTCCTAACAAATGCAAGATATAACATGGGCTATCTACGCAAGGAGACATCAGAACTGCAAAACGCATGGTTTTTTGGTCTTCGGGGAGGTTGGGGAACATGAATACGTGTTTGTTTTTCGAATTTGAGCTCTATCTGCAAAGGGCACTTTTCATGCTATAAGCAGTTTTTCCTAACAAATGCAAGATATAAAATGGGCTATCTCCGCAAAGAGACATCAGATCTGCAAAACTCATGGTTTTTTGGTCTTCGGTGAGCCGGGGGAACATGAATACGTGTTTGTTTTTCGAATTTGAGCTCTATCTGCAAAGGGCACTTTTCATGCTATAAGCAGTTTTTCCTAACAAATGCAAGATATAACATGGGCTATCTCCGCAAGGAGACATCAGAACTGCAAAACGCATGGTTTTTTGGTCTTCGGGGAGGTTGGGGAACATGAATACGTGTTTGTTTTTCGAAATTGAGCTCTATCTGCAAAGGGCACTTTTCTTGCTAAAAGCAGTTTTTCCTAACAAATGCAAGATATAACATGGGCTATCTCCACAAGGAGACATCAGATCTGCATAACTCATGGTTTTTTGGTCTTCGGTGAGCCGGGTGAACATGAATATGTGTTTGTTTTTCGAAATTGAGCTCTATCTGCAAAGGGCACTTTTCTTGCTATAAGCAGTTTTTCCTAACAAATGCAAGTTATAACATGGGCTATCTCCGCAAGGAGACATCAGATCTGCAAAACTCATGGTTTTTTGGTCTTCGGTGAGCCGGGGGAACATGAATACGTTTTTGTTTTTCGAATTTGAGCTCTATCTGCAAAGGGCACTTTTCTTGCTAAAAGCAGTTTTTCCTAACAAATGCAAGATATAACATGGGCTATCTCCGCAAGGAGACATCAGATCTGCATAACTGATGGTTTTTTGGTCTTCGGTGAGCCGGGGGAACATGAATATGTGTTCGTTTTTCGAATTTGAGCTCTATCTGCTAAGGGCACTTTTCTTGCTAAAAGCAGTTTTTCCTAACAAATGCAAGATATAACATGGGCTATCTCCGTAAGGAGACATCAGATCTGCAAAACTCATGGTTTTTTCGTATTCGGTGAGCCGGGGGAACATGAATACGTGTTTGTTTTTCGAATTTGAGCTCTATCTGCAAAGGGCACTTTTCATGCTTTAAGCAGTTTTTCCTAACAAATGCAAGATATAACATGGGCTATCTCCGCAAGGAGACATCAGATCTGTAAAACTCATGGTTTTTTGGTCTTCGGTGAGCCGGGGGAACATGAATATGTGTTTGTTTTTCGAATTTGAGCTCTATCTGCAAAGGGCACTTTTCTTGCTATAAGCAGTTTTTCCTAACAAATTCAAGATATAACATGGGCTATCTCCGCAAGGAGACATCAGATCTGTAAAACTCATGGTTTTGTGGTCTTCGGTGAGCCAGGGGAACATGAATATGTGTTTGTTTTTCGAATTTGAGCTCTATCTGCAAAGGGCACTTTTCTTGCTAAAAGCAGTTTTTCCTAACAAATGCAAGATATAACATGGGCTATCTCCGCAAGGAGACATCAGATCTGCATAACTCATGGTTTTTTGGTCTTCGTTGAGCCGGGGGAACATGAATATGTGTTTGTTTTTCGAATTTGAGCTCTATCTGTAAAGGGCACTTTTCATGCTTTAAGCAGTTTTTCCTAACAAATGCAAGATATAACATGGGCTATCTCCGCAAGGAGACATCAGATCTGTAAAACTCATGGTTTTTTGGTCTTCGGTGAGCCGGGGGAACATGAATGTGTGTTTGTTTTTCGAATTTGAGCTCTATCTGCAAAGGGCACTTTTCATGCTATAAGCAGTTTTTCCTAACAAATGCAAGATATAACATGGGCTATCTCCGCAAGGAGACATCAGATCTGTAAAACTCATGGTTTTTTGGTCTTCGGTGAGCCGGGGGAACATGAATATGTGTTTGTTTTTCGAATTTGAGCTCTATCTGCAAAGGGCACTTTTCTTGCTAAAAGCAGTTTTTCCTAACAAATGCAAGATATAACATGAGCTATCTGGGCAAGGAGATATCAGATCTGCATAACTCATGTTTTTTTGGTCTTCAGTGAGCCGGGGGAACATGAGTATGTGTTTGTTTTTCGAATTTGAGCTCTATCTGCAAAGGGCACTTTTCTTGCTAAAAGCAGTTTTTACTAACAAATGCAAGATATAACATGGGCTATATCCGCAAGGAGACATCAGATCTGTAAAACTCATGATTTTTTGGTCTTCGGTGAGCCGGGGGAACATGAATATGTGTTTGTTTTTCGAATTTGAGCTCTATCTGCAAAGGGCACTTTTCTTGCTATAAGGAGTTTTTCCGAACAAATGCAACATGGGCTATGTCCGCAAGGAGACATCAGATCTGCATAACTGATGGTTTTTTGGTCTTCGGTGAGCCGGGGGAACATGAATATGTGTTTGTTTTTCGAATTTGAGCTCTATCTGCAAAGGGCACTTTTCATGCTATAAGCAGTTTTTCCTAACAAATGCAAGATATAACATGGGCTATCTACGCAAGGAGACATCAGAACTGCAAAACGCATGGTTTTTTGGTCTTCGGTGAGCCGGGGGAACATGAATATGTGTTTGTTTTTCGAAATTGAGCTCTATCTGCAAAGGGCACTTTTCTTGCTAAAAGCAGTTTTTCCTAACAAATGCAAATTATAACATGGGCTATCTCCGCAAGGAGACATCAGATCTGCAAAACTCATGGTTTTTTGGTCTTCGGTGAGCCGGGGGAACATGAATATGTGTTTGTTTTTCGAATTTGAGCTCTATCTGCAAAGGGCACTATTCTTGCTAAAAGCAGTTTTTCCTAACAAATGCAAGATATAACATGGGCTATCTCCGCAAGGAGACATCAGAACTGCAAACCGCATGGTTTTTTGGTCTTCGGGGATGTTGGGGAACATGAATACGTGTTTGGTTTTCGAATTTGAGCTCTATCTGCAAAGGGCACTTTTCATGCTATAAGCAGTTTTTCCTAACAAATGCAAGATATAACATGGGCTATCTACGCAAGGAGACATCAGAACTGCAAAACGCATGGTTTTTTGGTCTTCGGGGAGGTTGGGGAACATGAATACGTGTTTGTTTTTCGAATTTGAGCTCTATCTGCAAAGGGCACTTTTCATGCTATAAGCAGTTTTTCCTAACAAATGCAAGATATAACATGGGCTATCTCCGCAAAGAGACATCAGATCTGCAAAACTCATGGTTTTTTGGTCTTCGGTGAGCCGGGGGAACATGAATATGTGTTTGTTTTTCGAAATTGAGCTCTACCTGCAAAGGGCACTTTTCTTGCTAAAAGCAGTTTTTCCTAACAAATGCAAGATATAACATGGGCTATCTCCGCAAGGAGACATCAGATCTGCAAAACTCATGGTTTTTTAATCTTCGGTGAGCCGGGGGAACATGAATATGTGTTTGTTTTTCGAATTTGAGCTCTATCTGCAATGGGAACTTTTCATGCTATAAACAGTTTTTACTAACAAATGCAAGATATAACATGGGCTATCTCTGCAAGGAGACATCAGAACTGCAAAACGCATGGTTTTTTGGTCTTCGGTGAGCCGGGGGAACATGAATATGTGTTTGTTTTTCGAAATTGAGCTCTATCTGCAAAGGGCACTTTTCTTGCTAAAAGCAGTTTTTCCTAACAAATGCACGTTATAACATGAGCTATCTCCGCAAGGAGACATCAGATCTGCAAAACTCATGGTTTTTTGGTCTTCGGTGAGCCGGGGGAACATGAATATGTGTTTGTTTTTCGAATTTGAGCTCTATCTGCAAAGGGCACTTTTCTTGCTAAAAGCAGTTTTTCCTAACAAATGCAAGATATAACATGGGCTATCTCCGCAAGGAGACATCAGATCTGTATAACTGATGGTTTTTTGGTCTTCGGTGAGCCGGGGGAACATGAATATGTGTTTGATTTTCGAATTTGAGCTCTATCTGCAAAGGGCACTTTTCTTGCTAAAAGCAGTTTTTCCTAACAAATGCAAGATATAACATGGGCTATCTCCGCAAGGAGACATCAGAACTGCAAAACGCATGGTTTTTTGGTCTTCGGGGAGGTTGGGGAACATGAATACGTGTTTGTTTTTCGAATTTGAGCTCTATCTGCAAAGGGCACTTTTCATGCTATAAGCAGTTTTTCCTAACAAATGCAAGATATAACATGGGCTATCTCCGCAAAGAGACATCAGATCTGCAAAACTCATGGTTTTTTGGTCTTCGGTGAGCCGGGGGAACATGAATATGTGTTTGTTTTTCGAAATTGAGCTCTACCTGCAAAGGGCACTTTTCTTGCTAAAAGCAGTTTTTCCTAACAAATGCAAGATATAACATGGGCTATCTCCGCAAGGAGACATCAGATCTGCAAAACTCATGGTTTTTTCATCTTCGGTGAGCCAGGGGAACATGAATATGTGTTTGTTTTTCGAATTTGAGCTCTATCTGCAATGGGAACTTTTCATGCTATAAACAGTTTTTACTAACAAATGCAAGATATAACATGGGCTATCTCTGCAAGGAGACATCAGAACTGCAAAACGCATGGTTTTTTGGTCTTCGGTGAGCCGGGGGAACATGAATATGTGTTTGTTTTTCGAAATTGAGCTCTATCTGCAAAGGGCACTTTTCTTGCTAAAAGCAGTTTTTCCTAACAAATGCAAGTTATAACATGGACTATCTCCGCAAGGAGACATCAGATCTGCAAAACTCATGGTTTTTTGGTCTTCGGTGAGCCGGGGGAACATGAATATGTGTTTGTTTTTCGAATTTGAGCTCTATCTGCAAAGGGCACTTTTCTTGCTAAAAGCAGTTTTTCCTAACAAATGCAAGATATAACATGGGCTATCTCCGCAAGGAGACATCAGATCTGCATAACTGATGGTTTTTTGGTCTTCGGTGAGCCGGGGGAACATGAATATGTGTTCGATTTTCGAATTTGAGCTCTATCTGCAAAGGGCACTTTTCATTCTATAAACAGTTTTTACTAACAAATGCAAGATATAACATGGGCTATCTCCGCAAGGAGACATCAGAACTGCAAACCGCATGGTTTTTTGGTCTTCGGGGAGGTTGGGGAACATGAATACGTGTTTGGTTTTCGAATTTGAGCTCTATCTGCAAAGGGCACTTTTCATGCTATAAGCAGTTTTTCCTAACAAATGCAAGATATAACATGGGCTATCTACGCAAGGAGACATCAGAACTGCAAAACGCATGGTTTTTTGGTCTTCGGGGAGGTTGGGGAACATGAATACGTGTTTGTTTTTCGAATTTGAGCTCTATCTGCAAAGGGCACTTTTCATGCTATAAGCAGTTTTTCCTAACAAATGCAAGATATAAAATGGGCTATCTCCGCAAAGAGACATCAGATCTGCAAAACTCATGGTTTTTTGGTCTTCGGTGAGCCGGGGGAACATGAATACGTGTTTGTTTTTCGAATTTGAGCTCTATCTGCAAAGGGCACTTTTCATGCTATAAGCAGTTTTTCCTAACAAATGCAAGATATAACATGGGCTATCTCCGCAAGGAGACATCAGAACTGCAAAACGCATGGTTTTTTGGTCTTCGGGGAGGTTGGGGAACATGAATACGTGTTTGTTTTTCGAAATTGAGCTCTATCTGCAAAGGGCACTTTTCTTGCTAAAAGCAGTTTTTCCTAACAAATGCAAGATATAACATGGGCTATCTCCACAAGGAGACATCAGATCTGCATAACTCATGGTTTTTTGGTCTTCGGTGAGCCGGGTGAACATGAATATGTGTTTGTTTTTCGAAATTGAGCTCTATCTGCAAAGGGCACTTTTCTTGCTATAAGCAGTTTTTCCTAACAAATGCAAGTTATAACATGGGCTATCTCCGCAAGGAGACATCAGATCTGCAAAACTCATGGTTTTTTGGTCTTCGGTGAGCCGGGGGAACATGAATACGTTTTTGTTTTTCGAATTTGAGCTCTATCTGCAAAGGGCACTTTTCTTGCTAAAAGCAGTTTTTCCTAACAAATGCAAGATATAACATGGGCTATCTCCGCAAGGAGACATCAGATCTGCATAACTGATGGTTTTTTGGTCTTCGGTGAGCCGGGGGAACATGAATATGTGTTCGTTTTTCGAATTTGAGCTCTATCTGCTAAGGGCACTTTTCTTGCTAAAAGCAGTTTTTCCTAACAAATGCAAGATATAACATGGGCTATCTCCGTAAGGAGACATCAGATCTGCAAAACTCATGGTTTTTTCGTATTCGGTGAGCCGGGGGAACATGAATACATGTTTGTTTTTCGAATTTGAGCTCTATCTGCAAAGGGCACTTTTCATGCTTTAAGCAGTTTTTCCTAACAAATGCAAGATATAACATGGGCTATCTCCGCAAGGAGACATCAGATCTGTAAAACTCATGGTTTTTTGGTCTTCGGTGAGCCGGGGGAACATGAATATGTGTTTGTTTTTCGAATTTGAGCTCTATCTGCAAAGGGCACTTTTCTTGCTATAAGCAGTTTTTCCTAACAAATTCAAGATATAACATGGGCTATCTCCGCAAGGAGACATCAGATCTGTAAAACTCATGGTTTTGTGGTCTTCGGTGAGCCAGGGGAACATGAATATGTGTTTGTTTTTCGAATTTGAGCTCTATCTGCAAAGGGCACTTTTCTTGCTAAAAGCAGTTTTTCCTAACAAATGCAAGATATAACATGGGCTATCTCCGCAAGGAGACATCAGATCTGCATAACTCATGGTTTTTTGGTCTTCGTTGAGCCGTGGGAACATGAATATGTGTTTGTTTTTCGAATTTGAGCTCTATCTGTAAAGGGCACTTTTCATGCTTTAAGCAGTTTTTCCTAACAAATGCAAGATATAACATGGGCTATCTCCGCAAGGAGACATCAGATCTGTAAAACTCATGGTTTTTTGGTCTTCGGTGAGCCGGGGGAACATGAATGTGTGTTTGTTTTTCGAATTTGAGCTCTATCTGCAAAGGGCACTTTTCATGCTATAAGCAGTTTTTCCTAACAAATGCAAGATATAACATGGGCTATCTCCGCAAGGAGACATCAGATCTGTAAAACTCATGGTTTTTTGGTCTTCGGTGAGCCGGGGGAACATGAATATGTGTTTGTTTTTCGAATTTGAGCTCTATCTGCAAAGGGCACTTTTCTTGCTAAAAGCAGTTTTTCCTAACAAATGCAAGATATAACATGAGCTATCTGGGCAAGGAGATATCAGATCTGCATAACTCATGTTTTTTTGGTCTTCAGTGAGCCGGGGGAACATGAGTATGTGTTTGTTTTTCGAATTTGAGCTCTATCTGCAAAGGGCACTTTTCTTGCTAAAAGCAGTTTTTACTAACAAATGCAAGATATAACATGGGCTATATCCGCAAGGAGACATCAGATCTGTAAAACTCATGATTTTTTGGTCTTCGGTGAGCCGGGGGAACATGAATATGTGTTTGTTTTTCGAATTTGAGCTCTATCTGCAAAGGGCACTTTTCTTGCTATAAGGAGTTTTTCCGAACAAATGCAACATGGGCTATGTCCGCAAGGAGACATCAGATCTGCATAACTGATGGTTTTTTGGTCTTCGGTTAGCCGGGGGAACATGAATATGTGTTTGTTTTTCGAATTTGAGCTCTATCTGCAAAGGGCACTTTTCATGCTATAAGCAGTTTTTCCTAACAAATGCAAGATATAACATGGGCTATCTACGCAAGGAGACATCAGAACTGCAAAACGCATGGTTTTTTGGTCTTCGGTGAGCCGGGGGAACATGAATATGTGTTTGTTTTTCGAAATTGAGCTCTATCTGCAAAGGGCACTTTTCTTGCTAAAAGCAGTTTTTCCTAACAAATGCAAATTATAACATGGGCTATCTCCGCAAGGAGACATCAGATCTGCAAAACTCATGGTTTTTTGGTCTTCGGTGAGCCGGGGGAACATGAATATGTGTTTGTTTTTCGAATTTGAGCTCTATCTGCAAAGGGCACTATTCTTGCTAAAAGCAGTTTTTCCTAACAAATGCAAGATATAACATGGGCTATCTCCGCAAGGAGACATCAGAACTGCAAACCGCATGGTTTTTTGGTCTTCGGGGATGTTGGGGAACATGAATACGTGTTTGGTTTTCGAATTTGAGCTCTATCTGCAAAGTGCACTTTTCATGCTATAAGCAGTTTTTCCTAACAAATGCAAGATATAACATGGGCTATCTACGCAAGGAGACATCAGAACTGCAAAACGCATGGTTTTTTGGTCTTCGGGGAGGTTGGGGAACATGAATACGTGTTTGTTTTTCGAATTTGAGCTCTATCTGCAAAGGGCACTTTTCATGCTATAAGCAGTTTTTCCTAACAAATGCAAGATATAACATGGGCTATCTCCGCAAAGAGACATCAGATCTGCAAAACTCATGGTTTTTTGGTCTTCGGTGAGCCGGGGGAACATGAATATGTGTTTGTTTTTCGAAATTGAGCTCTACCTGCAAAGGGCACTTTTCTTGCTAAAAGCAGTTTTTCCTAACAAATGCAAGATATAACATGGGCTATCTCCGCAAGGAGACATCAGATCTGCAAAACTCATGGTTTTTTAATCTTCGGTGAGCCGGGGGAACATGAATATGTGTTTGTTTTTCGAATTTGAGCTCTATCTGCAATGGGAACTTTTCATGCTATAAACAGTTTTTACTAACAAATGCAAGATATAACATGGGCTATCTCTGCAAGGAGACATCAGAACTGCAAAACGCATGGTTTTTTGGTCTTCGGTGAGCCGGGGGAACATGAATATGTGTTTGTTTTTCGAAATTGAGCTCTATCTGCAAAGGGCACTTTTCTTGCTAAAAGCAGTTTTTCCTAACAAATGCAAGTTATAACATGAGCTATCTCCGCAAGGAGACATCAGATCTGCAAAACTCATGGTTTTTTGGTCTTCGGTGAGCCGGGGGAACATGAATATGTGTTTGTTTTTCGAATTTGAGCTCTATCTGCAAAGGGCACTTTTCTTGCTAAAAGCAGTTTTTCCTAACAAATGCAAGATATAACATGGGCTATCTCCGCAAGGAGACATCAGATCTGTATAACTGATGGTTTTTTGGTCTTCGGTGAGCCGGGGGAACATGAATATGTGTTTGATTTTCGAATTTGAGCTCTATCTGCAAAGGGCACTTTTCTTGCTAAAAGCAGTTTTTCCTAACAAATGCAAGATATAACATGGGCTATCTCCGCAAGGAGACATCAGAACTGCAAAACGCATGGTTTTTTGGTCTTCGGGGAGGTTGGGGAACATGAATACGTGTTTGTTTTTCGAATTTGAGCTCTATCTGCAAAGGGCACTTTTCATGCTATAAGCAGTTTTTCCTAACAAATGCAAGATATAACATGGGCTATCTCCGCAAAGAGACATCAGATCTGCAAAACTCATGGTTTTTTGGTCTTCGGTGAGCCGGGGGAACATGAATATGTGTTTGTTTTTCGAAATTGAGCTCTACCTGCAAAGGGCACTTTTCTTGCTAAAAGCAGTTTTTCCTAACAAATGCAAGTTATAACATGGGCTATCTCCGCAAGGAGACATCAGATCTGCATAACTGATGGTTTTTTGGTCTTCGGTGAGCCGGGGGAACATGAATATGTGTTCGTTTTCGAATTTGAGCTCTATCTGCTATGGGCACTTTTCTTGCGAAAAGCAGTTTTTCCTAACAAA
Organism: Vipera ursinii; assembly: GCF_947247035.1. Classification (NCBI taxonomy): domain Eukaryota; kingdom Metazoa; phylum Chordata; class Lepidosauria; order Squamata; family Viperidae; genus Vipera; species Vipera ursinii. The sequence goes on from NC_139515.1 coordinate 33,520,773, forward strand.
TGCAAGATATAACATGGGCTATCTCCGTAAGGAGACATCAGATCTGCAAAACTCAAGGTTTTTTCGTCTTTGGTGAGCCGGGGGAACATGAATACGTGTTTGTTTTTCGAATTTGAGCTCTATCTGCAAAGGGCACTTTTCATGCTATAAGCAGTTTTTCCTAACAAATGCAAATTATAACATGGGCTATCTCCGCAAGGAGACATCAGAACTGCAAACCGCATGGTTTTTTGGTCTTCGGGGAGGTTGGGGAACATGAATACGTGTTTGGTTTTCGAATTTGAGCTCTATCTGCAAAGGGCACTTTTCATGCTATAAGCAGTTTTTCCTAACAAATGCAAGATATAACATGGGCTATCTACGCAAGGAGACATCAGAACTGCAAAACGCATGGTTTTTTGGTCTTCGGGGAGGTTGGGGAACATGAATACGTGTTTGTTTTTCGAATTTGAGCTCTATCTGCAAAGGGCACTTTTCATGCTATAAGCAGTTTTTCCTAACAAATGCAAGATATAAAATGGGCTATCTCCGCAAAGAGACATCAGATCTGCAAAACTCATGGTTTTTTGGTCTTCGGTGAGCCGGGGGAACATGAATACGTGTTTGTTTTTCGAATTTGAGCTCTATCTGCAAAGGGCACTTTTCATGCTATAAGCAGTTTTTCCTAACAAATGCAAGATATAACATGGGCTATCTCCGCAAGGAGACATCAGAACTGCAAAACGCATGGTTTTTTGGTCTTCGGGGAGGTTGGGGAACATGAATACGTGTTTGTTTTTCGAAATTGAGCTCTATCTGCAAAGGGCACTTTTCTTGCTAAAAGCAGTTTTTCCTAACAAATGCAAGATATAACATGGGCTATCTCCACAAGGAGACATCAGATCTGCATAACTCATGGTTTTTTGGTCTTCGGTGAGCCGGGTGAACATGAATATGTGTTTGTTTTTCGAAATTGAGCTCTATCTGCAAAGGGCACTTTTCTTGCTATAAGCAGTTTTTCCTAACAAATGCAAGTTATAACATGGGCTATCTCCGCAAGGAGACATCAGATCTGCAAAACTCATGGTTTTTTGGTCTTCGGTGAGCCGGGGGAACATGAATACGTTTTTGTTTTTCGAATTTGAGCTCTATCTGCAAAGGGCACTTTTCTTGCTAAAAGCAGTTTTTCCTAACAAATGCAAGATATAACATGGGCTATCTCCGCAAGGAGACATCAGATCTGCATAACTGATGGTTTTTTGGTCTTCGGTGAGCCGGGGGAACATGAATATGTGTTCGTTTTTCGAATTTGAGCTCTATCTGCTAAGGGCACTTTTCTTGCTAAAAGCAGTTTTTCCTAACAAATGCAAGATATAACATGGGCTATCTCCGTAAGGAGACATCAGATCTGCAAAACTCATGGTTTTTTCGTATTCGGTGAGCCGGGGGAACATGAATACGTGTTTGTTTTTCGAATTTGAGCTCTATCTGCAAAGGGCACTTTTCATGCTTTAAGCAGTTTTTCCTAACAAATGCAAGATATAACATGGGCTATCTCCGCAAGGAGACATCAGATCTGTAAAACTCATGGTTTTTTGGTCTTCGGTGAGCCGGGGGAACATGAATATGTGTTTGTTTTTCGAATTTGAGCTCTATCTGCAAAGGGCACTTTTCTTGCTATAAGCAGTTTTTCCTAACAAATTCAAGATATAACATGGGCTATCTCCGCAAGGAGACATCAGATCTGTAAAACTCATGGTTTTGTGGTCTTCGGTGAGCCAGGGGAACATGAATATGTGTTTGTTTTTCGAATTTGAGCTCTATCTGCAAAGGGCACTTTTCTTGCTAAAAGCAGTTTTTCCTAACAAATGCAAGATATAACATGGGCTATCTCCGCAAGGAGACATCAGATCTGCATAACTCATGGTTTTTTGGTCTTCGTTGAGCCGGGGGAACATGAATATGTGTTTGTTTTTCGAATTTGAGCTCTATCTGTAAAGGGCACTTTTCATGCTTTAAGCAGTTTTTCCTAACAAATGCAAGATATAACATGGGCTATCTCCGCAAGGAGACATCAGATCTGTAAAACTCATGGTTTTTTGGTCTTCGGTGAGCCGGGGGAACATGAATGTGTGTTTGTTTTTCGAATTTGAGCTCTATCTGCAAAGGGCACTTTTCATGCTATAAGCAGTTTTTCCTAACAAATGCAAGATATAACATGGGCTATCTCCGCAAGGAGACATCAGATCTGTAAAACTCATGGTTTTTTGGTCTTCGGTGAGCCGGGGGAACATGAATATGTGTTTGTTTTTCGAATTTGAGCTCTATCTGCAAAGGGCACTTTTCTTGCTAAAAGCAGTTTTTCCTAACAAATGCAAGATATAACATGAGCTATCTGGGCAAGGAGATATCAGATCTGCATAACTCATGTTTTTTTGGTCTTCAGTGAGCCGGGGGAACATGAGTATGTGTTTGTTTTTCGAATTTGAGCTCTATCTGCAAAGGGCACTTTTCTTGCTAAAAGCAGTTTTTACTAACAAATGCAAGATATAACATGGGCTATATCCGCAAGGAGACATCAGATCTGTAAAACTCATGATTTTTTGGTCTTCGGTGAGCCGGGGGAACATGAATATGTGTTTGTTTTTCGAATTTGAGCTCTATCTGCAAAGGGCACTTTTCTTGCTATAAGGAGTTTTTCCGAACAAATGCAACATGGGCTATGTCCGCAAGGAGACATCAGATCTGCATAACTGATGGTTTTTTGGTCTTCGGTGAGCCGGGGGAACATGAATATGTGTTTGTTTTTCGAATTTGAGCTCTATCTGCAAAGGGCACTTTTCATGCTATAAGCAGTTTTTCCTAACAAATGCAAGATATAACATGGGCTATCTACGCAAGGAGACATCAGAACTGCAAAACGCATGGTTTTTTGGTCTTCGGTGAGCCGGGGGAACATGAATATGTGTTTGTTTTTCGAAATTGAGCTCTATCTGCAAAGGGCACTTTTCTTGCTAAAAGCAGTTTTTCCTAACAAATGCAAATTATAACATGGGCTATCTCCGCAAGGAGACATCAGATCTGCAAAACTCATGGTTTTTTGGTCTTCGGTGAGCCGGGGGAACATGAATATGTGTTTGTTTTTCGAATTTGAGCTCTATCTGCAAAGGGCACTATTCTTGCTAAAAGCAGTTTTTCCTAACAAATGCAAGATATAACATGGGCTATCTCCGCAAGGAGACATCAGAACTGCAAACCGCATGGTTTTTTGGTCTTCGGGGATGTTGGGGAACATGAATACGTGTTTGGTTTTCGAATTTGAGCTCTATCTGCAAAGGGCACTTTTCATGCTATAAGCAGTTTTTCCTAACAAATGCAAGATATAACATGGGCTATCTACGCAAGGAGACATCAGAACTGCAAAACGCATGGTTTTTTGGTCTTCGGGGAGGTTGGGGAACATGAATACGTGTTTGTTTTTCGAATTTGAGCTCTATCTGCAAAGGGCACTTTTCATGCTATAAGCAGTTTTTCCTAACAAATGCAAGATATAACATGGGCTATCTCCGCAAAGAGACATCAGATCTGCAAAACTCATGGTTTTTTGGTCTTCGGTGAGCCGGGGGAACATGAATATGTGTTTGTTTTTCGAAATTGAGCTCTACCTGCAAAGGGCACTTTTCTTGCTAAAAGCAGTTTTTCCTAACAAATGCAAGATATAACATGGGCTATCTCCGCAAGGAGACATCAGATCTGCAAAACTCATGGTTTTTTAATCTTCGGTGAGCCGGGGGAACATGAATATGTGTTTGTTTTTCGAATTTGAGCTCTATCTGCAATGGGAACTTTTCATGCTATAAACAGTTTTTACTAACAAATGCAAGATATAACATGGGCTATCTCTGCAAGGAGACATCAGAACTGCAAAACGCATGGTTTTTTGGTCTTCGGTGAGCCGGGGGAACATGAATATGTGTTTGTTTTTCGAAATTGAGCTCTATCTGCAAAGGGCACTTTTCTTGCTAAAAGCAGTTTTTCCTAACAAATGCACGTTATAACATGAGCTATCTCCGCAAGGAGACATCAGATCTGCAAAACTCATGGTTTTTTGGTCTTCGGTGAGCCGGGGGAACATGAATATGTGTTTGTTTTTCGAATTTGAGCTCTATCTGCAAAGGGCACTTTTCTTGCTAAAAGCAGTTTTTCCTAACAAATGCAAGATATAACATGGGCTATCTCCGCAAGGAGACATCAGATCTGTATAACTGATGGTTTTTTGGTCTTCGGTGAGCCGGGGGAACATGAATATGTGTTTGATTTTCGAATTTGAGCTCTATCTGCAAAGGGCACTTTTCTTGCTAAAAGCAGTTTTTCCTAACAAATGCAAGATATAACATGGGCTATCTCCGCAAGGAGACATCAGAACTGCAAAACGCATGGTTTTTTGGTCTTCGGGGAGGTTGGGGAACATGAATACGTGTTTGTTTTTCGAATTTGAGCTCTATCTGCAAAGGGCACTTTTCATGCTATAAGCAGTTTTTCCTAACAAATGCAAGATATAACATGGGCTATCTCCGCAAAGAGACATCAGATCTGCAAAACTCATGGTTTTTTGGTCTTCGGTGAGCCGGGGGAACATGAATATGTGTTTGTTTTTCGAAATTGAGCTCTACCTGCAAAGGGCACTTTTCTTGCTAAAAGCAGTTTTTCCTAACAAATGCAAGATATAACATGGGCTATCTCCGCAAGGAGACATCAGATCTGCAAAACTCATGGTTTTTTCATCTTCGGTGAGCCAGGGGAACATGAATATGTGTTTGTTTTTCGAATTTGAGCTCTATCTGCAATGGGAACTTTTCATGCTATAAACAGTTTTTACTAACAAATGCAAGATATAACATGGGCTATCTCTGCAAGGAGACATCAGAACTGCAAAACGCATGGTTTTTTGGTCTTCGGTGAGCCGGGGGAACATGAATATGTGTTTGTTTTTCGAAATTGAGCTCTATCTGCAAAGGGCACTTTTCTTGCTAAAAGCAGTTTTTCCTAACAAATGCAAGTTATAACATGGACTATCTCCGCAAGGAGACATCAGATCTGCAAAACTCATGGTTTTTTGGTCTTCGGTGAGCCGGGGGAACATGAATATGTGTTTGTTTTTCGAATTTGAGCTCTATCTGCAAAGGGCACTTTTCTTGCTAAAAGCAGTTTTTCCTAACAAATGCAAGATATAACATGGGCTATCTCCGCAAGGAGACATCAGATCTGCATAACTGATGGTTTTTTGGTCTTCGGTGAGCCGGGGGAACATGAATATGTGTTCGATTTTCGAATTTGAGCTCTATCTGCAAAGGGCACTTTTCTTGCTAAAAGCAGTTTTTCCTAACAAATGCAAGATATAACATGGGCTATCTCCGCAAGGAAACATCAGAACTGCAAAACACATGGTTTTTTGGTCTTCGGGGAGGTTGGGGAACATGAATACGTGTTTGTTTTTCGAATTTGAGCTCTATCTGCAAAGGGCACTTTTCATGCTATAAGCAGTTTTTCCTAACAAATGCAAGATATAACATGGGCTATCTCCGCAAGGAAACATCAGATCTGCATAACTCATGGTTCTTTGGTCTTCGGTGAGCCGGGGGAACATGAATATGTGTTTGTTTTTCGAATTTGAGCTCTATCTGCAAAGGGCACTTTTCTTGCTATAAGCAGTTTTTCCTAACAAATTCAAGATATAACATGGGCTATCTCCGCAAGGAGACATCAGATCTGTAAAACTCATGGTTTTGTGGTCTTCGGTGAGCCAGGGGAACATGAATATGTGTTTGTTTTTCGAATTTGAGCTCTATCTGCAAAGGGCACTTTTCTTGCTAAAAGCAGTTTTTCCTAACAAATGCAAGATATAACATGGGCTATCTCCGCAAGGAGACATCAGATCTGCATAACTCATGGTTTTTTGGTCTTCGTTGAGCCGGGGGAACATGAATATGTGTTTGTTTTTCGAATTTGAGCTCTATCTGCAAAGGGCACTTTTCATGCTTTAAGCAGTTTTTCCTAACAAATGCAAGATATAACATGGGCTATCTCCGCAAGGAGACATCAGATCTGTAAAACTCATGGTTTTTTGGTCTTCGGTGAGCCGGGGAAACATGAATGTGTGTTTGTTTTTCGAATTTGAGCTCTATCTGCAAAGGGCACTTTTCATGCTATAAGCAGTTTTTCCTAACAAATGCAAGATATAACATGGGCTATCTCCGCAAGGAGACATCAGATCTGTAAAACTCATGGTTTTTTGGTCTTCGGTGAGCCGGGGGAACATGAATATGTGTTTGTTTTTCGAATTTGAGCTCTATCTGCAAAGGGCACTTTTCTTGCTAAAAGCAGTTTTTCCTAACAAATGCAAGATATAACATGAGCTATCTGGGCAAGGAGATATCAGATCTGCATAACTCATGTTTTTTTGGTCTTCAGTGAGCCGGGGGAACATGAGTATGTGTTTGTTTTTCGAATTTGAGCTCTATCTGCAAAGGGCACTTTTCTTGCTAAATGCAGTTTTTACTAACAAATGCAAGATATAACATGGGCTATATCCGCAAGGAGACATCAGATCTGTAAAACTCATGATTTTTTGGTCTTCGGTGAGCCGGGGGAACATGAATATGTGTTTGTTTTTCGAATTTGAGCTCTATCTGCAAAGGGCACTTTTCTTGCTATAAGGAGTTTTTCCGAACAAATGCAACATGGGCTATGTCCGCAAGGAGACATCAGATCTGCATAACTGATGGTTTTTTGGTCTTCGGTGAGCCGGGGGAACATGAATATGTGTTTGTTTTTCGAATTTGAGCTCTATCTGCAAAGGGCACTTTTCATGCTATAAGCAGTTTTTCCTAACAAATGCAAGATATAACATGGGCTATCTACGCAAGGAGACATCAGAACTGCAAAACGCATGGTTTTTTGGTCTTCGGTGAGCCGGGGGAACATGAATATGTGTTTGTTTTTCGAAATTGAGCTCTATCTGCAAAGGGCACTTTTCTTGCTAAAAGCAGTTTTTCCTAACAAATGCAAATTATAACATGGGCTATCTCCGCAAGGAGACATCAGATCTGCAAAACTCATGGTTTTTTGGTCTTCGGTGAGCCGGGGGAACATATATATGTGTTTGTTTTTCTAATTTGAGCTCTATCTGCAAAGGGCACTATTCTTGCTAAAAGCAGTTTTTCCTAACAAATGCAAGATATAACATGGGCTATCTCCGCAAGGAGACATCAGAACTGCAAAACGCATGGTTTTTTGGTCTTCGGGGAGGTTGGGGAACATGAATACGTGTTTGTTTTTCGAATTTGAGCTCTATCTGCAAAGGGCACTTTTCATGCTATAAGCAGTTTTTCCTAACAAATGCAAGATATAACATGGGCTATCTCCGCAAAGAGACATCAGATCTGCAAAACTCATGGTTTTTTGGTCTTCGGTGAGCCGGGGGAACATGAATATGTGTTTGTTTTTCGAAATTGAGCTCTACCTGCAAAGGGCACTTTTCTTGCTAAAAGCAGTTTTTCCTAACAAATGCAAGATATAACATGGGCTATCTCCGCAAGGAGACATCAGATCTGCAAAACTCATGGTTTTTTAATCTTCGGTGAGCCGGGGGAACATGAATATGTGTTTGTTTTTCGAATTTGAGCTCTATCTGCAATGGGAACTTTTCATGCTATAAACAGTTTTTACTAACAAATGCAAGATATAACATGGGCTATCTCTGCAAGGAGACATCAGAACTGCAAAACGCATGGTTTTTTGGTCTTCGGTGAGCCGGGGGAACATGAATATGTGTTTGTTTTTCGAAATTGAGCTCTATCTGCAAAGGGCACTTTTCTTGCTAAAAGCAGTTTTTCCTAACAAATGCAAGTTATAACATGAGCTATCTCCGCAAGGAGACATCAGATCTGCAAAACTCATGGTTTTTTGGTCTTCGGTGAGCCGGGGGAACATGAATATGTGTTTGTTTTTCGAATTTGAGCTCTATCTGCAAAGGGCACTTTTCTTGCTAAAAGCAGTTTTTCCTAACAAATGCAAGATATAACATGGGCTATCTCCGCAAGGAGACATCAGATCTGTATAACTGATGGTTTTTTGGTCTTCGGTGAGCCGGGGGAACATGAATATGTGTTTGATTTTCGAATTTGAGCTCTATCTGCAAAGGGCACTTTTCTTGCTAAAAGCAGTTTTTCCTAACAAATGCAAGATATAACATGGGCTATCTCCGCAAGGAGACATCAGAACTGCAAAACGCATGGTTTTTTGGTCTTCGGGGAGGTTGGGGAACATGAATACGTGTTTGTTTTTCGAATTTGAGCTCTATCTGCAATGGGCACTTTTCATGCTATAAGCAGTTTTTCCTAACAAATGCAAGATATAACATGGGCTATCTCCGCAAAGAGACATCAGATCTGCAAAACTCATGGTTTTTTGGTCTTCGGTGAGCCGGGGGAACATGAATATGTGTTTGTTTTTCGAAATTGAGCTCTACCTGCAAAGGGCACTTTTCTTGCTAAAAGCAGTTTTTCCTAACAAATGCAAGATATAACATGGGCTATCTCCGCAAGGAGACATCAGATCTGCAAAACTCATGGTTTTTTCATCTTCGGTGAGCCAGGGGAACATGAATATGTGTTTGTTTTTCGAATTTGAGCTCTATCTGCAATGGGAACTTTTCATGCTATAAACAGTTTTTACTAACAAATGCAAGATATAACATGGGCTATCTCTGCAAGGAGACATCAGAACTGCAAAACGCATGGTTTTTTGGTCTTCGGTGAGCCGGGGGAACATGAATATGTGTTTGTTTTTCGAAATTGAGCTCTATCTGCAAAGGGCACTTTTCTTGCTAAAAGCAGTTTTTCCTAACAAATGCAAGTTATAACATGGACTATCTCCGCAAGGAGACATCAGATCTGCAAAACTCATGGTTTTTTGGTCTTCGGTGAGCCGGGGGAACATGAATATGTGTTTGTTTTTCGAATTTGAGCTCTATCTGCAAAGGGCACTTTTCTTGCTAAAAGCAGTTTTTCCTAACAAATGCAAGATATAACATGGGCTATCTCCGCAAGGAGACATCAGATCTGCATAACTGATGGTTTTTTGGTCTTCGGTGAGCCGGGGGAACATGAATATGTGTTCGATTTTCGAATTTGAGCTCTATCTGCAAAGGGCACTTTTCTTGCTAAAAGCAGTTTTTCCTAACAAATGCAAGATATAACATGGGCTATCTCCGCAAGGAAACATCAGAACTGCAAAACACATGGTTTTTTGGTCTTCGGGGAGGTTGGGGAACATGAATACGTGTTTGTTTTTCGAATTTGAGCTCTATCTGCAAAGGGCACTTTTCATGCTATAAGCAGTTTTTCCTAACAAATGCAAGATATAACATGGGCTATCTCCGCAAGGAAACATCAGATCTGCATAACTCATGGTTTTTTGGTCTTTGGGGAGGTTGGGGAACATGAATACGTGTTTGTTTTTCGAATTTGAGCTCTATCTGCAAAGGGCACTTTTCATGCTATAAGCAGTTTTTCCTAACAAATGCAAGATATAACATGGGCTATCTCCGCAAGGAGACATGAGATCTGCATAACTGATGGTTATTTCGTCTTCGGTGAGCCGGGGGAACATGAATATGTGTTTGTTTTTCGAATTTGAGCTCTATCTGCAATGGGAACTTTTCATGCTATAAACAGTTTTTACTAACAAATGCAAGATATAACATGGGCTATCTCTGCAAGGAGACATCAGAACTGCAAAACGCATGGTTTTTTGGTCTTCGGGGAGGTTGGGGAACATGAATACGTGTTTATTTTTCGAATTTGAGCTCTATCTTTAAAGGGCACTTTTCATGCTTTAAGCAATTTTTCCTAACAAATGCAAGATATAACATGGGCTATCTCCGCAAGACATCAGATCTGTAAAACTCATGGTTTTTTGGTCTTCGGTGAGCCGGGGGAACATGAATATGTGTTTGTTTTTCGAATTTGAGCTCTATCTGCAAAGGGCACTTTTCTTGCTATAAGCAGTTTTTCCTAACAAATGCAAGATATAACATGGGCTATCTCCGCAAGGAGACATCAGAACTGCAAACCGCATGGTTTTTTGGTCTTCGGGGAGGTTGGGGAACATGAATACGTGTTTGGTTTTCGAATTTGAGCTCTATCTGCAAAGGGCACTTTTCATGCTATAAGCAGTTTTTCCTAACAAATGCAAGATATAACATGGGCTATCTACGCAAGGAGACATCAGAACTGCAAAACGCATGGTTTTTTGGTCTTCGGGGAGGTTGGGGAACATGAATACGTGTTTGTTTTTCGAATTTGAGCTCTATCTGCAAAGGGCACTTTTCATGCTTTAAGCAGTTTTTCCTAACAAATGCAAGATATAACATGGGCTATCTCCGCAAAGAGACATCAGATCTGCAAAACTCATGGTTTTTTGGTCTTCGGTGAGCCGGGGGAACATGAATATGTGTTTGTTTTTCGAAATTGAGCTCTACCTGCAAAGGGCACTTTTCTTGCTAAAAGCAGTTTTTCCTAACAAATGCAAGATATAACATGGGCTATCTCCGCAAGGAGACATCAGATCTGCAAAACTCATGGTTTTTTCATCTTCGGTGAGCCGGGGGAACATGAATACGTGTTTGTTTTTTGAATTTGAGCTCTATCTGCTAAGGGCACTTTTCTAGCTAAAAGCAGTTTTTCCTAACAAATGCAAGATATAACATGGGCTATCTCCGCAAGGAAACATCAGAACTGCAAAAAACATGGTTTTTTGGTCTTCGGGGAGGTTGGGGAACATGAATACGTGTTTGTTTTTCGAATTTGAGCTCTATCTGCAAAGGGCACTTTTCATGCTATAAGCAGTTTTTCCTAACAAATGCAAGATATAACATGGGCTATCTCCGCAAGGAAACATCAGATCTGCGTAACTCATGGTTTTTTGGTCTTCGGGGAGGTTGGGGAACATGAATACGTGTTTGTTTTTCGAATTTGAGCTCTATCTGCAAAGGGCACTTTTCATGCTTTAAGCAGTTTTTCCTAACAAATGCAAGATATAACATGGGCTATCTCCGCAAGGAGACATCAGAACTGCAAAACGCATGGTTTTTTGGTCTTCGGGGAGGTTGGGGAACAAGAATACGTGTTTGTTTTTCGAATTTGAGCTCTATCTGCAAAGGGCACTTTTCATGCTATAAGCAGTTTTTCCTAACAAATGCAAGATATAACATGGGCTATCTCCGCAAGGAGACATCAGATCTGTAAAACTCATGATTTTTTGGTCTTCGGTGAGCCAGGGGAATATGAATATGTGTTTGTTTTTCGAATTTGAGCTCTATCTGCAAAGGGCACTTTTCCTGCTATAAGCAGTTTTTCCTAACAAATGCAACATGGGCTATCTCCGCAAGGAGACATCAGATCTGCATAACTGATGGTTTTTTGGTCTTCGGTGAGCCGGGGGAACATGAATATGTGTTTGTTTTTCGAATTTGAGCTCTATGTGCAAAGGGCACTTTTCTTGCTAAAAGCAGTTTTTCCTAACAAATGCAAGATATAACATGGGCTATCTCCGCAAGGAGACATCAGATCTGCAAAACTCATGGTTTTTTCATCTTCGGTGAGCCGGCGGAACATGAATATGTGTTTGTTTTTCGAATTTGAGCTCTATCTGCAATGGGAACTTTTCATGCTATAAACAGTTTTTACTAACAAATGCAAGATATAACATGGGCTATCTCCGCAAGGAGACATCAGATCTGCATAACTCATGGTTTTTTGGTCTTCGGTGAGCCGGGGGAACATGAATATGTGTTTGTTTTTTGAAATTGAGCTCTATCTGCAAAGGGCACTTTTCTTGCTAAAAGCAGTTTTTCCTAACAAATGCAAGTTATAACATGGGCTATCTCCGCAAGGAGACATCAGATCTGCAAAACTCATGGTTTTTTGGTCTTCGGTGAGCCGGGGGAACATGAATATGTGTTCGTTTTTCGAATTTGAGCTCTATCTGCTAAGGGCACTTTTCTTGCTAAAAGCAGTTTTTCCTAACAAATGCAAGATATAACATGGGCTATCTCCGCAAGGAAACATCAGAACTGCAAAACACATGGTTTTTTGGTCTTCGGGGAGGTTGGGGAACATGAATACGTGTTTGGTTTTCGAATTTGAGCTCTATCTGCAAAGGGCACTTTTCATGCTATAAGCAGTTTTTCCTAACAAATGCAAGATATAACATGGGCTATCTCCGCAAGGAAACATCAGATCTGCGTAACTCATGGTTTTTTGGTCTTCGGGGAGGTTGGGGAACATGAATACGTGTTTGTTTTTCGAATTTGAGCTCTATCTGCAAAGGGCACTTTTCATGCAATAAGCAGTTTTTCCTAACAAATGCAAGATATAACATGGGCTATCTCCGCAAGGAGACATGAGATCTGCATAACTGATGGGTTTTTGGTCTTCGGTGAGCCGGGGGAACATGAATATGTGTTTGTTTTTCGAATTTGAGCTCTATCTTTAAAGGGCACTTTTCATGCTATAAGCAGTTTTTCCTAACAAATGCAAGATATAACATGGGCTATCTCCGCAAGGAGACATCAGATCTGTAAAACTCATGGTTTTTTGGTCTTCGGTGAGCCGTGGGAACATGAATATGTGTTTGTTTTTCGAATTTGAGCTCTATCTGCAAAGGGCACTTTTCTTGCTAAAAGCAGTTTTTCCTAACAAATGCAAGATATAACATGGGCTATCTCCGCAAGGAGACATCAGATCTGCATAACTCATGGTTATTTGGTCTTCGGTGAGCCGGGGGAACATGAATATGTGTTTGTTTTTCGAAATTGAGCTCTATCTGCAAAGGGCACTTTTCTTGCTAAAAGCAGTTTTTCCTAACAAATGCAAGTTATAACATGGGCTATCTCCGCAAGGAGACATCAGATCTGCAAAACTCATGGTTTTTTGGTCTTCGGTGAGCTGGGGGAACATGAATATGTGTTTGTTTTTCGAATTTGAGCTCTATCTGCAAAGGGCACTTTTCTTGCTAAAAGCACTTTTTCCTAACAAATGCAAGATATAACATGGGCTATCTCCGCAAGGAGACATCAGATCTGCATAACTGATGGTTTTTTGGTCTTCGGTGAGCCGGGGGAACATGAATATGTGTTCGTTTTTCGAATTTGAGCTCTATCTGCTAAGGGCACTTTTCTTGCTAAAAGCAGTTTTTCCTAACAAATGCAAGATATAACATGGGCTATCTCCGCAAGGAAACATCAGAACTGCAAAACACATGGTTTTTTGGTCTTCGGGGAGGTTGGGGAACATGAATACGTGTTTGGTTTTCGAATTTGAGCTCTATCTGCAAAGGGCACTTTTCATGCTATAAGCAGTTTTTCCTAACAAATGCAAGATATAACATGGGCTATCTCCGCAAGGAGACATCAGATCTGCGTAACTCATGGTTTTTTGGTCTTCGGGGAGGTTGGGGAACATGAATACGTGTTTGTTTTTCGAATTTGAGCTCTATCTGCAAAGGGCACTTTTCATGCAATAAGCAGTTTTTCCTAACAAATGCAAGATATAACATGGGCTATCTCCGCAAGGAGACATGAGATCTGCATAACTGATGGGTTTTTGGTCTTCGGTGAGCCGGGGGAACATGAATATGTGTTTGTTTTTCGAATTTGAGCTCTATCTTTAAAGGGCACTTTTCATGCTATAAGCAGTTTTTCCTAACAAATGCAAGATATAACATGGGCTATCTCCGCAAGGAGACATCAGATCTGTAAAACTCATGGTTTTTTGGTCTTCGGTGAGCCGTGGGAACATGAATATGTATTTGTTTTTCGAATTTGAGCTCTATCTGCAAAGGGCACTTTTCTTGCTAAAAGCACTTTTTCCTAACAAATGCAAGATATAACATGGGCTATCTCCGCAAGGAGACATCAGATCTGCATAACTCATGGTTATTTGGTCTTCGGTGAGCTGGGGGAACATGAATATGTGTTTGTTTTTCGAAATTGAGCTCTATCTGCAAAGGGCACTTTTCTTGCTAAAAGCAGTTTTTCCTAACAAATGCAAGTTATAACATGGGCTATCTCCGCAAGGAGACATCAGATCTGCAAAACTCATGGTTTTTTGGTCTTCGGTGAGCTGGGGGAACATGAATATGTGTTTGTTTTTCGAATTTGAGCTCTATCTGCAAAGGGCACTTTTCTTGCTAAAAGCACTTTTTCCTAACAAATGCAAGATATAACATGGGCTATCTCCGCAAGGAGACATCAGATCTGCATAACTGATGGTTTTTTGGTCTTCGGTGAGCCGGGGGAACATGAATATGTGTTCGTTTTTCGAATTTGAGCTCTATCTGCTAAGGGCACTTTTCTTGCTAAAAGCAGTTTTTCCTAACAAATGCAAGATATAACATGGGCTATCTCCGCAAGGAAACATCAGAACTGCAAAACACATGGTTTTTTGGTCTTCGGGGAGGTTGGGGAACATGAATACGTGTTTGTTTTTCGAATTTGAGCTCTATCTGCAAAGGGCACTTTTCATGGTATAAGCAGTTTTTCCTAACAAATGCAAGATATAACATGGGCTATCTCCGCAAGGAAACATCAGATCTGGGTAACTCATGGTTTTTTGGTCTTCGGGGAGGTTGGGGAACATGAATACGTGTTTGTTTTTCGAATTTGAGCTCTATCTGCAAAGGGCACTTTTCATGCTTTAAGCAGTTTTTCCTAACAAATGCATGATATAACATGGGCTATCTCCGCAAGGAGACATCAGAACTGCAAAACGCATGGTTTTTTGATCTTCGGGGAGGTTGGGGAACAAGAATACGTGTTTGTTTTTCGAATTTGAGCTCTATCTGCAAAGGGCACTTTTCATGCTATAAGCAGTTTTTCCTAACAAATGCAAGATATAACATGGGCTATCTCCGCAAGGAGACATCAGATCTGTAAAACTCATGATTTTTTGGTCTTCGGTGAGCCAGGGGAATATGAATATGTGTTTGTTTTTCGAATTTGAGCTCTATCTGCAAAGGGCACTTTTCCTGCTATAAGCAGTTTTTCCTAACAAATGCAACATGGGCTATCTCCGCAAGGAGACATCAGATCTGCATAACTGATGGTTTTTTGGTCTTCGGTGAGCCGGGGGAACATGAATATGTGTTTGTTTTTCGAATTTGAGCTCTATCTTTAAAGGGCACTTTTCATGCTATAAGCAGTTTTTCCTAACAAATGCAAGATATAACATGGGCTATCTCCGCAAGGAGACATCAGATCTGCATAACTCATGGTTATTTGGTCTTCGGTGAGCTGGGGGAACATGAATATGTGTTTGTTTTTCGAAATTGAGCTCTATCTGCAAAGGGCACTTTTCTTGCTAAAAGCAGTTTTTCCTAACAAATGCAAGTTATAACATGGGCTATCTCCGCAAGGAGACATCAGATCTGCAAAACTCATGGTTTTTTGGTCTTCGGTGAGCTGGGGGAACATGAATATGTGTTTGTTTTTCGAATTTGAGCTCTATCTGAAAAGGGCACTTTTCTTGCTAAAAGCACTTTTTCCTAACAAATGCAAGATATAACATGGGCTATCTCCGCAAGGAGACATCAGATCTGCATAACTGATGGTTTTTTGGTCTTCGGTGAGCCGGGGGAACATGAATATGTGTTCGTTTTTCGAATTTGAGCTCTATCTGCTAAGGGCACTTTTCTTGCTAAAAGCAGTTTTTCCTAACAAATGCAAGATATAACATGGGCTATCTCCGCAAGGAAACATCAGAACTGCAAAAAACATGGTTTTTTGGTCTTCGGGGAGGTTGGGGAACATGAATACGTGTTTGTTTTTCGAATTTGAGCTCTATCTGCAAAGGGCACTTTTCATGGTATAAGCAGTTTTTCCTAACAAATGCAAGATATAACATGGGCTATCTCCGCGAGGAAACATCAGATCTGCGTAACTCATGGTTTTTTGGTCTTCGGGGAGGTTGGGGAACATGAATACGTGTTTGTTTTTCGAATTTGAGCTCTATCTGCAAAGGACACTTTTCATGCTTTAAGCAGTTTTTCCTAACAAATGCAAGATATAACATGGGCTATCTCCGCAAGGAGACATCAGAACTGCAAAACGCATGGTTTTTTGGTCTTCGGGGAGGTTGGGGAACAAGAATACGTGTTTGTTTTTCGAATTTGAGCTCTATCTGCAAAGGGCACTTTTCATGCTATAAGCAGTTTTTCCTAACAAATGCAAGATATAACATGGGCTATCTCCGCAAGGAGACATCAGATCTGTAAAACTCATGATTTTTTGGTCTTCGGTGAGCCAGGGGAATATGAATATGTGTTTGTTTTTCGAATTTGAGCTCTATCTGCAAAGGGCACTTTTCCTGCTATAAGCAGTTTTTCCTAACAAATGCAACATGGGCTATCTCCGCAAGGAGACATCAGATCTGCATAACTGGTGGTTTTTTGGTCTTCGGTGAGCCGGGGGAACATGAATATGTGTTTGTTTTTCGAATTTGAGCTCTATGTGCAAAGGGCACTTTTCTTGCTAAAAGCAGTTTTTCCTAACAAATGCAAGATATAACATGGGCTATCTCCGCAAGGAGACATCAGATCTGCATAACTGATGGTTTTTTGGTCTTCGGTGAGCCGGGGGAACATGAATATGTGTTCGATTTTCGAATTTGAGCTCTATCTGCAAAGGGCACTTTTCTTGCTAAAAGCAGTTTTTCCTAACAAATGCAAGATATAACATGGGCTATCTCCGCAAGGAAACATCAGAACTGCAAAAAACATGGTTTTTTGGTCTTCGGGGAGGTTGGGGAACATGAATACGTGTTTGTTTTTCGAATTTGAGCTCTATCTGCAAAGGGCACTTTTCATGCTATAAGCAGTTTTTCCTAACAAATGCAAGATATAACATGGGCTATCTCCGCAAGGAAACATCAGATCTGCGTAACTCATGGTTTTTTGGTCTTCGGGGAGGTTGGGGAACATGAATACGTGTTTGTTTATCGAATTTGAGCTCTATCTGCAAAGGGCACTTTTCATGCTATAAGCAGTTTTTACTAACAAATGCAAGATATAACATGGGCTATCTCTGCAAGGAGACATCAGATCTGTAAAACTCATGGTTTTTTGGTCTTCGGGGAGGTTGGGGAACAAGAATACGTGTTTGTTTTTCGAATTTGAGCTCTATCTTTAAAGGGCCCTTTTCATGCTATAAGCAGTCTTTCCTAACAAATGCAAGATATAACATGGGCTATCTCCGCAAGGAGACATCAGATCTGTAAAACTCATGGTTTTTTGGTCTTCGGTGAGCCAGGGGAACATGAATACGTGTTTGTTTTTCGAATTTGAGGTCTATCTGCAAAGGGCACTTTTCATGCTATAAGCAGTTTTTCCTAACAAATGCAAGATATAACATGGGCTATCTCCGCAAGGAGACATGAGATCTGCATAACTGATGGTTTTTTCGTCTTCGGTGAGCCGGGGGAACATGAATATGTGTTTGTTTTTCGAATTTGAGCTCTATCTGCAATGGGAACTTTTCATGCTATAAACAGTTTTTACTAACAAATGCAAGATATAACATGAGCTATCTCTGCAAGGAGACATCAGAACTGCAAAACGCATGGTTTTTTGGTCTTCGGGGAGGTTGGGGAACATGAATACGTGTTTGTTTTTCGAATTTGAGCTCTATCTTTAAAGGGCACTTTTCATGCTATAAGCAGTTTTTCCTAACAAATGCAAGATATAACATGGGCTATCTCCGCAAGGAGACATCAGATCTGTAAAACTCATGGTTTTTTGGTCTTCGGTGAGCCAGGGGAAAATGAATATGTGTTTGTTTTTCGAATTTGAGCTCTATCTGCAAAGGGCACTTTTCTTGCTAAAAGCAGTTTTTCCTAACAAATGCAAGATATAACATGGGCTATCTCCGCAAGGAGACATCAGATCTGCATAACTCATGGTTTTTTGGTCTTCGGTGAGCCGGGGGAACATGAATATGTGTTTGTTTTTCGAATTTGAGCTCTATCTGCAATGGGAACTTTTCATGCTATAAACAGTTTTTACTAACAAATGCAAGATATAACATGGGCTATCTCTGCAAGGAGACATCAGAACTGCAAAACGCATGGTTTTTTGGTCTTCGGGGAGGTTGGGGAACATGAATACGTGTTTGTTTTTCGAATTTGAGCTCTATCTTTAAAGGGCACTTTTCATGCTATAAGCAGTTTTTCCTAACAAATGCAAGATATAACATGGGCTATCTCCGCAAGGAGACATCAGATCTGTAAAACTCATGGTTTTTTGGTCTTCGGTGAGCCAGGGGAACATGAATATGTGTTTGTTTTTCGAATTTGAGCTCTATCTGCAAAGGGCACTTTTCTTGCTAAAAGCAGTTTTTCCTATCAAATGCAAGATATAACATGGGCTATCTCCGCAAGGAGACATCAGATCTGCATAACTCATGGTTTTTTGGTCTTCGGTGAGCCGGGGGAACATGAATATGTGTTTGTTTTTCGAATTTGAGCTCTATCTGCAAAGGGCACTTTTCCTGCTATAAGCAGTTTTTCCTAACAAATGCAACATGGGCTATCTCCGCAAGGAGACATCAGATCTGCATAACTGATGGTTTTTTGGTCTTCGGTGAGCCGGGGGAACATGAATATGTGTTTGTTTTTCGAATTTGAGCTCTATGTGCAAAGGGCACTTTTCTTGCTAAAAGCAGTTTTTCCTAACAAATGCAAGATATAACATGGGCTATCTCCGCAAGGAGACATCAGATCTGCATAACTGATGGTTTTTTGGTCTTCGGTGAGCCGGGGGAACATGAATATGTGTTCGATTTTCGAATTTGAGCTCTATCTGCAAAGGGCACTTTTCTTGCTAAAAGCAGTTTTTCCTAACAAATGCAAGATATAACATGGGCTATCTCCGCAAGGAAACATCAGAACTGCAAAAAACATGGTTTTTTGGTCTTCGGGGAGGTTGGGGAACATGAATACGTGTTTGTTTTTCGAATTTGAGCTCTATCTGCAAAGGGCACTTTTCATGCTATAAGCAGTTTTTCCTAACAAATGCAAGATATAACATGGGCTATCTCCGCAAGGAAACATCAGATCTGCGTAACTCATGGTTTTTTGGTCTTCGGGGAGGTTGGGGAACATGAATACGTGTTTGTTTTTCGAATTTGAGCTCTATCTGCAAAGGGCACTTTTCATGCTTTAAGCAGTTTTTCCTAACAAATGCAAGATATAACATGGGCTATCTCCGCAAGGAGACATCAGAACTGCAAAACGCATGGTTTTTTGGTCTTCGGGGAGGTTGGGGAACAAGAATACGTGTTTGTTTTTCGAATTTGAGCTCTATCTGCAAAGGGCACTTTTCATGCTATAAGCAGTTTTTCCTAACAAATGCAAGATATAACATGGGCTATCTCCGCAAGGAGACATCAGATCTGTAAAACTCATGATTTTTTGGTCTTCGGTGAGCCAGGGGAATATGAATATGTGTTTGTTTTTCGAATTTGAGCTCTATCTGCAAAGGGCACTTTTCCTGCTATAAGCAGTTTTTCCTAACAAATGCAACATGGGCTATCTCCGCAAGGAGACATCAGATCTGCATAACTGATGGTTTTTTGGTCTTCGGTGAGCCGGGGGAACATGAATATGTGTTTGTTTTTCGAATTTGAGCTCTATGTGCAAAGGGCACTTTTCTTGCTAAAAGCAGTTTTTCCTAACAAATGCAAGATATAACATGGGCTATCTCCGCAAGGAGACATCGGATCTGCATAACTGATGGTTTTTTGGTCTTCGGTGAGCCGGGGGAACATGAATATGTGTTCGATTTTCGAATTTGAGCTCTATCTGCAAAGGGCACTTTTCTTGCTAAAAGCAGTTTTTCCTAACAAATGCAAGATATAACATGGGCTATCTCCGCAAGGAAACATCAGAACTGCAAAACACATGGTTTTTTGGTCTTCGGGGAGGTTGTGGAACATGAATACGTGTTTGTTTTTCGAATTTGAGCTCTATCTGCAAAGGGCACTTTTCATGCTATAAGCAGTTTTTCCTAACAAATGCAAGATATAACATGGGCTATCTCCGCAAGGAAACATCAGATCTGCGTAACTCATGGTTTTTTGGTCTTCGGGGAGGTTGGGGAACATGAATACGTGTTTGTTTTTCGAATTTGAGCTCTATCTGCAAAGGGCACTTTTCATGCTATAAGCAGTTTTTACTAACAAATGCAAGATATAACATGGGCTATCTCTGCAAGGAGACATCAGATCTGTAAAACTCATGGTTTTTTGGTCTTCGGGGAGGTTGGGGAACATGAATACGTGTTTGTTTTTCGAATTTGAGCTCTATCTTTAAAGGGCACTTTTCATGCTATAAGCAGTTTTTCCTAACAAATGCAAGATATAACATGGGCTATCTCCGCAAGGAGACATCAGATCTGTAAAACTCATGGTTTTTTGGTCTTCGGTGAGCCAGGGGAACATGAATATGTGTTTGTTTTTCGAATTTGAGCTCTATCTGCAAAGGGCACTTTTCTTGCTAAAAGCAGTTTTTCCTAACAAATGCAAGATATAACATGGGCTATCTCCGCAAGGAGACATCAGATCTGCATAACTCATGGTTTTTTGGTCTTCGGTGAGCCGGGGGAACATGAATATGTGTTTGTTTTTCGAAATTGAGCTCTATCTGCAAAGGGCACTTTTCTTGCTAAAAGCAGTTTTTCCTAACAAATGCAAGTTATAACATTGGCTATCTCCGCAAGGAGACATCAGATCTGCAAAACTCATGGTTTTTTGGTCTTCGGTGAGCCGGGGGAACATGAATATGTGTTTGTTTTTCGAATTTGAGCTCTATCTGCAAAGGGCACTTTTCTTGCTAAAAGCAGTTTTTCCTAACAAATGCAAGATATAACATGGGCTATCTCCGCAAGGAGACATCAGTTCTGCATAACTGATGGTTTTTTGGTCTTCGGTGAGCCGGGGGAACATGAATATGTGTTCGTTTTTCGAATTTGAGCTCTATCTGCTAAGGGCACTTTTCTTGGTAAAAGCAGTTTTTCCTAACAAATGCAAGATATAACATGGGCTATCTCCGCAAGGAAATATCAGAACTGCAAAACACATGGTTTTTTGGTCTTCGGGGAAGTTGGGGAACATGAATACGTGTTTGTTTTTCGAATTTGAGCTCTATCTGCAAAGGGCACATTTCATGCTATAAGCAGTTTTTCCTAACAAATGCAAGATATAACATGGGCTATCTCCGCAAGGAGACATCAGATCTGTAAAACTCATGATTTTTTGGTCTTCGGTGAGCCAGGGGAATATGAATATGTGTTTGTTTTTCGAATTTGAGCTCTATCTGCAAAGGGCACTTTTCTTGCTATAAGCAGTTTTTCCTAACAAATGCAAGATATAACATGGGCTATCTCCGCAAGGAGACATGAGATCTGCACAACTGATGGGTTTTTGGTCTTCGGTGAGCCGGGGGAACATGAATATGTGTTTGTTTTTCGAATTTGAGCTCTATCTGCAAAGGGCACTTTTCATGCTTTAAGCAGTTTTTCCTAACCAATGCAAGATATAACATGGGCTATCTCCGCAAGGAGACATCAGAACTGCAAAACGCATGGTTTTTTGGTCTTCGGGGAGGTTGGGGAACAAGAATACGTGTTTGTTTTTCGAATTTGAGCTCTATCTTTAAAGGGCACTTTTCATGCTATAAGCAGTTTTTCCTAACAAATGCAAGATATAACATGGGCTATCTCCGCAAGGAGACATCAGATCTGCATAACTCATGGTTATTTGGTCTTCGGTGAGCTGGGGGAACATGAATATGTGTTTGTTTTTCGAAATTGAGCTCTATCTGCAAAGGGCACTTTTCTTGCTAAAAGCAGTTTTTCCTAACAAATGCAAGTTATAACATGGGCTATCTCCGCAAGGAGACATCAGATCTGCAAAACTCATGGTTTTTTGGTCTTCGGTGAGCTGGGGGAACATGAATATGTGTTTGTTTTTCGAATTTGAGCTCTATCTGAAAAGGGCACTTTTCTTGCTAAAAGCACTTTTTCCTAACAAATGCAAGATATAACATGGGCTATCTCCGCAAGGAGACATCAGATCTGCATAACTGATGGTTTTTTGGTCTTCGGTGAGCCGGGGGAACATGAATATGTGTTCGTTTTTCGAATTTGAGCTCTATCTGCTAAGGGCACTTTTCTTGCTAAAAGCAGTTTTTCCTAACAAATGCAAGATATAACATGGGCTATCTCCGCAAGGAAACATCAGAACTGCAAAAAACATGGTTTTTTGGTCTTCGGGGAGGTTGGGGAACATGAATACGTGTTTGTTTTTCGAATTTGAGCTCTATCTGCAAAGGGCACTTTTCATGGTATAAGCAGTTTTTCCTAACAAATGCAAGATATAACATGGGCTATCTCCGCGAGGAAACATCAGATCTGCGTAACTCATGGTTTTTTGGTCTTCGGGGAGGTTGGGGAACATGAATACGTGTTTGTTTTTCGAATTTGAGCTCTATCTGCAAAGGGCACTTTTCATGCTTTAAGCAGTTTTTCCTAACAAATGCAAGATATAACATGGGCTATCTCCGCAAGGAGACATCAGAACTGCAAAACGCATGGTTTTTTGGTCTTCGGGGAGGTTGGGGAACAAGAATACGTGTTTGTTTTTCGAATTTGAGCTCTATCTGCAAAGGGCACTTTTCATGCTATAAGCAGTTTTTCCTAACAAATGCAAGATATAACATGGGCTATCTCCGCAAGGAGACATCAGATCTGTAAAACTCATGATTTTTTGGTCTTCGGTGAGCCAGGGGAATATGAATATGTGTTTGTTTTTCGAATTTGAGCTCTATCTGCAAAGGGCACTTTTCCTGCTATAAGCAGTTTTTCCTAACAAATGCAACATGGGCTATCTCCGCAAGGAGACATCAGATCTGCATAACTGATGGTTTTTTGGTCTTCGGTGAGCCGGGGGAACATGAATATGTGTTTGTTTTTCGAATTTGAGCTCTATGTGCAAAGGGCACTTTTCTTGCTAAAAGCAGTTTTTCCTAACAAATGCAAGATATAACATGGGCTATCTCCGCAAGGAGACATCAGATCTGCATAACTGATGGTTTTTTGGTCTTCGGTGAGCCGGGGGAACATGAATACGTGTTTGTTTTTCGAATTTGAGCTCTATCTGCAAAGGGCACTTTTCATGCTATAAGCAGTTTTTACTAACAAATGCAAGATATAACATGGGCTATCTCTGCAAGGAGACATCAGATCTGTAAAACTCATGGTTTTTTGGTCTTCGGGGAGGTTGGGGAACATGAATACGTGTTTGTTTTTCGAATTTGAGCTCTATCTTTAAAGGGCACTTTTCATGCTATAAGCAGTTTTTCCTAACAAATGCAAGATATAACATGGGCTATCTCAGCAAGGAGACATCAGATCTGTAAAACTCATGGTTTTTTGGTCTTCGGTGAGCCAGGGGAACATGAATATGTGTTTGTTTTTCGAATTTGAGCTCTATCTGCAAAGGGCACTTTTCTTGCTAAAAGCAGTTTTTCCTAACAAATGCAAGATATAACATGGGCTATCTCCGCAAGGAGACATCAGATCTGCATAACTCATGGTTTTTTGGTCTTCGGTGAGCCGGGGGAACATGAATATGTGTTCGTTTTTCGAATTTGAGCTCTATCTGCTAAGGGCACTTTTCTTGGTAAAAGCAGTTTTTCCTAACAAATGCAAGATATAACATGGGCTATCTCCGCAAGGAAATATCAGAACTGCAAAACACATGGTTTTTTGGTCTTCGGGGAGGTTGGGGAACATGAATACGTGTTTGTTTTTCGAATTTGAGCTCTATCTGCAAAGGGCACTTTTCATGCTATAAGCAGTTTTTCCTAACAAATGCAAGATATAACATGGGCTATCTCCGCAAGGAAACATCAGATCTGCGTAACTCATGGTTTCTTGGTCTTCGGGGAGGTTGGGGAACATGAATACGTGTTTGTTTTTCGAATTTGAGCTCTATCTGCAAAGGGCACTTTTCATGCTATAAGCAGTTTTTCCTAACAAATGCAAGATATAACATGGGCTATCTCCGCAAGGAGACATGAGATGTGCATAACTGATGGGTTTTTGGTCTTCGGTGAGCCGGGGGAACATGAATATGTGTTTGTTTTTCGAATTTGAGCTCTATCTGCAAAGGGCACTTTTCATGCTTTAAGCAGTTTTTCCTAACAAATGCAAGATATAACATGGGCTATCTCCGCAAGGAGACATCAGAACTGCAAAACGCATGGTTTTTTGGTCTTCGGGGAGGTTGGGGAACAAGAATACGTGTTTGTTTTTCGAATTTGAGCTCTATCTTTAAAGGGCCCTTTTCATGCTATAAGCAGTCTTTCCTAACAAATGCAAGATATAACATGGGCTATCTCCGCAAGGAGACATCAGATCTGTAAAACTCATGGTTTTTTGGTCTTCGGTGAGCCAGGGGAACATGAATACGTGTTTGTTTTTCGAATTTGAGGTCTATCTGCAAAGGGCACTTTTCATGCTATAAGCAGTTTTTCCTAACAAATGCAAGATATAACATGGGCTATCTCCGCAAGGAGACATGAGATCTGCATAACTGATGGTTTTTTCGTCTTCGGTGAGCCGGGGGAACATGAATATGTGTTTGTTTTTCGAATTTGAGCTCTATCTGCAATGGGAACTTTTCATGCTATAAACAGTTTTTACTAACAAATGCAAGATATAACATGAGCTATCTCTGCAAGGAGACATCAGAACTGCAAAACGCATGGTTTTTTGGTCCTCGGGGAGGTTGGGGAACATGAATACGTGTTTGTTTTTCGAATTTGAGCTCTATCTTTAAAGGGCACTTTTCATGCTATAAGCAGTTTTTCCTAACAAATGCAAGATATAACATGGGCTATCTCCGCAAGGAGACATCAGATCTGTAAAACTCATGGTTTTTTGGTCTTCGGTGAGCCAGGGGAAAATGAATATGTGTTTGTTTTTCGAATTTGAGCTCTATCTGCAAAGGGCACTTTTCTTGCTAAAAGCAGTTTTTCCTAACAAATGCAAGATATAACATGGGCTATCTCCGCAAGGAGACATCAGATCTGCATAACTCATGGTTTTTTGGTCTTCGGTGAGCCGGGGGAACATGAATATGTGTTTGTTTTTCGAATTTGAGCTCTATCTGCAATGGGAACTTTTCATGCTATAAACAGTTTTTACTAACAAATGCAAGATATAACATGGGCTATCTCTGCAAGGAGACATCAGAACTGCAAAACGCATGGTTTTTTGGTCTTCGGGGAGGTTGGGGAACATGAATACGTGTTTGTTTTTCGAATTTGAGCTCTATCTTTAAAGGGCACTTTTCATGCTATAAGCAGTTTTTCCTAACAAATGCAAGATATAACATGGGCTATCTCCGCAAGGAGACATCAGATCTGTAAAACTCATGGTTTTTTGGTCTTCGGTGAGCCAGGGGAACATGAATATGTGTTTGTTTTTCGAATTTGAGCTCTATCTGCAAAGGGCACTTTTCTTGCTAAAAGCAGTTTTTCCTAACAAATGCAAGATATAACATGGGCTATCTCCGCAAGGAGACATCAGATCTGCATAACTCATGGTTTTTTGGTCTTCGGTGAGCCGGGGGAACATGAATATGTGTTTGTTTTTCGAATTTGAGCTCTATCTGCAAAGGGCACTTTTCCTGCTATAAGCAGTTTTTCCTAACAAATGCAACATGGGCTATCTCCGCAAGGAGACATCAGATCTGCATAACTGATGGTTTTTTGGTCTTCGGTGAGCCGGGGGAACATGAATATGTGTTTGTTTTTCGAATTTGAGCTCTATGTGCAAAGGGCACTTTTCTTGCTAAAAGCAGTTTTTCCTAACAAATGCAAGATATAACATGGGCTATCTCCGCAAGGAGACATCAGATCTGCATAACTGATGGTTTTTTGGTCTTCGGTGAGCCGGGGGAACATGAATATGTGTTCGATTTTCGAATTTGAGCTCTATCTGCAAAGGGCACTTTTCTTGCTAAAAGCAGTTTTTCCTAACAAATGCAAGATATAACATGGGCTATCTCCGCAAGGAAACATCAGAACTGCAAAAAACATGGTTTTTTGGTCTTCGGGGAGGTTGGGGAACATGAATACGTGTTTGTTTTTCGAATTTGAGCTCTATCTGCAAAGGGCACTTTTCATGCTATAAGCAGTTTTTCCTAACAAATGCAAGATATAACATGGGCTATCTCCGCAAGGAAACATCAGATCTGCGTAACTCATGGTTTTTTGGTCTTCGGGGAGGTTGGGGAACATGAATACGTGTTTGTTTTTCGAATTTGAGCTCTATCTGCAAAGGGCACTTTTCATGCTTTAAGCAGTTTTTCCTAACAAATGCAAGATATAACATGGGCTATCTCCGCAAGGAGACATCAGAACTGCAAAACGCATGGTTTTTTGGTCTTCGGGGAGGTTGGGGAACAAGAATACGTGTTTGTTTTTCGAATTTGAGCTCTATCTGCAAAGGGCACTTTTCATGCTATAAGCAGTTTTTCCTAACAAATGCAAGATATAACATGGGCTATCTCCGCAAGGAGACATCAGATCTGTAAAACTCATGATTTTTTGGTCTTCGGTGAGCCAGGGGAATATGAATATGTGTTTGTTTTTCGAATTTGAGCTCTATCTGCAAAGGGCACTTTTCCTGCTATAAGCAGTTTTTCCTAACAAATGCAACATGGGCTATCTCCGCAAGGAGACATCAGATCTGCATAACTGATGGTTTTTTGGTCTTCGGTGAGCCGGGGGAACATGAATATGTGTTTGTTTTTCGAATTTGAGCTCTATGTGCAAAGGGCACTTTTCTTGCTAAAAGCAGTTTTTCCTAACAAATGCAAGATATAACATGGGCTATCTCCGCAAGGAGACATCGGATCTGCATAACTGATGGTTTTTTGGTCTTCGGTGAGCCGGGGGAACATGAATATGTGTTCGATTTTCGAATTTGAGCTCTATCTGCAAAGGGCACTTTTCTTGCTAAAAGCAGTTTTTCCTAACAAATGCAAGATATAACATGGGCTATCTCCGCAAGGAAACATCAGAACTGCAAAACACATGGTTTTTTGGTCTTCGGGGAGGTTGTGGAACATGAATACGTGTTTGTTTTTCGAATTTGAGCTCTATCTGCAAAGGGCACTTTTCATGCTATAAGCAGTTTTTCCTAACAAATGCAAGATATAACATGGGCTATCTCCGCAAGGAAACATCAGATCTGCGTAACTCATGGTTTTTTGGTCTTCGGGGAGGTTGGGGAACATGAATACGTGTTTGTTTTTCGAATTTGAGCTCTATCTGCAAAGGGCACTTTTCATGCTATAAGCAGTTTTTACTAACAAATGCAAGATATAACATGGGCTATCTCTGCAAGGAGACATCAGATCTGTAAAACTCATGGTTTTTTGGTCTTCGGGGAGGTTGGGGAACATGAATACGTGTTTGTTTTTCGAATTTGAGCTCTATCTTTAAAGGGCACTTTTCATGCTATAAGCAGTTTTTCCTAACAAATGCAAGATATAACATGGGCTATCTCCGCAAGGAGACATCAGATCTGTAAAACTCATGGTTTTTTGGTCTTCGGTGAGCCAGGGGAACATGAATATGTGTTTGTTTTTCGAATTTGAGCTCTATCTGCAAAGGGCACTTTTCTTGCTAAAAGCAGTTTTTCCTAACAAATGCAAGATATAACATGGGCTATCTCCGCAAGGAGACATCAGATCTGCATAACTCATGGTTTTTTGGTCTTCGGTGAGCCGGGGGAACATGAATATGTGTTTGTTTTTCGAAATTGAGCTCTATCTGCAAAGGGCACTTTTCTTGCTAAAAGCAGTTTTTCCTAACAAATGCAAGTTATAACATTGGCTATCTCCGCAAGGAGACATCAGATCTGCAAAACTCATGGTTTTTTGGTCTTCGGTGAGCCGGGGGAACATGAATATGTGTTTGTTTTTCGAATTTGAGCTCTATCTGCAAAGGGCACTTTTCTTGCTAAAAGCAGTTTTTCCTAACAAATGCAAGATATAACATGGGCTATCTCCGCAAGGAGACATCAGATCTGCATAACTGATGGTTTTTTGGTCTTCGGTGAGCCGGGGGAACATGAATATGTGTTCGTTTTTCGAATTTGAGCTCTATCTGCTAAGGGCACTTTTCTTGGTAAAAGCAGTTTTTCCTAACAAATGCAAGATATAACATGGGCTATCTCCGCAAGGAAATATCAGAACTGCAAAACACATGGTTTTTTGGTCTTCGGGGAAGTTGGGGAACATGAATACGTGTTTGTTTTTCGAATTTGAGCTCTATCTGCAAAGGGCACTTTTCATGCTATAAGCAGTTTTTCCTAACAAATGCAAGATATAACATGGGCTATCTCCGCAAGGAAACATCAGATCTGCGTAACTCATGGTTTCTTGGTCTTCGGGGAGGTTGGGGAACATGAATACGTGTTTGTTTTTCGAATTTGAGCTCTATCTGCAAAGGGCACTTTTCATGCTATAAGCAGTTTTTCCTAACAAATGCAAGATATAACATGGGCTATCTCCGCAAGGAGACATGAGATCTGCATAACTGATGGGTTTTTGGTCTTCGGTGAGCCGGGGGAACATGAATATGTGTTTGTTTTTCGAATTTGAGCTCTATCTGCAAAGGGCACTTTTCATGCTTTAAGCAGTTTTTCCTAACAAATGCAAGATATAACATGGGCTATCTCCGCAAGGAGACATCAGAACTGCAAAACGCATGGTTTTTTGGTCTTCGGGGAGGTTGGGGAACAAGAATACGTGTTTGTTTTTCGAATTTGAGCTCTATCTTTAAAGGGCCCTTTTCATGCTATAAGCAGTCTTTCCTAACAAATGCAAGATATAACATGGGCTATCTCCGCAAGGAGACATCAGATCTGTAAAACTCATGGTTTTTTGGTCTTCGGTGAGCCAGGGGAACATGAATACGTGTTTGTTTTTCGAATTTGAGGTCTATCTGCAAAGGGCACTTTTCATGCTATAAGCAGTTTTTCCTAACAAATGCAAGATATAACATGGGCTATCTCCGCAAGGAGACATGAGATCTGCATAACTGATGGTTTTTTCGTCTTCGGTGAGCCGGGGGAACATGAATATGTGTTTGTTTTTCGAATTTGAGCTCTATCTGCAATGGGAACTTTTCATGCTATAAACAGTTTTTACTAACAAATGCAAGATATAACATGAGCTATCTCTGCAAGGAGACATCAGAACTGCAAAACGCATGGTTTTTTGGTCTTCGGGGAGGTTGGGGAACATGAATACGTGTTTGTTTTTCGAATTTGAGCTCTATCTTTAAAGGGCACTTTTCATGCTATAAGCAGTTTTTCCTAACAAATGCAAGATATAACATGGGCTATCTCCGCAAGGAGACATCAGATCTGTAAAACTCATGGTTTTTTGGTCTTCGGTGAGCCAGGGGAACATGAATATGTGTTTGTTTTTCGAATTTGAGCTCTATCTGCAAAGGGCACTTTTCTTGCTAAAAGCAGTTTTTCCTAACAAATGCAAGATATAACATGGGCTATCTCCGCAAGGAGACATCAGATCTGCATAACTCATGGTTTTTTGGTCTTCGGTGAGCCGGGGGAACATGAATATGTGTTTGTTTTTCGAATTTGAGCTCTATCTGCAATGGGAACTTTTCATGCTATAAACAGTTTTTCCTAACAAATGCAAGATATAACATGGGCTATCTCCGCAAGGAGACATCAGATCTGCATAACTCATGGTTATTTGGTCTTCGGTGAGCTGGGGGAACATGAATATGTGTTTGTTTTTCGAAATTGAGCTCTATCTGCAAAGGGCACTTTTCTTGCTAAAAGCAGTTTTTCCTAACAAATGCAAGTTATAACATGGGCTATCTCCGCAAGGAGACATCAGATCTGCAAAACTCATGGTTTTTTGGTCTTCGGTGAGCTGGGGGAACATGAATATGTGTTTGTTTTTCGAATTTGAGCTCTATCTGCAAAGGGCACTTTTCATGCTTTAAGCAGTTTTTCCTAACAAATGCATGATATAACATGGGCTATCTCCGCAAGGAGACATCAGAACTGCAAAACGCATGCTTTTTTGGTCTTCGGGGAGGTTGGGGAACAAGAATACATGTTTGTTTTTCGAATTTGAGCTCTATCTGCAAAGGGCACTTTTCATGCTATAAGCAGTTTTTCCTAACAAATGCAAGATATAACATGGGCTATCTCCGCGAGGAAACATCAGATCTGCGTAACTCATGGTTTTTTGGTCTTCGGGGAGGTTGGGGAACATGAATACGTGTTTGTTTTTCGAATTTGAGCTCTATCTGCAAAGGGCACTTTTCATGCTTTAAGCAGTTTTTCCTAACAAATGCAAGATATAACATGGGCTATCTCCGCAAGGAGACATCAGATCTGCATAACTCATGGTTTTTTGGTCTTCGGTGAGCCGGGGGAACATGAATATGTGTTTGTTTTTCGAAATTGAGCTCTATCTGCAAAGGGCACTTTTCTTGCTATAAGCAGTTTTTCCTAACAAATGCAAGATATAACATGGGCTATCTCCGCAAGGAGACATGAGATCTGCACAACTGATGGGTTTTTGGTCTTCGGTGAGCCGGGGGAACATGAATATGTGTTTGTTTTTCGAATTTGAGCTCTATCTGCAAAGGGCACTTTTCATGCTTTAAGCAGTTTTTCCTAACCAATGCAAGATATAACATGGGCTATCTCCGCAAGGAGACATCAGAACTGCAAAACGCATGGTTTTTTGGTCTTCGGGGAGGTTGGGGAACAAGAATACGTGTTTGTTTTTCGAATTTGAGCTCTATCTTTAAAGGGCACTTTTCATGCTATAAGCAGTTTTTCCTAACAAATGCAAGATATAACATGGGCTATCTCCGCAAGGAGACATCAGATCTGTAAAACTCATGGTTTTTTGGTCTTCGGTGAGCCAGGGGAACATGAATATGTGTTTGTTTTTCGAATTTGAGCTCTATCTGCAAAGGGCACTTTTCTTGCTAAAAGCAGTTTTTCCTAACAAATGCAAGATATAACATGGGCTATCTCCGCAAGGAGACATCAGATCTGCATAACTCATGGTTATTTGGTCTTCGGTGAGCTGGGGGAACATGAATATGTGTTTGTTTTTCGAAATTGAGCTCTATCTGCAAAGGGCACTTTTCTTGCTAAAAGCAGTTTTTCCTAACAAATGCAAGTTATAACATGGGCTATCTCCGCAAGGAGACATCAGATCTGCAAAACTCATGGTTTTTTGGTCTTCGGTGAGCTGGGGGAACATGAATATGTGTTTGTTTTTCGAATTTGAGCTCTATCTGCAAAGGGCACTTTTCTTGCTAAAAGCACTTTTACCTAACAAATGCAAGATATAACATGGGCTATCTCCGCAAGGAGACATCAGATCTGCATAACTGATGGTTTTTTGGTCTTCGGTGAGCCGGGGGAACATGAATATGTGTTCGTTTTTCGAATTTGAGCTCTATCTGCTAAGGGCACTTTTCTTGCTAAAAGCAGTTTTTCCTAACAAATGCAAGATATAACATGGGCTATCTCCGCAAGGAAACATCAGAACTGCAAAAAACATGGTTTTTTGGTCTTCGGGGAGGTTGGGGAACATGAATACGTGTTTGTTTTTCGAATTTGAGCTCTATCTGCAAAGGGCACTTTTCATGCTATAAGCAGTTTTTCCTAACAAATGCAAGATATAACATGGGCTATCTCCGCGAGGAAACATCAGATCTGCGTAACTCATGGTTTTTTGGTCTTCGGGGAGGTTGGGGAACATGAATACGTGTTTGTTTTTCGAATTTGAGCTCTATCTGCAAAGGGCACTTTTCATGCTTTAAGCAGTTTTTCCTAACAAATGCAAGATATAACATGGGCTATCTCCGCAAGGAGACATCAGAACTGCAAAACGCATGGTTTTTTGGTCTTCGGGGAGGTTGGGGAACAAGAATACGTGTTTGTTTTTCGAATTTGAGCTCTATCTGCAAAGGGCACTTTTCATGCTATAAGCAGTTTTTCCTAACAAATGCAAGATATAACATGGGCTATCTCCGCAAGGAGACATCAGATCTGTAAAACTCATGATTTTTTGGTCTTCGGTGAGCCAGGGGAATATGAATATGTGTTTGTTTTTCGAATTTGAGCTCTATCTGCAAAGGGCACTTTTCTTGCTATAAGCAGTTTTTCCTAACAAATGCAACATGGGCTATCTCCGCAAGGAGACATCAGATCTGCAAATCTCATGGTTTTTTGGTCTTCGGTGAGCTGGGGGAACATGAATATGTGTTTGTTTTTCGAATTTGAGCTCTATCTGCAAAGGGCACTTTTCTTGCTAAAAGCACTTTTACCTAACAAATGCAAGATATAACATGGGCTATCTCCGCAAGGAGACATCAGATCTGCATAACTGATGGTTTTTTGGTCTTCGGTGAGCCGGGGGAACATGAATATGTGTTCGTTTTTCGAATTTGAGCTCTATCTGCTAAGGGCACTTTTCTAGCTAAAAGCAGTTTTTCCTAACAAATGCAAGATATAACATGGGCTATCTCCGCAAGGAAACATCAGAACTGCAAAAAACATGGTTTTTTGGTCTTCGGGGAGGTTGGGGAACATGAATACGTGTTTGTTTTTCGAATTTGAGCTCTATCTGCAAAGGGCACTTTTCATGCTATAAGCAGTTTTTCCTAACAAATGCAAGATATAACATGGGCTATCTCCGCAAGGAAACATCAGATCTGCGTAACTCATGGTTTTTTGGTCTTCGGGGAGGTTGGGGAACATGAATACGTGTTTGTTTTTCGAATTTGAGCTCTATCTGCAAAGGGCACTTTTCATGCTTTAAGCAGTTTTTCCTAACAAATGCAAGATATAACATGGGCTATCTCCGCAAGGAGACATCAGATCTGCAAAACTCATGGTTTTTTGGTCTTCGGTGAGCCGGGGGAACATGAATATGTGTTTGTTTTTCGAATTTGAGCTCTATCTGCAAAGGGCACTTTTCTTGCTATAAGCAGTTTTTCCTAACAAATGCAAGATATAACATAGGCTATCTCCGCAAGGAGACATCAGATCTGCATAACTGATGGTTTTTTGGTCTTCGGTGAGCCGGGGGAACATGAATATGTGTTCGTTTTTCGAATTTGAGCTCTATCTGCTAAGGGCACTTTTCTAGCTAAAAGCAGTTTTTCCTAACAAATGCAAGATATAACATGGGCTATCTCCGCAAGGAAACATCAGAACTGCAAAAAACATGGTTTTTTGGTCTTCGGGGAGGTTGGGGAACATGAATACGTGTTTGTTTTTCGAATTTGAGCTCTATCTGCAAAGGGCACTTTTCATGCTATAAGCAGTTTTTCCTAACAAATGCAAGATATAACATGGGCTATCTCCGCAAGGAAACATCAGATCTGCGTAACTCATGGTTTTTTGGTCTTCGGGGAGGTTGGGGAACATGAATACGTGTTTGTTTTTCGAATTTGAGCTCTATCTGCAAAGGGCACTTTTCATGCTTTAAGCAGTTTTTCCTAACAAATGCAAGATATAACATGGGCTATCTCCGCAAGGAGACATCAGAACTGCAAAACGCATGGTTTTTTGGTCTTCGGGGAGGTTGGGGAACAAGAATACGTGTTTGTTTTTCGAATTTGAGCTCTATCTGCAAAGGGCACTTTTCATGCTATAAGCAGTTTTTCCTAACAAATGCAAGATATAACATGGGCTATCTCCGCAAGGAGACATCAGATCTGTAAAACTCATGATTTTTTGGTCTTCGGTGAGCCAGGGGAATATGAATATGTGTTTGTTTTTCGAATTTGAGCTCTATCTGCAAAGGGCACTTTTCCTGCTATAAGCAGTTTTTCCTAACAAATGCAACATGGGCTATCTCCGCAAGGAGACATCAGATCTGCATAACTGATGGTTTTTTGGTCTTCGGTGAGCCGGGGGAACATGAATATGTGTTTGTTTTTCGAATTTGAGCTCTATGTGCAAAGGGCACTTTTCTTGCTAAAAGCAGTTTTTCCTAACAAATGCAAGATATAACATGGGCTATCTCCGCAAGGAGACATCAGATCTGCAAAACTCATGGTTTTTTCATCTTCGGTGAGCCGGCGGAACATGAATATGTGTTTGTTTTTCGAATTTGAGCTCTATCTGCAATGGGAACTTTTCATGCTATAAACAGTTTTTACTAACAAATGCAAGATATAACATGGGCTATCTCCGCAAGGAGACATCAGATCTGCATAACTCATGGTTTTTTGGTCTTCGGTGAGCCGGGGGAACATGAATATGTGTTTGTTTTTTGAAATTGAGCTCTATCTGCAAAGGGCACTTTTCTTGCTAAAAGCAGTTTTTCCTAACAAATGCAAGTTATAACATGGGCTATCTCCGCAAGGAGACATCAGATCTGCAAAACTCATGGTTTTTTGGTCTTCGGTGAGCCGGGGGAACATGAATATGTGTTCGTTTTTCGAATTTGAGCTCTATCTGCTAAGGGCACTTTTCTTGCTAAAAGCAGTTTTTCCTAACAAATGCAAGATATAACATGGGCTATCTCCGCAAGGAAACATCAGAACTGCAAAACACATGGTTTTTTGGTCTTCGGGGAGGTTGGGGAACATGAATACGTGTTTGGTTTTCGAATTTGAGCTCTATCTGCAAAGGGCACTTTTCATGCTATAAGCAGTTTTTCCTAACAAATGCAAGATATAACATGGGCTATCTCCGCAAGGAGACATGAGATCTGCATAACTGATGGGTTTTTGGTCTTTGGTGAGCCGGGGGAACATGAATATGTGTTTGTTTTTCGAATTTGAGCTCTATCTTTAAAGGGCACTTTTCATGCTATAAGCAGTTTTTCCTAACAAATGCAAGATATAACATGGGCTATCTCCGCAAGGAGACATCAGATCTGTAAAACTCATGGTTTTTTGGTCTTCGGTGAGCCGTGGGAACATGAATATGTGTTTGTTTTTCGAATTTGAGCTCTATCTGCAAAGGGCACTTTTCTTGCTAAAAGCAGTTTTTCCTAACAAATGCAAGATATAACATGGGCTATCTCCGCAAGGAGACATCAGATCTGCATAACTCATGGTTATTTGGTCTTCGGTGAGCCGGGGGAACATGAATATGTGTTTGTTTTTCGAAATTGAGCTCTATCTGCAAAGGGCACTTTTCTTGCTAAAAGCAGTTTTTCCTAACAAATGCAAGTTATAACATGGGCTATCTCCGCAAGGAGACATCAGATCTGCAAAACTCATGGTTTTTTGGTCTTCGGTGAGCTGGGGGAACATGAATATGTGTTTGTTTTTCGAATTTGAGCTCTATCTGCAAAGGGCACTTTTCTTGCTAAAAGCACTTTTTCCTAACAAATGCAAGATATAACATGGGCTATCTCCGCAAGGAGACATCAGATCTGCATAACTGATGGTTTTTTGGTCTTCGGTGAGCCGGGGGAACATGAATATGTGTTCGTTTTTCGAATTTGAGCTCTATCTGCTAAGGGCACTTTTCTTGCTAAAAGCAGTTTTTCCTA
Source organism: Vipera ursinii (assembly GCF_947247035.1). Taxonomy (NCBI): domain Eukaryota; kingdom Metazoa; phylum Chordata; class Lepidosauria; order Squamata; family Viperidae; genus Vipera; species Vipera ursinii. The sequence continues at coordinate 33,556,465 of NC_139515.1, forward strand.
ACAAATGCAAGATATAACATGGGCTATCTCCGCAAGGAAACATCAGAACTGCAAAACACATGGTTTTTTGGTCTTCGGGGAGGTTGGGGAACATGAATACGTGTTTGTTTTTCGAATTTGAGCTCTATCTGCAAAGGGCACTTTTCATGGTATAAGCAGTTTTTCCTAACAAATGCAAGATATAACATGGGCTATCTCCGCAAGGAGACATCAGATCTGCAAAACTCATGGTTTTTTGGTCTTCGGTGAGCCGGGGGAACATGAATATGTGTTCGTTTTTCGAATTTGAGCTCTATCTGCTAAGGGCACTTTTCTTGCTAAAAGCAGTTTTTCCTAACAAATGCAAGATATAACATGGGCTATCTCCGCAAGGAAACATCAGAACTGCAAAACACATGGTTTTTTGGTCTTCGGGGAGGTTGGGGAACATGAATACGTGTTTGGTTTTCGAATTTGAGCTCTATCTGCAAAGGGCACTTTTCATGCTATAAGCAGTTTTTCCTAACAAATGCAAGATATAACATGGGCTATCTCCGCAAGGAACCATCAGATCTGCGTAACTCATGGTTTTTTGGTCTTCGGGGAGGTTGGGGAACATGAATACGTGTTTGTTTTTCGAATTTGAGCTCTATCTGCAAAGGGCACTTTTCATGCAATAAGCAGTTTTTCCTAACAAATGCAAGATATAACATGGGCTATCTCCGCAAGGAGACATGAGATCTGCATAACTGATGGGTTTTTGGTCTTCGGTGAGCCGGGGGAACATGAATATGTGTTTGTTTTTCGAATTTGAGCTCTATCTTTAAAGGGCACTTTTCATGCTATAAGCAGTTTTTCCTAACAAATGCAAGATATAACATGGGCTATCTCCGCAAGGAGACATCAGATCTGTAAAACTCATGGTTTTTTGGTCTTCGGTGAGCCGTGGGAACATGAATATGTGTTTGTTTTTCGAATTTGAGCTCTATCTGCAAAGGGCACTTTTCTTGCTAAAAGCAGTTTTTCCTAACAAATGCAAGATATAACATGGGCTATCTCCGCAAGGAGACATCAGATCTGCATAACTCATGGTTATTTGGTCTTCGGTGAGCCGGGGGAACATGAATATGTGTTTGTTTTTCGAAATTGAGCTCTATCTGCAAAGGGCACTTTTCTTGCTAAAAGCAGTTTTTCCTAACAAATGCAAGTTATAACATGGGCTATCTCCGCAAGGAGACATCAGATCTGCAAAACTCATGGTTTTTTGGTCTTCGGTGAGCTGGGGGAACATGAATATGTGTTTGTTTTTCGAATTTGAGCTCTATCTGCAAAGGGCACTTTTCTTGCTAAAAGCACTTTTTCCTAACAAATGCAAGATATAACATGGGCTATCTCCGCAAGGAGACATCAGATCTGCATAACTGATGGTTTTTTGGTCTTCGGTGAGCCGGGGGAACATGAATATGTGTTCGTTTTTCGAATTTGAGCTCTATCTGCTAAGGGCACTTTTCTTGCTAAAAGCAGTTTTTCCTAACAAATGCAAGATATAACATGGGCTATCTCCGCAAGGAAACATCAGAACTGCAAAACACATGGTTTTTTGGTCTTCGGGGAGGTTGGGGAACATGAATACGTGTTTGTTTTTCGAATTTGAGCTCTATCTGCAAAGGGCACTTTTCATGGTATAAGCAGTTTTTCCTAACAAATGCAAGATATAACATGGGCTATCTCCGCAAGGAAACATCAGATCTGGGTAACTCATGGTTTTTTGGTCTTCGGGGAGGTTGGGGAACATGAATACGTGTTTGTTTTTCGAATTTGAGCTCTATCTGCAAAGGGCACTTTTCATGCTTTAAGCAGTTTTTCCTAACAAATGCATGATATAACATGGGCTATCTCCGCAAGGAGACATCAGAACTGCAAAACGCATGGTTTTTTGATCTTCGGGGAGGTTGGGGAACAAGAATACGTGTTTGTTTTTCGAATTTGAGCTCTATCTGCAAAGGGCACTTTTCATGCTATAAGCAGTTTTTCCTAACAAATGCAAGATATAACATGGGCTATCTCCGCAAGGAGACATCAGATCTGTAAAACTCATGATTTTTTGGTCTTCGGTGAGCCAGGGGAATATGAATATGTGTTTGTTTTTCGAATTTGAGCTCTATCTGCAAAGGGCACTTTTCTTGCTATAAGCAGTTTTTCCTAACAAATGCAAGATATAACATGGGCTATCTCCGCAAGGAGACATGAGATCTGCACAACTGATGGGTTTTTGGTCTTCGGTGAGCCGGGGGAACATGAATATGTGTTTGTTTTTCGAATTTGAGCTCTATCTGCAAAGGGCACTTTTCATGCTTTAAGCAGTTTTTCCTAACCAATGCAAGATATAACATGGGCTATCTCCGCAAGGAGACATCAGAACTGCAAAACGCATGGTTTTTTGGTCTTCGGGGAGGTTGGGGAACAAGAATACGTGTTTGTTTTTCGAATTTGAGCTCTATCTTTAAAGGGCACTTTTCATGCTATAAGCAGTTTTTCCTAACAAATGCAAGATATAACATGGGCTATCTCCGCAAGGAGACATCAGATCTGCATAACTCATGGTTATTTGGTCTTCGGTGAGCTGGGGGAACATGAATATGTGTTTGTTTTTCGAAATTGAGCTCTATCTGCAAAGGGCACTTTTCTTGCTAAAAGCAGTTTTTCCTAACAAATGCAAGTTATAACATGGGCTATCTCCGCAAGGAGACATCAGATCTGCAAAACTCATGGTTTTTTGGTCTTCGGTGAGCTGGGGGAACATGAATATGTGTTTGTTTTTCGAATTTGAGCTCTATCTGCAAAGGGCACTTTTCTTGCTAAAAGCACTTTTTCCTAACAAATGCAAGATATAACATGGGCTATCTCCGCAAGGAGACATCAGATCTGCATAACTGATGGTTTTTTGGTCTTCGGTGAGCCGGGGGAACATGAATATGTGTTCGTTTTTCGAATTTGAGCTCTATCTGCTAAGGGCACTTTTCTTGCTAAAAGCAGTTTTTCCTAACAAATGCAAGATATAACATGGGCTATCTCCGCAAGGAAACATCAGAACTGCAAAAAACATGGTTTTTTGGTCTTCGGGGAGGTTGGGGAACATGAATACGTGTTTGTTTTTCGAATTTGAGCTCTATCTGCAAAGGGCACTTTTCATGGTATAAGCAGTTTTTCCTAACAAATGCAAGATATAACATGGGCTATCTCCGCGAGGAAACATCAGATCTGCGTAACTCATGGTTTTTTGGTCTTCGGGGAGGTTGGGGAACATGAATACGTGTTTGTTTTTCGAATTTGAGCTCTATCTGCAAAGGGCACTTTTCATGCTTTAAGCAGTTTTTCCTAACAAATGCAAGATATAACATGGGCTATCTCCGCAAGGAGACATCAGAACTGCAAAACGCATGGTTTTTTGGTCTTCGGGGAGGTTGGGGAACAAGAATACGTGTTTGTTTTTCGAATTTGAGCTCTATCTGCAAAGGGCACTTTTCATGCTATAAGCAGTTTTTCCTAACAAATGCAAGATATAACATGGGCTATCTCCGCAAGGAGACATCAGATCTGTAAAACTCATGATTTTTTGGTCTTCGGTGAGCCAGGGGAATATGAATATGTGTTTGTTTTTCGAATTTGAGCTCTATCTGCAAAGGGCACTTTTCCTGCTATAAGCAGTTTTTCCTAACAAATGCAACATGGGCTATCTCCGCAAGGAGACATCAGATCTGCATAACTGATGGTTTTTTGGTCTTCGGTGAGCCGGGGGAACATGAATATGTGTTTGTTTTTCGAATTTGAGCTCTATGTGCAAAGGGCACTTTTCTTGCTAAAAGCAGTTTTTCCTAACAAATGCAAGATATAACATGGGCTATCTCCGCAAGGAGACATCAGATCTGCATAACTGATGGTTTTTTGGTCTTCGGTGAGCCGGGGGAACATGAATATGTGTTCGATTTTCGAATTTGAGCTCTATCTGCAAAGGGCACTTTTCTTGCTAAAAGCAGTTTTTCCTAACAAATGCAAGATATAACATGGGCTATCTCCGCAAGGAAACATCAGAACTGCAAAAAACATGGTTTTTTGGTCTTCGGGGAGGTTGGGGAACATGAATACGTGTTTGTTTTTCGAATTTGAGCTCTATCTGCAAAGGGCACTTTTCATGCTATAAGCAGTTTTTCCTAACAAATGCAAGATATAACATGGGCTATCTCCGCAAGGAAACATCAGATCTGCGTAACTCATGGTTTTTTGGTCTTCGGGGAGGTTGGGGAACATGAATACGTGTTTGTTTTTCGAATTTGAGCTCTATCTGCAAAGGGCACTTTTCATGCTATAAGCAGTTTTTACTAACAAATGCAAGATATAACATGGGCTATCTCTGCAAGGAGACATCAGATCTGTAAAACTCATGGTTTTTTGGTCTTCGGGGAGGTTGGGGAACATGAATACGTGTTTGTTTTTCGAATTTGAGCTCTATCTTTAAAGGGCACTTTTCATGCTATAAGCAGTTTTTCCTAACAAATGCAAGATATAACATGGGCTATCTCCGCAAGGAGACATCAGATCTGTAAAACTCATGGTTTTTTGGTCTTCGGTGAGCCAGGGGAACATGAATATGTGTTTGTTTTTCGAATTTGAGCTCTATCTGCAAAGGGCACTTTTCTTGCTAAAAGCAGTTTTTCCTAACAAATGCAAGATATAACATGGGCTATCTCCGCAAGGAGACATCAGATCTGCATAACTCATGGTTTTTTGGTCTTCGGTGAGCCGGGGGAACATGAATATGTGTTCGTTTTTCGAATTTGAGCTCTATCTGCTAAGGGCACTTTTCTTGGTAAAAGCAGTTTTTCCTAACAAATGCAAGATATAACATGGGCTATCTCCGCAAGGAAATATCAGAACTGCAAAACACATGGTTTTTTGGTCTTCGGGGAGGTTGGGGAACATGAATACGTGTTTGTTTTTCGAATTTGAGCTCTATCTGCAAAGGGCACTTTTCATGCTATAAGCAGTTTTTCCTAACAAATGCAAGATATAACATGGGCTATCTCCGCAAGGAAACATCAGATCTGCGTAACTCATGGTTTCTTGGTCTTCGGGGAGGTTGGGGAACATGAATACGTGTTTGTTTTTCGAATTTGAGCTCTATCTGCAAAGGGCACTTTTCATGCTATAAGCAGTTTTTCCTAACAAATGCAAGATATAACATGGGCTATCTCCGCAAGGAGACATGAGATGTGCATAACTGATGGGTTTTTGGTCTTCGGTGAGCCGGGGGAACATGAATATGTGTTTGTTTTTCGAATTTGAGCTCTATCTGCAAAGGGCACTTTTCATGCTTTAAGCAGTTTTTCCTAACAAATGCAAGATATAACATGGGCTATCTCCGCAAGGAGACATCAGAACTGCAAAACGCATGGTTTTTTGGTCTTCGGGGAGGTTGGGGAACAAGAATACGTGTTTGTTTTTCGAATTTGAGCTCTATCTTTAAAGGGCCCTTTTCATGCTATAAGCAGTCTTTCCTAACAAATGCAAGATATAACATGGGCTATCTCCGCAAGGAGACATCAGATCTGTAAAACTCATGGTTTTTTGGTCTTCGGTGAGCCAGGGGAACATGAATACGTGTTTGTTTTTCGAATTTGAGGTCTATCTGCAAAGGGCACTTTTCATGCTATAAGCAGTTTTTCCTAACAAATGCAAGATATAACATGGGCTATCTCCGCAAGGAGACATGAGATCTGCATAACTGATGGTTTTTTCGTCTTCGGTGAGCCGGGGGAACATGAATATGTGTTTGTTTTTCGAATTTGAGCTCTATCTGCAATGGGAACTTTTCATGCTATAAACAGTTTTTACTAACAAATGCAAGATATAACATGGGCTATCTCTGCAAGGAGACATCAGAACTGCAAAACGCATGGTTTTTTGGTCTTCGGGGAGGTTGGGGAACATGAATACGTGTTTGTTTTTCGAATTTGAGCTCTATCTTTAAAGGGCACTTTTCATGCTATAAGCAGTTTTTCCTAACAAATGCAAGATATAACATGGGCTATCTCCGCAAGGAGACATCAGATCTGTAAAACTCATGGGTTTTTGGTCTTCGGTGAGCCGGGGGAACATGAATATGTGTTTGTTTTTCGAATTTGAGCTCTATCTGCAAAGGGCACTTTTCATGCTTTAAGCAGTTTTTCCTAACAAATGCAAGATATAACATGGGCTATCTCCGCAAGGAGACATCAGAACTGCAAAACGCATGGTTTTTTGGTCTTCGGGGAGGTTGGGGAACAAGAATACGTGTTTGTTTTTCGAATTTGAGCTCTATCTTTAAAGGGCCCTTTTCATGCTATAAGCAGTCTTTCCTAACAAATGCAAGATATAACATGGGCTATCTCCGCAAGGAGACATCAGATCTGTAAAACTCATGGTTTTTTGGTCTTCGGTGAGCCAGGGGAACATGAATACGTGTTTGTTTTTCGAATTTGAGGTCTATCTGCAAAGGGCACTTTTCATGCTATAAGCAGTTTTTCCTAACAAATGCAAGATATAACATGGGCTATCTCCGCAAGGAGACATGAGATCTGCATAACTGATGGTTTTTTCGTCTTCGGTGAGCCGGGGGAACATGAATATGTGTTTGTTTTTCGAATTTGAGCTCTATCTGCAATGGGAACTTTTCATGCTATAAACAGTTTTTACTAACAAATGCAAGATATAACATGGGCTATCTCTGCAAGGAGACATCAGAACTGCAAAACGCATGGTTTTTTGGTCTTCGGGGAGGTTGGGGAACATGAATACGTGTTTGTTTTTCGAATTTGAGCTCTATCTTTAAAGGGCACTTTTCATGCTATAAGCAGTTTTTCCTAACAAATGCAAGATATAACATGGGCTATCTCCGCAAGGAGACATCAGATCTGTAAAACTCATGGTTTTTTGGTCTTCGGTGAGCCAGGGGAACATGAATATGTGTTTGTTTTTCGAATTTGAGCTCTATCTGCAAAGGGCACTTTTCTTGCTAAAAGCAGTTTTTCCTAACAAATGCAAGATATAACATGGGCTATCTCCGCAAGGAGACATCAGATCTGCATAACTCATGGTTTTTTGGTCTTCGGTGAGCCGGGGGAACATGAATATGTGTTTGTTTTTCGAATTTGAGCTCTATCTGCAAAGGGCACTTTTCCTGCTATAAGCAGTTTTTCCTAACAAATGCAACATGGGCTATCTCCGCAAGGAGACATCAGATCTGCATAACTGATGGTTTTTTGGTCTTCGGTGAGCCGGGGGAACATGAATATGTGTTTGTTTTTCGAATTTGAGCTCTATGTGCAAAGGGCACTTTTCTTGCTAAAAGCAGTTTTTCCTAACAAATGCAAGATATAACATGGGCTATCTCCGCAAGGAGACATCAGATCTGCATAACTGATGGTTTTTTGGTCTTCGGTGAGCCGGGGGAACATGAATATGTGTTCGATTTTCGAATTTGAGCTCTATCTGCAAAGGGCACTTTTCTTGCTAAAAGCAGTTTTTCCTAACAAATGCAAGATATAACATGGGCTATCTCCGCAAGGAAACATCAGAACTGCAAAAAACATGGTTTTTTGGTCTTCGGGGAGGTTGGGGAACATGAATACGTGTTTGTTTTTCGAATTTGAGCTCTATCTGCAAAGGGCACTTTTCATGCTATAAGCAGTTTTTCCTAACAAATGCAAGATATAACATGGGCTATCTCCGCAAGGAAACATCAGATCTGCGTAACTCATGGTTTTTTGGTCTTCGGGGAGGTTGGGGAACATGAATACGTGTTTGTTTTTCGAATTTGAGCTCTATCTGCAAAGGGCACTTTTCATGCTTTAAGCAGTTTTTCCTAACAAATGCAAGATATAACATGGGCTATCTCCGCAAGGAGACATCAGAACTGCAAAACGCATGGTTTTTTGGTCTTCGGGGAGGTTGGGGAACAAGAATACGTGTTTGTTTTTCGAATTTGAGCTCTATCTGCAAAGGGCACTTTTCATGCTATAAGCAGTTTTTCCTAACAAATGCAAGATATAACATGGGCTATCTCCGCAAGGAGACATCAGATCTGTAAAACTCATGATTTTTTGGTCTTCGGTGAGCCAGGGGAATATGAATATGTGTTTGTTTTTCGAATTTGAGCTCTATCTGCAAAGGGCACTTTTCCTGCTATAAGCAGTTTTTCCTAACAAATGCAACATGGGCTATCTCCGCAAGGAGACATCAGATCTGCATAACTGATGGTTTTTTGGTCTTCGGTGAGCCGGGGGAACATGAATATGTGTTCGTTTTTCGAATTTGAGCTCTATCTGCTAAGGGCACTTTTCTTGGTAAAAGCAGTTTTTCCTAACAAATGCAAGATATAACATGGGCTATCTCCGCAAGGAAATATCAGAACTGCAAAACACATGGTTTTTTGGTCTTCGGGGAGGTTGGGGAACATGAATACGTGTTTGTTTTTCGAATTTGAGCTCTATCTGCAAAGGGCACTTTTCATGCTATAAGCAGTTTTTCCTAACAAATGCAAGATATAACATGGGCTATCTCCGCAAGGAAACATCAGATCTGCGTAACTCATGGTTTCTTGGTCTTCGGGGAGGTTGGGGAACATGAATACGTGTTTGTTTTTCGAATTTGAGCTCTATCTGCAAAGGGCACTTTTCATGCTATAAGCAGTTTTTCCTAACAAATGCAAGATATAACATGGGCTATCTCCGCAAGGAGACATGAGATCTGCATAACTGATGGGTTTTTGGTCTTCGGTGAGCCGGGGGAACATGAATATGTGTTTGTTTTTCGAATTTGAGCTCTATCTGCAAAGGGCACTTTTCATGCTTTAAGCAGTTTTTCCTAACAAATGCAAGATATAACATGGGCTATCTCCGCAAGGAGACATCAGAACTGCAAAACGCATGGTTTTTTGGTCTTCGGGGAGGTTGGGGAACAAGAATACGTGTTTGTTTTTCGAATTTGAGCTCTATCTTTAAAGGGCCCTTTTCATGCTATAAGCAGTCTTTCCTAACAAATGCAAGATATAACATGGGCTATCTCCGCAAGGAGACATCAGATCTGTAAAACTCATGGTTTTTTGGTCTTCGGTGAGCCAGGGGAACATGAATACGTGTTTGTTTTTCGAATTTGAGGTCTATCTGCAAAGGGCACTTTTCATGCTATAAGCAGTTTTTCCTAACAAATACAAGATATAACATGGGCTATCTCCGCAAGGAGACATGAGATCTGCATAACTGATGGTTTTTTCGTCTTCGGTGAGCCGGGGGAACATGAATATGTGTTTGTTTTTCGAATTTGAGCTCTATCTGCAATGGGAACTTTTCATGCTATAAACAGTTTTTACTAACAAATGCAAGATATAACATGGGCTATCTCTGCAAGGAGACATCAGAACTGCAAAACGCATGGTTTTTTGGTCTTCGGGGAGGTTGGGGAACATGAATACGTGTTTGTTTTTCGAATTTGAGCTCTATCTTTAAAGGGCACTTTTCATGCTATAAGCAGTTTTTCCTAACAAATGCAAGATATAACATGGGCTATCTCCGCAAGGAGACATCAGATCTGTAAAACTCATGGTTTTTTGGTCTTCGGTGAGCCAGGGGAACATGAATATGTGTTTGTTTTTCGAATTTGAGCTCTATCTGCAAAGGGCACTTTTCTTGCTAAAAGCAGTTTTTCCTAACAAATGCAAGATATAACATGGGCTATCTCCGCAAGGAGACATCAGATCTGCATAACTCATGGTTTTTTGGTCTTCGGTGAGCCGGGGGAACATGAATATGTGTTTGTTTTTCGAATTTGAGCTCTATCTGCAAAGGGCACTTTTCCTGCTATAAGCAGTTTTTCCTAACAAATGCAACATGGGCTATCTCCGCAAGGAGACATCAGATCTGCATAACTGATGGTTTTTTGGTCTTCGGTGAGCCGGGGGAACATGAATATGTGTTTGTTTTTCGAATTTGAGCTCTATGTGCAAAGGGCACTTTTCTTGCTAAAAGCAGTTTTTCCTAACAAATGCAAGATATAACATGGGCTATCTCCGCAAGGAGACATCAGATCTGCATAACTGATGGTTTTTTGGTCTTCGGTGAGCCGGGGGAACATGAATATGTGTTCGATTTTCGAATTTGAGCTCTATCTGCAAAGGGCACTTTTCTTGCTAAAAGCAGTTTTTCCTAACAAATGCAAGATATAACATGGGCTATCTCCGCAAGGAAACATCAGAACTGCAAAAAACATGGTTTTTTGGTCTTCGGGGAGGTTGGGGAACATGAATACGTGTTTGTTTTTCGAATTTGAGCTCTATCTGCAAAGGGCACTTTTCATGCTATAAGCAGTTTTTCCTAACAAATGCAAGATATAACATGGGCTATCTCCGCAAGGAAACATCAGATCTGCGTAACTCATGGTTTTTTGGTCTTCGGGGAGGTTGGGGAACATGAATACGTGTTTGTTTTTCGAATTTGAGCTCTATCTGCAAAGGGCACTTTTCATGCTTTAAGCAGTTTTTCCTAACAAATGCAAGATATAACATGGGCTATCTCCGCAAGGAGACATCAGAACTGCAAAACGCATGGTTTTTTGGTCTTCGGGGAGGTTGGGGAACAAGAATACGTGTTTGTTTTTCGAATTTGAGCTCTATCTGCAAAGGGCACTTTTCATGCTATAAGCAGTTTTTCCTAACAAATGCAAGATATAACATGGGCTATCTCCGCAAGGAGACATCAGATCTGTAAAACTCATGATTTTTTGGTCTTCGGTGAGCCAGGGGAATATGAATATGTGTTTGTTTTTCGAATTTGAGCTCTATCTGCAAAGGGCACTTTTCCTGCTATAAGCAGTTTTTCCTAACAAATGCAACATGGGCTATCTCCGCAAGGAGACATCAGATCTGCATAACTGATGGTTTTTTGGTCTTCGGTGAGCCGGGGGAACATGAATATGTGTTCGTTTTTCGAATTTGAGCTCTATCTGCTAAGGGCACTTTTCTTGGTAAAAGCAGTTTTTCCTAACAAATGCAAGATATAACATGGGCTATCTCCGCAAGGAAATATCAGAACTGCAAAACACATGGTTTTTTGGTCTTCGGGGAGGTTGGGGAACATGAATACGTGTTTGTTTTTCGAATTTGAGCTCTATCTGCAAAGGGCACTTTTCATGCTATAAGCAGTTTTTCCTAACAAATGCAAGATATAACATGGGCTATCTCCGCAAGGAAACATCAGATCTGCGTAACTCATGGTTTCTTGGTCTTCGGGGAGGTTGGGGAACATGAATACGTGTTTGTTTTTCGAATTTGAGCTCTATCTGCAAAGGGCACTTTTCATGCTATAAGCAGTTTTTCCTAACAAATGCAAGATATAACATGGGCTATCTCCGCAAGGAGACATGAGATCTGCATAACTGATGGGTTTTTGGTCTTCGGTGAGCCGGGGGAACATGAATATGTGTTTGTTTTTCGAATTTGAGCTCTATCTGCAAAGGGCACTTTTCATGCTTTAAGCAGTTTTTCCTAACAAATGCAAGATATAACATGGGCTATCTCCGCAAGGAGACATCAGAACTGCAAAACGCATGGTTTTTTGGTCTTCGGGGAGGTTGGGGAACAAGAATACGTGTTTGTTTTTCGAATTTGAGCTCTATCTTTAAAGGGCCCTTTTCATGCTATAAGCAGTCTTTCCTAACAAATGCAAGATATAACATGGGCTATCTCCGCAAGGAGACATCAGATCTGTAAAACTCATGGTTTTTTGGTCTTCGGTGAGCCAGGGGAACATGAATACGTGTTTGTTTTTTGAATTTGAGGTCTATCTGCAAAGGGCACTTTTCATGCTATAAGCAGTTTTTCCTAACAAATGCAAGATATAACATGGGCTATCTCCGCAAGGAGACATGAGATCTGCATAACTGATGGTTTTTTCGTCTTCGGTGAGCCGGGGGAACATGAATATGTGTTTGTTTTTCGAATTTGAGCTCTATCTGCAATGGGAACTTTTCATGCTATAAACAGTTTTTACTAACAAATGCAAGATATAACATGAGCTATCTCTGCAAGGAGACATCAGAACTGCAAAACGCATGGTTTTTTGGTCTTCGGGGAGGTTGGGGAACATGAATACGTGTTTGTTTTTCGAATTTGAGCTCTATCTTTAAAGGGCACTTTTCATGCTATAAGCAGTTTTTCCTAACAAATGCAAGATATAACATGGGCTATCTCCGCAAGGAGACATCAGATCTGTAAAACTCATGGTTTTTTGGTCTTCGGTGAGCCAGGGGAACATGAATATGTGTTTGTTTTTCGAATTTGAGCTCTATCTGCAAAGGGCACTTTTCTTGCTAAAAGCAGTTTTTCCTAACAAATGCAAGATATAACATGGGCTATCTCCGCAAGGAGACATCAGATCTGCATAACTCATGGTTTTTTGGTCTTCGGTGAGCCGGGGGAACATGAATATGTGTTTGTTTTTCGAATTTGAGCTCTATCTGCAATGGGAACTTTTCATGCTATAAACAGTTTTTACTAACAAATGCAAGATATAACATGGGCTATCTCTGCAAGGAGACATCAGAACTGCAAAACGCATGGTTTTTTGGTCTTCGGGGAGGTTGGGGAACATGAATACGTGTTTGTTTTTCGAATTTGAGCTCTATCTTTAAAGGGCACTTTTCATGCTATAAGCAGTTTTTCCTAACAAATGCAAGATATAACATGGGCTATCTCCGCAAGGAGACATCAGATCTGTAAAACTCATGGTTTTTTGGTCTTCGGTGAGCCAGGGGAACATGAATATGTGTTTGTTTTTCGAATTTGAGCTCTATCTGCAAAGGGCACTTTTCTTGCTAAAAGCAGTTTTTCCTAACAAATGCAAGATATAACATGGGCTATCTCCGCAAGGAGACATCAGATCTGCATAACTCATGGTTTTTTGGTCTTCGGTGAGCCGGGGGAACATGAATATGTGTTTGTTTTTCGAAATTGAGCTCTATCTGCAAAGGGCACTTTTCTTGCTAAAAGCAGTTTTTCCTAACAAATGCAAGTTATAACATTGGCTATCTCCGCAAGGAGACATCAGATCTGCAAAACTCATGGTTTTTTGGTCTTCGGTGAGCCGGGGGAACATGAATATGTGTTTGTTTTTCGAATTTGAGCTCTATCTGCAAAGGGCACTTTTCTTGCTAAAAGCAGTTTTTCCTAACAAATGCAAGATATAACATGGGCTATCTCCGCAAGGAGACATCAGATCTGCATAACTGATGGTTTTTTGGTCTTCGGTGAGCCGGGGGAACATGAATATGTGTTCGTTTTTCGAATTTGAGCTCTATCTGCTAAGGGCACTTTTCTTGGTAAAAGCAGTTTTTCCTAACAAATGCAAGATATAACATGGGCTATCTCCGCAAGGAAATATCAGAACTGCAAAACACATGGTTTTTTGGTCTTCGGGGAGGTTGGGGAACATGAATACGTGTTTGTTTTTCGAATTTGAGCTCTATCTGCAAAGGGCACTTTTCATGCTATAAGCAGTTTTTCCTAACAAATGCAAGATATAACATGGGCTATCTCCGCAAGGAAACATCAGATCTGCGTAACTCATGGTTTCTTGGTCTTCGGGGAGGTTGGGGAACATGAATACGTGTTTGTTTTTCGAATTTGAGCTCTATCTGCAAAGGGCACTTTTCATGCTATAAGCAGTTTTTCCTAACAAATGCAAGATATAACATGGGCTATCTCCGCAAGGAGACATGAGATCTGCATAACTGATGGGTTTTTGGTCTTCGGTGAGCCGGGGGAACATGAATATGTGTTTGTTTTTCGAATTTGAGCTCTATCTGCAAAGGGCACTTTTCATGCTTTAAGCAGTTTTTCCTAACAAATGCAAGATATAACATGGGCTATCTCCGCAAGGAGACATCAGAACTGCAAAACGCATGGTTTTTTGGTCTTCGGGGAGGTTGGGGAACAAGAATACGTGTTTGTTTTTCGAATTTGAGCTCTATCTTTAAAGGGCCCTTTTCATGCTATAAGCAGTTTTTCCTAACAAATGCAAGATATAACATGGGCTATCTCCGCAAGGAGACATCAGATATGTAAAACTCATGGTTTTTTGGTCTTCGGTGAGCCAGGGGAACATGAATATGTGTTTGTTTTTCGAATTTGAGCTGTATCTGCAAAGGGCACTTTTCTTGCTAAAAGCAGTTTTTCCTAACAAATGCAAGATATAACATGGGCTATCTCCGCAAGGAGACATCAGATCTGCATAACTCATGGTTTTTTGGTCTTCGGTGAGCCGGGGGAACATGAATATGTGTTTGTTTTTCGAAATTGAGCTCTATCTGCAAAGGGCACTTTTCTTGCTAAAAGCAGTTTTTCCTAACAAATGCAAGTTATAACATGGGCTATCTCCGCAAGGAGACATCAGATCTGCAAAACTCATGGTTTTTTGGTCTTCGGTGAGCCGGGGGAACATGAATATGTGTTTGTTTTTCGAATTTGAGCTCTATCTGCAAAGGGCACTTTTCTTGCTAAAAGCAGTTTTTCCTAACAAATGCAAGATATAACGTGGGCTATCTCCGCAAGGAGACATCAGATCTGCATAACTGATGGTTTTTTGGTCTTCGGTGAGCCGGGGGAACATGAATATGTGTTCGTTTTTCGAATTTGAGCTCTATCTGCTAAGGGCACTTTTCTTGCTAAAAGCAGTTTTTCCTAACAAATGCAAGATATAACATGGGCTATCTCCGCAAGGAAACATCAGAACTGCAAAACACATGGTTTTTTGGTCTTCGGGGAGGTTGGGGAACATGAATACGTGTTTGTTTTTCGAATTTGAGCTCTATCTGCAAAGGGCACTTTTCATGCTAAAAGCAGTTTTTCCTAACAAATGCAAGATATAACATGGGCTATCTCCGCAAGGAGACATGAGATCTGCATAACTGATGGGTTTTTGGTCTTCGGTGAGCCGGGGGAACATGAATATGTGTTTGTTTTTCGAATTTGAGCTCTATCTGCAAAGGGCACTTTTCATGCTTTAAGCAGTTTTTCCTAACAAATGCAAGATATAACATGGGCTATCTCCGCAAGGAGACATCAGAACTGCAAAACGCATGGTTTTTTGGTCTTCGGGGAGGTTGGGGAACAAGAATACGTGTTTGTTTTTCGAATTTGAGCTCTATCTGCAAAGGGCACTTTTCATGCTATAAGCAGTTTTTCCTAACAAATGCAAGATATAACATGGGCTATCTCCGCAAGGAGACATCAGATCTGTAAAACTCATGATTTTTTGGTCTTCGGTGAGCCAGGGGAATATGAATATGTGTTTGTTTTTCGAATTTGAGCTCTATCTGCAAAGGGCACTTTCTTGCTATAAGCAGTTTTTCCTAACAAATGCAACATGGGCTATCTCCGCAAGGAGACATCAGATCTGCATAACTGATGGTTTTTTGGTCTTCGGTGAGCCGGGGGAACATGAATATGTGTTTGTTTTTCGAATTTGAGCTCTATGTGCAAAGGGCACTTTTCTTGCTAAAAGCAGTTTTTCCTAACAAATGCAAGATATAACATGGGCTATCTCCGCAAGGAGACATCAGATCTGCATAACTGATGGTTTTTTGGTCTTCGGTGAGCCGGGGGAACATGAATATGTGTTCGTTTTTCGAATTTGAGCTCTATCTGCAAAGGGCACTTTTCTTGCTAAAAGCAGTTTTTCCTAACAAATGCAAGATATAACATGGGCTATCTCCGCAGGGAAACATCAGAACTGCAAAACACATGGTTTTTTTGTCTTCGGGGAGGTTGGGGAACATGAATACGTGTTTGTTTTTCGAATTTGAGCTCTATCTGCAAAGGGCACTTTTCATGCTATAAGCAGTTTTTCCTAACAAATGCAAGATATAACATGGGCTATCTCCGCAAGGAAACATCAGATCTGCGTAACTCATGGTTTTTTGGTCTTCGGGGAGGTTGGGGAACATGAATACGTGTTTGTTTTTCGAATTTGAGGTCTATCTGCAAAGGGCACTTTTCATGCTATAAGCAGTTTTTCCTAACAAATGCAAGATATAACATGGGCTATCTCCGCAAGGAGACATGAGATCTGCATAACTGATGGTTTTTTCGTCTTCGGTGAGCCGGGGGAACATGAATATGTGTTTGTTTTTCGAATTTGAGCTCTATCTGCAATGGGAACTTTTCATGCTATAAACAGTTTTTACTAACAAATGCAAGATATAACATGAGCTATCTCTGCAAGGAGACATCAGAACTGCAAAACGCATGGTTTTTTGGTCTTCGGGGAGGTTGGGGAACATGAATACGTGTTTGTTTTTCGAATTTGAGCTCTATCTTTAAAGGGCACTTTTCATGCTATAAGCAGTTTTTCCTAACAAATGCAAGATATAACATGGGCTATCTCCGCAAGGAGACATCAGATCTGTAAAACTCATGGTTTTTTGGTCTTCGGTGAGCCAGGGGAACATGAATATGTGTTTGTTTTTCGAATTTGAGCTCTATCTGCAAAGGGCACTTTTCTTGCTAAAAGCAGTTTTTCCTAACAAATGCAAGATATAACATGGGCTATCTCCGCAAGGAGACATCAGATCTGCATAACTCATGGTTTTTTGGTCTTCGGTGAGCCGGGGGAACATGAATATGTGTTTGTTTTTCGAATTTGAGCTCTATCTGCAATGGGAACTTTTCATGCTATAAACAGTTTTTACTAACAAATGCAAGATATAACATGGGCTATGTCTGCAAGGAGACATCAGAACTGCAAAACGCATGGTTTTTTGGTCTTCGGGGAGGTTGGGGAACATGAATACGTGTTTGTTTTTCGAATTTGAGCTCTATCTTTAAAGGGCACTTTTCATGCTATAAGCAGTTTTTCCTAACAAATGCAAGATATAACATGGGCTATCTCCGCAAGGAGACATCAGATCTGTAAAACTCATGGTTTTTTGGTCTTCGGTGAGCCAGGGGAACATGAATATGTGTTTGTTTTTCGAATTTGAGCTCTATCTGCAAAGGGCACTTTTCTTGCTAAAAGCAGTTTTTCCTAACAAATGCAAGATATAACATGGGCTATCTCCGCAAGGAGACATCAGATCTGCATAACTCATGGTTTTTTGGTCTTCGGTGAGCCGGGGGAACATGAATATGTGTTTGTTTTTCGAAATTGAGCTCTATCTGCAAAGGGCACTTTTCTTGCTAAAAGCAGTTTTTCCTAACAAATGCAAGTTATAACATTGGCTATCTCCGCAAGGAGACATCAGATCTGCAAAACTCATGGTTTTTTGGTCTTCGGTGAGCCGGGGGAACATGAATATGTGTTTGTTTTTCGAATTTGAGCTCTATCTGCAAAGGGCACTTTTCTTGCTAAAAGCAGTTTTTCCTAACAAATGCAAGATATAACATGGGCTATCTCCGCAAGGAGACATCAGATCTGCATAACTGATGGTTTTTTGGTCTTCGGTGAGCCGGGGGAACATGAATATGTGTTCGTTTTTCGAATTTGAGCTCTATCTGCTAAGGGCACTTTTCTTGGTAAAAGCAGTTTTTCCTAACAAATGCAAGACATAACATGGGCTATCTCCGCAAGGAAATATCAGAACTGCAAAACACATGGTTTTTTGGTCTTCGGGGAGGTTGGGGAACATGAATACGTGTTTGTTTTTCGAATTTGAGCTCTATCTGCAAAGGGCACTTTTCATGCTATAAGCAGTTTTTCCTAACAAATGCAAGATATAACATGGGCTATCTCCGCAAGGAAACATCAGATCTGCGTAACTCATGGTTTCTTGGTCTTCGGGGAGGTTGGGGAACATGAATACGTGTTTGTTTTTCGAATTTGAGCTCTATCTGCAAAGGGCACTTTTCATGCTATAAGCAGTTTTTCCTAACAAATGCAAGATATAACATGGGCTATCTCCGCAAGGAGACATGAGATCTGCATAACTGATGGGTTTTTGGTCTTCGGTGAGCCGGGGGAACATGAATATGTGTTTGTTTTTCGAATTTGAGCTCTATCTGCAAAGGGCACTTTTCATGCTTTAAGCAGTTTTTCCTAACAAATGCAAGATATAACATGGGCTATCTCCGCAAGGAGACATCAGAACTGCAAAACGCATGGTTTTTTGGTCTTCGGGGAGGTTGGGGAACAAGAATACGTGTTTGTTTTTCGAATTTGAGCTCTATCTTTAAAGGGCCCTTTTCATGCTATAAGCAGTTTTTCCTAACAAATGCAAGATATAACATGGGCTATCTCCGCAAGGAGACATCAGATATGTAAAACTCATGGTTTTTTGGTCTTCGGTGAGCCAGGGGAACATGAATATGTGTTTGTTTTTCGAATTTGAGCTCTATCTGCAAAGGGCACTTTTCTTGCTAAAAGCAGTTTTTCCTAACAAATGCAAGATATAACATGGGCTATCTCCGCAAGGAGACATCAGATCTGCATAACTCATGGTTTTTTGGTCTTCGGTGAGCCGGGGGAACATGAATATGTGTTTGTTTTTCGAAATTGAGCTCTATCTGCAAAGGGCACTTTTCTTGCTAAAAGCAGTTTTTCCTAACAAATGCAAGTTATAACATGGGCTATCTCCGCAAGGAGACATCAGATCTGCAAAACTCATGGTTTTTTGGTCTTCGGTGAGCCGGGGGAACATGAATATGTGTTTGTTTTTCGAATTTGAGCTCTATCTGCAAAGGGCACTTTTCTTGCTAAAAGCAGTTTTTCCTAACAAATGCAAGATATAACGTCGGCTATCTCCGCAAGGAGACATCAGATCTGCATAACTGATGGTTTTTTGGTCTTCGGTGAGCCGGGGGAACATGAATATGTGTTCGTTTTTCGAATTTGAGCTCTATCTGCTAAGGGCACTTTTCTTGCTAAAAGCAGTTTTTCCTAACAAATGCAAGATATAACATGGGCTATCTCCGCAAGGAAACATCAGAACTGCAAAACACATGGTTTTTTGGTCTTCGGGGAGGTTGGGGAACATGAATACGTGTTTGTTTTTCGAATTTGAGCTCTATCTGCAAAGGGCACTTTTCATGCTAAAAGCAGTTTTTCCTAACAAATGCAAGATATAACATGGGCTATCTCCGCAAGGAGACATGAGATCTGCATAACTGATGGGTTTTTGGTCTTCGGTGAGCCGGGGGAACATGAATATGTGTTTGTTTTTCGAATTTGAGCTCTATCTGCAAAGGGCACTTTTCATGCTTTAAGCAGTTTTTCCTAACAAATGCAAGATATAACATGGGCTATCTCCGCAAGGAGACATCAGAACTGCAAAACGCATGGTTTTTTGGTCTTCGGGGAGGTTGGGGAACAAGAATACGTGTTTGTTTTTCGAATTTGAGCTCTATCTGCAAAGGGCACTTTTCATGCTATAAGCAGTTTTTCCTAACAAATGCAAGATATAACATGGGCTATCTCCGCAAGGAGACATCAGATCTGTAAAACTCATGATTTTTTGGTCTTCGGTGAGCCAGGGGAATATGAATATGTGTTTGTTTTTCGAATTTGAGCTCTATCTGCAAAGGGCACTTTCTTGCTATAAGCAGTTTTTCCTAACAAATGCAACATGGGCTATCTCCGCAAGGAGACATCAGATCTGCATAACTGATGGTTTTTTGGTCTTCGGTGAGCCGGGGGAACATGAATATGTGTTTGTTTTTCGAATTTGAGCTCTATGTGCAAAGGGCACTTTTCTTGCTAAAAGCAGTTTTTCCTAACAAATGCAAGATATAACATGGGCTATCTCCGCAAGGAGACATCAGATCTGCATAACTGATGGTTTTTTGGTCTTCGGTGAGCCGGGGGAACATGAATATGTGTTCGTTTTTCGAATTTGAGCTCTATCTGCAAAGGGCACTTTTCTTGCTAAAAGCAGTTTTTCCTAACAAATGCAAGATATAACATGGGCTATCTCCGCAGGGAAACATCAGAACTGCAAAACACATGGTTTTTTTGTCTTCGGGGAGGTTGGGGAACATGAATACGTGTTTGTTTTTCGAATTTGAGCTCTATCTGCAAAGGGCACTTTTCATGCTATAAGCAGTTTTTCCTAACAAATGCAAGATATAACATGGGCTATCTCCGCAAGGAAACATCAGATCTGCGTAACTCATGGTTTTTTGGTCTTCGGGGAGGTTGGGGAACATGAATACGTGTTTGTTTTTCGAATTTGAGGTCTATCTGCAAAGGGCACTTTTCATGCTATAAGCAGTTTTTCCTAACAAATGCAAGATATAACATGGGCTATCTCCGCAAGGAGACATGAGATATGCATAACTGATGGTTTTTTCGTCTTCGGTGAGCCGGGGGAACATGAATATGTGTTTGTTTTTCGAATTTGAGCTCTATCTGCAATGGGAACTTTTCATGCTATAAACAGTTTTTACTAACAAATGCAAGATATAACATGGGCTATCTCTGCAAGGAGACATCAGAACTGCAAAACGCATGGTTTTTTGGTCTTCGGGGAGGTTGGGGAACATGAATACGTGTTTGTTTTTCGAATTTGAGCTCTATCTTTAAAGGGCACTTTTCATGCTATAAGCAGTTTTTCCTAAGAAATGCAAGATATAACATGGGCTATCTCCGCAAGGAGACATCAGATCTGTAAAACTCATGGTTTTTTGGTCTTCGGTGAGCCAGGGGAACATGAATATGTGTTTGTTTTTCGAATTTGAGCTCTATCTGCAAAGGGCACTTTTCTTGCTAAAAGCAGTTTTTCCTAACAAATGCAAGATATAACATGGGCTATCTCCGCAAGGAGACATCAGATCTGCATAACTCATGGTTTTTTGGTCTTCGGTGAGCCGGGGGAACATGAATATGTGTTTGTTTTTCGAAATTGAGCTCTATCTGCAAAGGGCACTTTTCTTGCTAAAAGCAGTTTTTCCTAACAAATGCAAGTTATAATATGGGCTATCTCCGCAAGGAGACATCAGATCTGCAAAACTCATGGTTTTTTGGTCTTCGGTGAGCCGGGGGAACATGAATATGTGTTTGTTTTTCGAATTTGAGCTCTATCTGCAAAGGGCACTTTTCTTGCTAAAAGCAGTTTTTCCTAACAAATGCAAGTTATAACATGGGCTATCTCCGCAAGGAGACATCAGATCTGCAAAACTCATGGTTTTTTGGTCTTCGGTGAGCCGGGGGAACATGAATATGTGTTCGTTTTTCGAATTTGAGCTCTATCTGCTAAGGGCACTTTTCTTGCTAAAAGCAGTGTTTCCTAACAAATGCAAGATATAACATGGGCTATCTCCGCAAGGAAACATCAGATCTGCGTAACTCATGGTTTTTTGGTCTTCGGGGAGGTTGGGGAACATGAATACGTGTTTGTTTTTCGAATTTGAGCTCTATCTGCAAAGGGCACTTTTCATGCTATAAGCAGTTTTTCCTAACAAATGCAAGATATAACATGGGCTATCTCCGCAAGGAGACATGAGATCTGCATAACTGATGGGTTTTTGGTCTTCGGTGAGCTGGGGGAACATGAATATGTGTTTGTTTCTCGAATTTGAGCTCTATCTGCAAAGGGCACTTTTCTTGCTAAAAGCACTTTTTCCTAACAAATGCAAGATATAACATGGGCTATCTCCGCAAGGAGACATGAGATCTGCATAACTGATGGGTTTTTGGTCTTCGGTGAGCTGGGGGAACATGAATATGTGTTTGTTTTTCGAATTTGAGCTCTATCTGCAAAGGGCACTTTTCATGCTTTAAGCAGTTTTTCCTAACCAATGCAAGATATAACATGGGCTATCTCCGCAAGGAGACATCAGAACTGCAAAACGCATGGTTTTTTGGTCTTCGGGGAGGTTGGGGAACAAGAATACGTGTTTGTTTTTCGAATTTGAGCTCTATCTTTAAAGGGCACTTTTCATGCTATAAGCAGTTTTTCCTAACAAATGCAAGATATAACATGGGCTATCTCCGCAAGGAGACATCAGATCTGCATAACTCATGGTTATTTGGTCTTCGGTGAGCTGGGGGAACATGAATATGTGTTTGTTTTTCGAAATTGAGCTCTATCTGCAAAGGGCACTTTTCTTGCTAAAAGCAGTTTTTCCTAACAAATGCAAGTTATAACATGGGCTATCTCCGCAAGGAGACATCAGATCTGCAAAACTCATGGTTTTTTGGTCTTCGGTGAGCTGGGGGAACATGAATATGTGTTTGTTTCTCGAATTTGAGCTCTATCTGCAAAGGGCACTTTTCTTGCTAAAAGCACTTTTTCCTAACAAATGCAAGATATAACATGGGCTATCTCCGCAAGGAGACATCAGATCTGCATAACTGATGGTTTTTTGGTCTTCGGTGAGCCGGGGGAACATGAATATGTGTTCGTTTTTCGAATTTGAGCTCTATCTGCTAAGGGCACTTTTCTTGCTAAAAGCAGTTTTTCCTAACAAATGCAAGATATAACATGGGCTATCTCCGCAAGGAAACATCAGAACTGCAAAAAACATGGTTTTTTGGTCTTCGGGGAGGTTGGGGAACATGAATACGTGTTTGTTTTTCGAATTTGAGCTCTATCTGCAAAGGGCACTTTTCATGGTATAAGCAGTTTTTCCTAACAAATGCAAGATATAACATGGGCTATCTCCGCGAGGAAACATCAGATCTGCGTAACTCATGGTTTTTTGGTCTTCGGGGAGGTTGGGGAACATGAATACGTGTTTGTTTTTCGAATTTGAGCTCTATCTGCAAAGGGCACTTTTCATGCTTTAAGCAGTTTTTCCTAACAAATGCAAGATATAACATGGGCTATCTCCGCAAGGAGACATCAGAACTGCAAAACGCATGGTTTTTTGGTCTTCGGGGAGGTTGGGGAACAAGAATACGTGTTTGTTTTTCGAATTTGAGCTCTATCTGCAAAGGGCACTTTTCATGCTATAAGCAGTTTTTCCTAACAAATGCAAGATATAACATGGGCTATCTCCGCAAGGAGACATCAGATCTGTAAAACTCATGATTTTTTGGTCTTCGGTGAGCCAGGGGAATATGAATATGTGTTTGTTTTTCGAATTTGAGCTCTATCTGCAAAGGGCACTTTTCTTGCTATAAGCAGTTTTTCCTAACAAATGCAACATGGGCTATCTCCGCAAGGAGACATCAGATCTGCAAAACTCATGGTTTTTTGGTCTTCGGTGAGCTGGGGGAACATGAATATGTGTTTGTTTTTCGAATTTGAGCTCTATCTGCAAAGGGCACTTTTCTTGCTAAAAGCACTTTTACCTAACAAATGCAAGATATAACATGGGCTATCTCCGCAAGGAGACATCAGATCTGCATAACTGATGGTTTTTTGGTCTTCGGTGAGCCGGGGGAACATGAATATGTGTTCGTTTTTCGAATTTGAGCTCTATCTGCTAAGGGCACTTTTCTAGCTAAAAGCAGTTTTTCCTAACAAATGCAAGATATAACATGGGCTATCTCCGCAAGGAAACATCAGAACTGCAAAAAACATGGTTTTTTGGTCTTCGGGGAGGTTGGGGAACATGAATACGTGTTTGTTTTTCGAATTTGAGCTCTATCTGCAAAGGGCACTTTTCATGCTATAAGCAGTTTTTCCTAACAAATGCAAGATATAACATGGGCTATCTCCGCAAGGAAACATCAGATCTGCGTAACTCATGGTTTTTTGGTCTTCGGGGAGGTTGGGGAACATGAATACGAATTTTCGAATTTGAGCTCTATCTGCAAAGGGCACTTTTCATGCTTTAAGCAGTTTTTCCTAACAAATGCAAGATATAACATGGGCTATCTCCGCAAGGAGACATCAGAACTGCAAAACGCATGGTTTTTTGGTCTTCGGGGAGGTTGGGGAACAAGAATACGTGTTTGTTTTTCGAATTTGAGCTCTATCTGCAAAGGGCACTTTTCATGCTATAAGCAGTTTTTCCTAACAAATGCAAGATATAACATGGGCTATCTCCGCAAGGAGACATCAGATCTGTAAAACTCATGATTTTTTGGTCTTCGGTGAGCCAGGGGAATATGAATATGTGTTTGTTTTTCGAATTTGAGCTCTATCTGCAAAGGGCACTTTTCCTGCTATAAGCAGTTTTTCCTAACAAATGCAACATGGGCTATCTCCGCAAGGAGACATCAGATCTGCATAACTGATGGTTTTTTGGTCTTCGGTGAGCCAGGGGAACATGAATATGTGTTTGTTTTTCGAATTTGAGCTCTATGTGCAAAGGGCACTTTTCTTGCTAAAAGCAGTTTTTCCTAACAAATGCAAGATATAACATGGGCTATCTCCGCAAGGAGACATCAGATCTGCATAACTGATGGTTTTTTGGTCTTCGGTGAGCCGGGGGAACATGAATATGTGTTCGATTTTCGAATTTGAGCTCTATCTGCAAAGGGCACTTTTCTTGCTAAAAGCAGTTTTTCCTAACAAATGCAAGATATAACATGGGCTATCTCCGCAAGGAAACATCAGAACTGCAAAAAACATGGTTTTTTGGTCTTCGGGGAGGTTGGGGAACATGAATACGTGTTTGTTTTTCGAATTTGAGCTCTATCTGCAAAGGGCACTTTTCATGCTATAAGCAGTTTTTCCTAACAAATGCAAGATATAACATGGCCTATCTCCGCAAGGAAACATCAGATCTGCGTAACTCATGGTTTTTTGGTCTTCGGGGAGGTTGGGGAACATGAATACGTGTTTGTTTTTCGAATTTGAGCTCTATCTGCAAAGGGCACTTTTCATGCTTTAAGCAGTTTTTCCTAACAAATGCAAGATATAACATGGGCTATCTCCGCAAGGAGACATCAGAACTGCAAAACGCATGGTTTTTTGGTCTTCGGGGAGGTTGGGGAACAAGAATACGTGTTTGTTTTTCGAATTTGAGCTCTATCTGCAAAGGGCACTTTTCATGCTATAAGCAGTTTTTCCTAACAAATGCAAGATATAACATGGGCTATCTCCGCAAGGAGACATCAGATCTGTAAAACTCATGATTTTTTGGTCTTCGGTGAGCCAGGGGAATATGAATATGTGTTTGTTTTTCGAATTTGAGCTCTATCTGCAAAGGGCACTTTTCCTGCTATAAGCAGTTTTTCCTAACAAATGCAACATGGGCTATCTCCGCAAGGAGACATCAGATCTGCATAACTGATGGTTTTTTGGTCTTCGGTGAGCCGGGGGAACATGAATATGTGTTCGTTTTTCGAATTTGAGCTCTATCTGCAAAGGGCACTTTTCTTGCTAAAAGCAGTTTTTCCTAACAAATGCAAGATATAACATGGGCTATCTCCGCAAGGAGACATCGGATCTGCATAACTGATGGTTTTTTGGTCTTCGGTGAGCCGGGGGAACATGAATATGTGTTCGATTTTCGAATTTGAGCTCTATCTGCAAAGGGCACTTTTCTTGCTAAAAGCAGTTTTTCCTAACAAATGCAAGATATAACATGGGCTATCTCCGCAAGGAAACATCAGAACTGCAAAACACATGGTTTTTTGGTCTTCGGGGAGGTTGTGGAACATGAATACGTGTTTGTTTTTCGAATTTGAGCTCTATCTGCAAAGGGCACTTTTCATGCTATAAGCAGTTTTTCCTAACAAATGCAAGATATAACATGGGCTATCTCCGCAAGGAAACATCAGATCTGCGTAACTCATGGTTTTTTGGTCTTCGGGGAGGTTGGGGAACATGAATACGTGTTTGTTTTTCGAATTTGAGCTCTATCTGCAAAGGGCACTTTTCATGCTATAAGCAGTTTTTACTAACAAATGCAAGATATAACATGGGCTATCTCTGCAAGGAGACATCAGATCTGCAAAACTCATGGTTTTTTGGTCTTCGGGGAGGTTGGGGAACATGAATACGTGTTTGTTTTTCGAATTTGAGCTCTATCTTTAAAGGGCACTTTTCATGCTATAAGCAGTTTTTCCTAACAAATGCAAGATATAACATGGGCTATCTCCGCAAGGAGACATCAGATCTGTAAAACTCATGGTTTTTTGGTCTTCGGTGAGCCAGGGGAACATGAATATGTGTTTGTTTTTCGAATTTGAGCTCTATCTGCAAAGGGCACTTTTCTTGCTAAAAGCAGTTTTTCCTAACAAATGCAAGATATAACATGGGCTATCTCCGCAAGGAGACATCAGATCTGCATAACTCATGGTTTTTTGGTCTTCGGTGAGCCGGGGGAACATGAATATGTGTTTGTTTTTCGAAATTGAGCTCTATCTGCAAAGGGCACTTTTCTTGCTAAAAGCAGTTTTTCCTAACAAATGCAAGTTATAACATTGGCTATCTCCGCAAGGAGACATCAGATCTGCAAAACTCATGGTTTTTTGGTCTTCGGTGAGCCGGGGGAACATGAATATGTGTTTGTTTTTCGAATTTGAGCTCTATCTGCAAAGGGCACTTTTCTTGCTAAAAGCAGTTTTTCCTAACAAATGCAAGATATAACATGGGCTATCTCCGCAAGGAAATATCAGAACTGCAAAACACATGGTTTTTTGGTCTTCGGGGAGGTTGGGGAACATGAATACGTGTTTGTTTTTCGAATTTGAGCTCTATCTGCAAAGGGCACTTTTCATGCTATAAGCAGTTTTTCCTAACAAATGCAAGATATAACATGGGCTATCTCCGCAAGGAAACATCAGATCTGCGTAACTCATGGTTTCTTGGTCTTCGGGGAGGTTGGGGAACATGAATACGTGTTTGTTTTTCGAATTTGAGCTCTATCTGCAAAGGGCACTTTTCATGCTATAAGCAGTTTTTCCTAACAAATGCAAGATATAACATGGGCTATCTCCGCAAGGAGACATGAGATCTGCATAACTGATGGGTTTTTGGTCTTCGGTGAGCCGGGGGAACATGAATATGTGTTTGTTTTTCGAATTTGAGCTCTATCTGCAAAGGGCACTTTTCATGCTTTAAGCAGTTTTTCCTAACAAATGCAAGATATAACATGGGCTATCTCCGCAAGGAGACATCAGAACTGCAAAACGCATGGTTTTTTGGTCTTCGGGGAGGTTGGGGAACAAGAATACGTGTTTGTTTTTCGAATTTGAGCTCTATCTTTAAAGGGCCCTTTTCATGCTATAAGCAGTCTTTCCTAACAAATGCAAGATATAACATGGGCTATCTCCGCAAGGAGACATCAGATCTGTAAAACTCATGGTTTTTTGGTCTTCGGTGAGCCAGGGGAACATGAATACGTGTTTGTTTTTCGAATTTGAGGTCTATCTGCAAAGGGCACTTTTCATGCTATAAGCAGTTTTTCCTAACAAATGCAAGATATAACATGGGCTATCTCCGCAAGGAGACATGAGATCTGCATAACTGATGGTTTTTTCGTCTTCGGTGAGCCGGGGGAACATGAATATGTGTTTGTTTTTCGAATTTGAGCTCTATCTGCAATGGGAACTTTTCATGCTATAAACAGTTTTTACTAACAAGTGCAAGATATAACATGAGCTATCTCTGCAAGGAGACATCAGAACTGCAAAACGCATGGTTTTTTGGTCTTCGGGGAGGTTGGGGAACATGAATACGTGTTTGTTTTTCGAATTTGAGCTCTATCTTTAAAGGGCACTTTTCATGCTATAAGCAGTTTTTCCTAACAAATGCAAGATATAACATGGGCTATCTCCGCAAGGAGACATCAGATCTGTAAAACTCATGGTTTTTTGGTCTTCGGTGAGCCAGGGGAACATGAATATGTGTTTGTTTTTCGAATTTGAGCTCTATCTGCAAAGGGCACTTTTCTTGCTAAAAGCAGTTTTTCCTAACAAATGCAAGATATAACATGGGCTATCTCCGCAAGGAGACATCAGATCTGCATAACTCATGGTTTTTTGGTCTTCGGTGAGCCGGGGGAACATGAATATGTGTTTGTTTTTCGAATTTGAGCTCTATCTGCAATGGGAACTTTTCATGCTATAAACAGTTTTTACTAACAAATGCAAGATATAACATGGGCTATCTCTGCAAGGAGACATCAGAACTGCAAAACGCATGGTTTTTTGGTCTTCGGGGAGGTTGGGGAACATGAATACGTGTTTGTTTTTCGAATTTGAGCTCTATCTTTAAAGGGCACTTTTCATGCTATAAGCAGTTTTTCCTAACAAATGCAAGATATAACATGGGCTATCTCCGCAAGGAGACATCAGATCTGTAAAACTCATGGTTTTTTGGTCTTCGGTGAGCCAGGGGAACATGAATATGTGTTTGTTTTTCGAATTTGAGCTCTATCTGCAAAGGGCACTTTTCTTGCTAAAAGCAGTTTTTCCTAACAAATGCAAGATATAACATGGGCTATCTCCGCAAGGAGACATCAGATCTGCATAACTCATGGTTTTTTGGTCTTCGGTGAGCCGGGGGAACATGAATATGTGTTTGTTTTTCGAATTTGAGCTCTATCTGCAAAGGGCACTTTTCCTGCTATAAGCAGTTTTTCCTAACAAATGCAACATGGGCTATCTCCGCAAGGAGACATCAGATCTGCATAACTGATGGTTTTTTGGTCTTCGGTGAGCCGGGGGAACATGAATATGTGTTTGTTTTTCGAATTTGAGCTCTATGTGCAAAGGGCACTTTTCTTGCTAAAAGCAGTTTTTCCTAACAAATGCAAGATATAACATGGGCTATCTCCGCAAGGAGACATCAGATCTGCATAACTGATGGTTTTTTGGTCTTCGGTGAGCCGGGGGAACATGAATATGTGTTCGATTTTCGAATTTGAGCTCTATCTGCAAAGGGCACTTTTCTTGCTAAAAGCAGTTTTTCCTAACAAATGCAAGATATAACATGGGCTATCTCCGCAAGGAAACATCAGAACTGCAAAAAACATGGTTTTTTGGTCTTCGGGGAGGTTGGGGAACATGAATACGTGTTTGTTTTTCGAATTTGAGCTCTATCTGCAAAGGGCACTTTTCATGCTATAAGCAGTTTTTCCTAACAAATGCAAGATATAACATGGGCTATCTCCGCAAGGAAACATCAGATCTGCGTAACTCATGGTTTTTTGGTCTTCGGGGAGGTTGGGGAACATGAATACGTGTTTGTTTTTCGAATTTGAGCTCTATCTGCAAAGGGCACTTTTCATGCTTTAAGCAGTTTTTCCTAACAAATGCAAGATATAACATGGGCTATCTCCGCAAGGAGACATCAGAACTGCAAAACGCATGGTTTTTTGGTCTTCGGGGAGGTTGGGGAACAAGAATACGTGTTTGTTTTTCGAATTTGAGCTCTATCTGCAAAGGGCACTTTTCATGCTATAAGCAGTTTTTCCTAACAAATGCAAGATATAACATGGGCTATCTCCGCAAGGAGACATCAGATCTGTAAAACTCATGATTTTTTGGTCTTCGGTGAGCCAGGGGAATATGAATATGTGTTTGTTTTTCGAATTTGAGCTCTATCTGCAAAGGGCACTTTTCCTGCTATAAGCAGTTTTTCCTAACAAATGCAACATGGGCTATCTCCGCAAGGAGACATCAGATCTGCATAACTGATGGTTTTTTGGTCTTCGGTGAGCCGGGGGAACATGAATATGTGTTTGTTTTTCGAATTTGAGCTCTATGTGCAAAGGGCACTTTTCTTGCTAAAAGCAGTTTTTCCTAACAAATGCAAGATATAACATGGGCTATCTCCGCAAGGAGACATCGGATCTGCATAACTGATGGTTTTTTGGTCTTCGGTGAGCCGGGGGAACATGAATATGTGTTCGATTTTCGAATTTGAGCTCTATCTGCAAAGGGCACTTTTCTTGCTAAAAGCAGTTTTTCCTAACAAATGCAAGATATAACATGGGCTATCTCCGCAAGGAAACATCAGAACTGCAAAACACATGGTTTTTTGGTCTTCGGGGAGGTTGTGGAACATGAATACGTGTTTGTTTTTCGAATTTGAGCTCTATCTGCAAAGGGCACTTTTCATGCTATAAGCAGTTTTTCCTAACAAATGCAAGATATAACATGGGCTATCTCCGCAAGGAAACATCAGATCTGCGTAACTCATGGTTTTTTGGTCTTCGGGGAGGTTGGGGAACATGAATACGTGTTTGTTTTTCGAATTTGAGCTCTATCTTTAAAGGGCACTTTTCATGCTATAAGCAGTTTTTCCTAACAAATGCAAGATATAACATGGGCTATCTCCGCAAGGAGACATCAGATCTGTAAAACTCATGGTTTTTTGGTCTTCGGTGAGCCAGGGGAACATGAATATGTGTTTGTTTTTCGAATTTGAGCTCTATCTGCAAAGGGCACTTTTCTTGCTAAAAGCAGTTTTTCCTAACAAATGCAAGATATAACATGGGCTATCTCCGCAAGGAGACATCAGATCTGCATAACTCATGGTTTTTTGGTCTTCGGTGAGCCGGGGGAACATGAATATGTGTTTGTTTTTCGAAATTGAGCTCTATCTGCAAAGGGCACTTTTCTTGCTAAAAGCAGTTTTTCCTAACAAATGCAAGTTATAACATTGGCTATCTCCGCAAGGAGACATCAGATCTGCAAAACTCATGGTTTTTTGGTCTTCGGTGAGCCGGGGGAACATGAATATGTGTTTGTTTTTCGAATTTGAGCTCTATCTGCAAAGGGCACTTTTCTTGCTAAAAGCAGTTTTTCCTAACAAATGCAAGATATAACATGGGCTATCTCCGCAAGGAGACATCAGATCTGCATAACTGATGGTTTTTTGGTCTTCGGTGAGCCGGGGGAACATGAATACGTGTTTGTTTTTCGAATTTGAGCTCTATCTGCAAAGGGCACTTTTCATGCTATAAGCAGTTTTTCCTAACAAATGCAAGATATAACATGGGCTATCTCCGCAAGGAAACATCAGATCTGCGTAACTCATGGTTTCTTGGTCTTCGGGGAGGTTGGGGAACATGAATACGTGTTTGTTTTTCGAATTTGAGCTCTATCTGCAAAGGGCACTTTTCATGCTATAAGCAGTTTTTCCTAACAAATGCAAGATATAACATGGGCTATCTCCGCAAGGAGACATGAGATCTGCATAACTGATGGGTTTTTGGTCTTCGGTGAGCCGGGGGAACATGAATATGTGTTTGTTTTTCGAATTTGAGCTCTATCTGCAAAGGGCACTTTTCATGCTTTAAGCAGTTTTTCCTAACAAATGCAAGATATAACATGGGCTATCTCCGCAAGGAGACATCAGAACTGCAAAACGCATGGTTTTTTGGTCTTCGGGGAGGTTGGGGAACAAGAATACGTGTTTGTTTTTCGAATTTGAGCTCTATCTTTAAAGGGCCCTTTTCATGCTATAAGCAGTCTTTCCTAACAAATGCAAGATATAACATGGGCTATCTCCGCAAGGAGACATCAGATCTGTAAAACTCATGGTTTTTTGGTCTTCGGTGAGCCAGGGGAACATGAATACGTGTTTGTTTTTCGAATTTGAGGTCTATCTGCAAAGGGCACTTTTCATGCTATAAGCAGTTTTTCCTAACAAATGCAAGATATAACATGGGCTATCTCCGCAAGGAGACATGAGATCTGCATAACTGATGGTTTTTTCGTCTTCGGTGAGCTGGGGGAACATGAATATGTGTTTGTTTTTCGAATTTGAGCTCTATCTGCAATGGGAACTTTTCATGCTATAAACAGTTTTTACTAACAAATGCAAGATATAACATGAGCTATCTCTGCAAGGAGACATCAGAACTGCAAAACGCATGGTTTTTTGGTCTTCGGGGAGGTTGGGGAACATGAATACGTGTTTGTTTTTCGAATTTGAGCTCTATCTTTAAAGGGCACTTTTCATGCTATAAGCAGTTTTTCCTAACAAATGCAAGATATAACATGGGCTATCTCCGCAAGGAGACATCAGATCTGTAAAACTCATGGTTTTTTGGTCTTCGGTGAGCCAGGGGAACATGAATATGTGTTTGTTTTTCGAATTTGAGCTCTATCTGCAAAGGGCACTTTTCTTGCTAAAAGCAGTTTTTCCTAACAAATGCAAGATATAACATGGGCTATCTCCGCAAGGAGACATCAGATCTGCATAACTCATGGTTTTTTGGTCTTCGGTGAGCCGGGGGAACATGAATATGTGTTTGTTTTTCGAATTTGAGCTCTATCTGCAATGGGAACTTTTCATGCTATAAACAGTTTTTACTAACAAATGCAAGATATAACATGGGCTATCTCTGCAAGGAGACATCAGAACTGCAAAACGCATGGTTTTTTGGTCTTCGGGGAGGTTGGGGAACATGAATACGTGTTTGTTTTTCGAATTTGAGCTCTATCTTTAAAGGGCACTTTTCATGCTATAAGCAGTTTTTCCTAACAAATGCAAGATATAACATGGGCTATCTCCGCAAGGAGACATCAGATCTGTAAAACTCATGGTTTTTTGGTCTTCGGTGAGCCAGGGGAACATGAATATGTGTTTGTTTTTCGAATTTGAGCTCTATCTGCAAAGGGCACTTTTCTTGCTAAAAGCAGTTTTTCCTAACAAATGCAAGATATAACATGGGCTATCTCCGCAAGGAGACATCAGATCTGCATAACTCATGGTTTTTTGGTCTTCGGTGAGCCGGGGGAACATGAATATGTGTTTGTTTTTCGAAATTGAGCTCTATCTGCAAAGGGCACTTTTCTTGCTAAAAGCAGTTTTTCCTAACAAATGCAAGTTATAACATTGGCTATCTCCGCAAGGAGACATCAGATCTGCAAAACTCATGGTTTTTTGGTCTTCGGTGAGCCGGGGGAACATGAATATGTGTTTGTTTTTCGAATTTGAGCTCTATCTGCAAAGGGCACTTTTCTTGCTAAAAGCAGTTTTTCCTAACAAATGCAAGATATAACATGGGCTATCTCCGCAAGGAGACATCAGATCTGCATAACTGATGGTTTTTTGGTCTTCGGTGAGCCGGGGGAACATGAATATGTGTTCGTTTTTCGAATTTGAGCTCTATCTGCTAAGGGCACTTTTCTTGGTAAAAGCAGTTTTTCCTAACAAATGCAAGATATAACATGGGCTATCTCCGCAAGGAAATATCAGAACTGCAAAACACATGGTTTTTTGGTCTTCGGGGAGGTTGGGGAACATGAATACGTGTTTGTTTTTCGAATTTGAGCTCTATCTGCAAAGGGCACTTTTCATGCTATAAGCAGTTTTTCCTAACAAATGCAAGATATAACATGGGCTATCTCCGCAAGGAAACATCAGATCTGCGTAACTCATGGTTTCTTGGTCTTCGGGGAGGTTGGGGAACATGAATACGTGTTTGTTTTTCGAATTTGAGCTCTATCTGCAAAGGGCACTTTTCATGCTATAAGCAGTTTTTCCTAACAAATGCAAGATATAACATGGGCTATCTCCGCAAGGAGACATGAGATCTGCATAACTGATGGGTTTTTGGTCTTCGGTGAGCCGGGGGAACATGAATATGTGTTTGTTTTTCGAATTTGAGCTCTATCTGCAAAGGGCACTTTTCATGCTTTAAGCAGTTTTTCCTAAAAAATGCAAGATATAACATGGGCTATCTCCGCAAGGAGACATCAGAACTGCAAAACGCATGGTTTTTTGGTCTTCGGGGAGGTTGGGGAACAAGAATACGTGTTTGTTTTTCGAATTTGAGCTCTATCTTTAAAGGGCCCTTTTCATGCTATAAGCAGTTTTTCCTAACAAATGCAAGATATAACATGGGCTATCTCCGCAAGGAGACATCAGATATGTAAAACTCATGGTTTTTTGGTCTTCGGTGAGCCAGGGGAACATGAATATGTGTTTGTTTTTCGAATTTGAGCTCTATCTGCAAAGGGCACTTTTCTTGCTAAAAGCAGTTTTTCCTAACAAATGCAAGATATAACATGGGCTATCTCCGCAAGGAGACATCAGATCTGCATAACTCATGGTTTTTTGGTCTTCGGTGAGCCGGGGGAACATGAATATGTGTTTGTTTTTCGAAATTGAGCTCTATCTGCAAAGGGCACTTTTCTTGCTAAAAGCAGTTTTTCCTAACAAATGCAAGTTATAACATGGGCTATCTCCGCAAGGAGACATCAGATCTGCAAAACTCATGGTTTTTTGGTCTTCGGTGAGCCGGGGGAACATGAATATGTGTTTGTTTTTCGAATTTGAGCTCTATCTGCAAAGGGCACTTTTCTTGCTAAAAGCAGTTTTTCCTAACAAATGCAAGATATAACGTGGGCTATCTCCGCAAGGAGACATCAGATCTGCATAACTGATGGTTTTTTGGTCTTCGGTGAGCCGGGGGAACATGAATATGTGTTCGTTTTTCGAATTTGAGCTCTATCTGCTAAGGGCACTTTTCTTGCTAAAAGCAGTTTTTCCTAACAAATGCAAGATATAACATGGGCTATCTCCGCAAGGAAACATCAGAACTGCAAAACACATGGTTTTTTGGTCTTCGGGGAGGTTGGGGAACATGAATACGTGTTTGTTTTTCGAATTTGAGCTCTATCTGCAAAGGGCACTTTTCATGCTAAAAGCAGTTTTTCCTAACAAATGCAAGATATAACATGGGCTATCTCCGCAAGGAGACATGAGATCTGCATAACTGATGGGTTTTTGGTCTTCGGTGAGCCGGGGGAACATGAATATGTGTTTGTTTTTCGAATTTGAGCTCTATCTGCAAAGGGCACTTTTCATGCTTTAAGCAGTTTTTCCTAACAAATGCAAGATATAACATGGGCTATCTCCGCAAGGAGACATCAGAACTGCAA
Organism: Vipera ursinii; assembly: GCF_947247035.1. Classification (NCBI taxonomy): domain Eukaryota; kingdom Metazoa; phylum Chordata; class Lepidosauria; order Squamata; family Viperidae; genus Vipera; species Vipera ursinii. The sequence goes on from NC_139515.1 coordinate 33,591,204, forward strand.
AACGCATGGTTTTTTGGTCTTCGGGGAGGTTGGGGAACAAGAATACGTGTTTGTTTTTCGAATTTGAGCTCTATCTGCAAAGGGCACTTTTCATGCTATAAGCAGTTTTTCCTAACAAATGCAAGATATAACATGGGCTATCTCCGCAAGGAGACATCAGATCTGTAAAACTCATGATTTTTTGGTCTTCGGTGAGCCAGGGGAATATGAATATGTGTTTGTTTTTCGAATTTGAGCTCTATCTGCAAAGGGCACTTTCTTGCTATAAGCAGTTTTTCCTAACAAATGCAACATGGGCTATCTCCGCAAGGAGACATCAGATCTGCATAACTGATGGTTTTTTGGTCTTCGGTGAGCCGGGGGAACATGAATATGTGTTTGTTTTTCGAATTTGAGCTCTATGTGCAAAGGGCACTTTTCTTGCTAAAAGCAGTTTTTCCTAACAAATGCAAGATATAACATGGGCTATCTCCGCAGGGAAACATCAGAACTGCAAAACACATGGTTTTTTTGTCTTCGGGGAGGTTGGGGAACATGAATACGTGTTTGTTTTTCGAATTTGAGCTCTATCTGCAAAGGGCACTTTTCATGCTATAAGCAGTTTTTCCTAACAAATGCAAGATATAACATGGGCTATCTCCGCAAGGAAACATCAGATCTGCGTAACTCATGGTTTTTTGGTCTTCGGGGAGGTTGGGGAACATGAATACGTGTTTGTTTTTCGAATTTGAGGTCTATCTGCAAAGGGCACTTTTCATGCTATAAGCAGTTTTTCCTAACAAATGCAAGATATAACATGGGCTATCTCCGCAAGGAGACATGAGATCTGCATAACTGATGGTTTTTTCGTCTTCGGTGAGCCGGGGGAACATGAATATGTGTTTGTTTTTCGAATTTGAGCTCTATCTGCAATGGGAACTTTTCATGCTATAAACAGTTTTTACTAACAAATGCAAGATATAACATGAGCTATCTCTGCAAGGAGACATCAGAACTGCAAAACGCATGGTTTTTTGGTCTTCGGGGAGGTTGGGGAACATGAATACGTGTTTGTTTTTCGAATTTGAGCTCTATCTTTAAAGGGCACTTTTCATGCTATAAGCAGTTTTTCCTAACAAATGCAAGATATAACATGGGCTATCTCCGCAAGGAGACATCAGATCTGTAAAACTCATGGTTTTTTGGTCTTCGGTGAGCCAGGGGAACATGAATATGTGTTTGTTTTTCGAATTTGAGCTCTATCTGCAAAGGGCACTTTTCTTGCTAAAAGCAGTTTTTCCTAACAAATGCAAGATATAACATGGGCTATCTCCGCAAGGAGACATCAGATCTGCATAACTCATGGTTTTTTGGTCTTCGGTGAGCCGGGGGAACATGAATATGTGTTTGTTTTTCGAATTTGAGCTCTATCTGCAATGGGCACTTTTCATGCTATAAACAGTTTTTACTAACAAATGCAAGATATAACATGGGCTATCTCTGCAAGGAGACATCAGAACTGCAAAACGCATGGTTTTTTGGTCTTCGGGGAGGTTGGGGAACATGAATACGTGTTTGTTTTTCGAATTTGAGCTCTATCTTTAAAGGGCACTTTTCATGCTATAAGCAGTTTTTCCTAACAAATGCAAGATATAACATGGGCTATCTCCGCAAGGAGACATCAGATCTGTAAAACTCATGGTTTTTTGGTCTTCGGTGAGCCAGGGGAACATGAATATGTGTTTGTTTTTCGAATTTGAGCTCTATCTGCAAAGGGCACTTTTCTTGCTAAAAGCAGTTTTTCCTAACAAATGCAAGATATAACATGGGCTATCTCCGCAAGGAGACATCAGATCTGCATAACTCATGGTTTTTTGGTCTTCGGTGAGCCGGGGGAACATGAATATGTGTTTGTTTTTCGAAATTGAGCTCTATCTGCAAAGGGCACTTTTCTTGCTAAAAGCAGTTTTTCCTAACAAATGCAAGTTATAACATTGGCTATCTCCGCAAGGAGACATCAGATCTGCAAAACTCATGGTTTTTTGGTCTTCGGTGAGCCGGGGGAACATGAATATGTGTTTGTTTTTCGAATTTGAGCTCTATCTGCAAAGGGCACTTTTCTTGCTAAAAGCAGTTTTTCCTAACAAATGCAAGATATAACATGGGCTATCTCCGCAAGGAGACATCAGATCTGCATAACTGATGGTTTTTTGGTCTTCGGTGAGCCGGGGGAACATGAATATGTGTTCGTTTTTCGAATTTGAGCTCTATCTGCTAAGGGCACTTTTCTTGGTAAAAGCAGTTTTTCCTAACAAATGCAAGATATAACATGGGCTATCTCCGCAAGGAGACATCAGATCTGCAAAACTCATGGTTTTTTGGTCTTCGGTGAGCCGGGGGAACATGAATATGTGTTTGTTTTTCGAATTTGAGCTCTATCTGCAAAGGGCACTTTTCTTGCTATAAGCAGTTTTTCCTAACAAATGCAAGATATAACATGGGCTATCTCCGCAAGGAGACATCAGATCTGTAAAACTCATGATTTTTTGGTCTTCGGTGAGCCGGGGGAACATGAATATGTGTTTGTTTTTCGAATTTGAGCTCTATCTGCAAAGGGCACTTTTCTTGCTATAAGCAGTTTTTCCTAACAAATGCAACATGGGCTATCTCCGCAAGGAGACATCAGATCTGCATAACTGATGGTTTTTTGGTCTTCGGTGAGCCGGGGGAACATGAATATGTGTTTGCTTTTCGAATTTGAGCTCTATGTGCAAAGGGCACTTTTCTTGCTAAAAGCAGTTTTTCCTAACAAATGCAAGATATAACATGGGCTATCTCTGCAAGGAGACATCAGATCTGCATAACTGATGGTTTTTTTCGTCTTCGGTGAGCCGGGGGAACATGAATATGTGTATGTT